>NC_140019.1:33044678-33259596 GCF_964263955.1 Coregonus lavaretus | reverse complement strand
AACAGACAGAAGAACTCAAAAGGCAAAGAGAGACTCATCATTGAGAGGGTAAGTTAAACAGGTTCCTCAAACATCATCTTCAGAGATTTGAGGTTCAACATGTTGCTCTGAAATGTCTTAAAACATAACATCTCATATAATTTCTCTATATTCTACTGAGAAATACAGATCATTTGTGTCATTTCAGAACATGTTTTGAAATGCTTAGAGCGATGCCTCAGAGGAAACAGCATTTTAGAAATGAAATCACTAGAGAGGAGAGGAGAGGGGGATTGGAGGAGGAGATAGCTGGGTAGGGTCTGATTGATCCAATCTCAGTGTGAAGGAATGAAGTGAGTGAATAAACAAAAAGGATGAGGAGCTGAACAGATTAAATAGATTATCCAAGGAGCAATGGAGAGATGGATAGAAAGGGGAGAGAGAGAGGGGGGGGAGAGAGAGAGAGAGAGAGAGAGAGAGAGAGAGAGAGAGAGAGAGAGAGAGAGAGAGAGAGAGAGAGAGAGAGAGAGATGGAGAGAGATGGAGAGAGATGGAGAGAGATGGAGAGAGATGGAGAGAGAGATCTGCAGTTTTGGCAGCCAAATATGTGTCCTCCTGCCACAACCTGAGGGACAGCCAGTGAAAAGTGCAATGTAATGTCAATATTATTTTCCCATTTAGTTTTGTTTTGGCTTTCATACCATGTCATGTGGCTTCTCAGTCAAGTTGAGACTGGTCGACTACTATTGCTTTAATGTATTAATCCAATTTCCACTACTACTATTATTATTGCTGTTGGTCCCACCATTTTTGTTATATGTATACTTTGACAATGTAAGTAATTTAACTTGCCATGTCAATAAAGTATATTGAATTGAATTGAATTGCGAGAGAGAGAGAGAGAGAGAGAGAGAGAGAGAGAGAGAGAGAGAGAGAGAGAGCGAGAGAGAGTTTACTGTTTATTTCACTTTTGTTTATGATCTATTTCATTTGCTTTGGCAATGTAAACATATGTTTCCTATGCCAATAAAGCCCTTCGAATGAAATTGAAATTGAATTGAGAGAGAGAGAGAGGAGAGAGAAAGAGATAGAGAGAGAGGTACGGCAGAAATAACTACATGGCCAGTTATGTAAACAAACCCAAGAGTGAGGAAGAGTTGATATGAAAGATGGAGTGAAGGGAGAGAGAGAGAGAAATTCCAGATAGAGAGATGAGCTCTGGGAAAAGAGAAGGAAGAATAAAAAATATAAAATCATTGAGAGGAAATGAGTAAGGGAGAGTCTGGCGTAGAGACACACCCCAAAGGTATGATTATGAAAGGAAGCAGGCGGGCTTCACAGAGAGCTACATGCTATTTGATATTCATAGTGGAGACTATCCAATAGGTTTTCATCCTCCACCTTGACACTCTCCCTTGTGTTCCTCTCTCTTGCTCTCAATCTCTCACTCTTTCTATCTATCTATCTGTCCCTGTTGGGTGAACGCTGGCAGTGGCAGTCCTTAGAAGTCAGCTGTTTTGGGCTAAAAATACATCCACTCTGAAACACATCCAGATCCAGTCTTTAATCAGGATAGAACTTTATCAATCATTATTATAATCCAGCCAAAACTTCTCCACAAGGCCCTGAGACGGGACGTACATATGAAGATATCACCAGGTACACAGCAGTAGTACATCTTTATTAATTATTCTCCTTTTAAAAACCAATTGACTCAGTGCTGACTCTTTCTCTCACAACCCACTGCCAGAGTCAGCCTCATCTCCTCTCAGTCTGTCCATCAGTCCTTTTCTCCATCTGTCTCTTTCTCTCCCTTGCTCTAACACTCCCTCTCATTGTTGGCATCTCTTGTTTGCTTTGCATGGATTTTGACTGCAGCCGAGGGGCAATTTTGCATGTTGTCCTGGGAGTGAGAACACACACACACACACACACACACACACACACACAAACAAACAAAAGGAAAACCTTGCCTGCAGAGCATTTGTTTGTCAAATGTACTGTCAAATCATGTCAAGCATTTCAGAGGAAGGGAGAACACATGTCCAAGTCTGAAACCCCTAGAATATACTGCACTGTATACTAATAATGTTTAATCAAATTTCTTGGTGTCGTATAAACAGTATACTATAAAACTCAACTGACATTCCTTTTCGTTTATCTGAATTGTAAATCGATGGCGCTCTCAAAGATTCAACACCAAAAGACAAGCAGAGAAATGTGAACCGAGGAATGTATAAATGTTTTTTTTTTAAAGGGGAAAAAAAGGATATCTAAAACACGTACTTCAATATTTCTTGGGAATTCAGAAGCTCTTCACTGAATAATTTATATCACATTTGGAGAACAATAACCGCTGACACACACACACACACACACAGAGAGACAGCATGCATAATACATCTCAGTTTGTGGTGAGTGAATGTTTGTGGTTTATCCAAATCCCAAATCACAGTTACGTTGCCTCTCTGACTTCAATAACGAACTATGGACTGTATGTGAAACAATTGTTGATTTATTAAAATGTATCCAAGGGGGGATTATTTCTGACTGGGGTTACCAACACTGCATTTAGAGAAAGATGTTTTCCAGAATATCAACATCACCAATATTACCTAGGCTAATCTGATTATAATTCTACCAACTCCCCTCTTAATGTTTCTCTCACCTCATTAGAATTTCATTTCTTCAATGTCTAAGCCGTTGAGGGGGGGGGGGGGGGGGGGGGGGGGAGAGATTCTAAGCTGACATGTGGAATTGTTTTAAGATGGTCATACTATGGATCATTTAGCTATTTGATTTGGAATTTTAGGACCCCTTAAGGTACAAAAAAATGATAGAAACAAATTATTGGATAAAATATTGTGTTTGGCCTTTACTACTAAAGCCTATAGAAACGCATTGAATAACACATTCATAAATGGCAAAAAAGACAGTCAAAAAATAAACATAAGAAAGATCAATAAATATTGTTTTTACACATATTTAGACCCCTTTTTTGGGTAGGCACAAAACTACCGGTACCGGTTACCTTCAGACGAGTCACGTGACACTGGTGGGGATCGTAAAGCAAAACGTATACCAGCATCGTGTTCAAAATAATCTCTCCTTTCCACAGTGGGGTCATATTGGTTTGTAGCCCAAACGGAAGTTGACTGTACCGACCTCAGACTAGTCCCCTGACACTTGTGGGAGTCGTAACGCAAAACGGATACCATCATCGTGTTCGTGAGAGTCTCCCCTTTCAATAGAGTGGTCATAATAGTTTGTCAAACTGTTCGGATCCTACAGACGTTTTCATGAGAAGACCGATTTTCGGGATGTCTCATGATCTGACAAACACCGCTATAGCTCGGCCACCTTTCACCACAGATGTGGAAGAGCGATATCGGCAGATGCGGTGGATTGAGACACATCCAATGCAAAAAAAGATATCTCTAGCTTAAACTGACGGATTTTGATGGGAATTTTATTATTATGTTACTTAGATTGACACACCGGTGCGTCAATCGGCTCTAGGGGGTTAAAAATCTAAAATCCTTTCACTAATTTTGTCTCTCCAGTTCTTCTCATTAAGCTTTCTACTATCTCTTTGTGTTCCTCTCACACTCTTCACTTCCCCTCAATGTCCGTCCCTTGCCCACTCTCCCTCTCCAATTGTCCTTTCTCTTCTGTTTGGTAGGAGTGACCCATATTCAGGGCCGGCGTAATGGGCGGGCCAGGACCCCTACCGTACCTCCTTGCCCGTCCAAATAAAATTTTGAAATATTGATTATTTATTTGACCAAGACACCTGCCGACAGAAAGATGCATCAATCTCAGTTAAAGCATCCGAGTGAGCGAAACAGCTCCCCTCTGTCTCAGTATGTGTAGACCATGTTTCTGATGCCAAAAGAGTATGGCATGTCATACTATTTCTGTCCAGACAGCATCAGATACATGGGGTACATGTAGAGGGGCGCTGTTTCGTTTGCTCAGATGCTTTCTCCGGTGATATACAGTAGTTTCAGCAGAGAGGAAGAAGCAAAGCGAGAGGGCTCACTCTCGCAAAAATCTGACCCCTTGACTTTTTTCACATTTTGTTAGTTTACAGCCTTATTCAAAAATTGATTAAATTGTTTTCCCCCCTCATCAATCTACACACAATACCCCATAATGACAAAGCAAAAATAGGTTTTTTATAAAAAACGGAAATATTACATTTACATAAGTATTCAGACCCTTTCCTCAGTACTTTGTTGAAGCAACTTTGGCAGCGATTACAGCCTCAAGTCTTCTTGGGTATGACGCTACAAGCTTGGCACACCTATATTTGGGGAGTTTCTCCCATTCTTCTCTGCAGATCCTCTCAAGCTCTGTCAAGTTGGATGGGGAGCGTTGCTGCACAGCTATTTTCAGGTCTCTCCAGAGATGTTCGATCAGGTTCAAGTCCGGGCTCTGGCTGGGCCACTCAAGGAAATTCAGAGACTTGTACCGAAGCTACTCCTGCGTTGTCTTGGCTGTGTGCTTAGGGTTGATGTTCTGTTGGAAGGTGAACCTTCACCCCAGTCTGAGGTCATGAGAGCTCTGGAGCAGGTTTTCATCAAGAATCCCTCCTTTGCCTCGATCCTGACTAGTCTCCCAGTCCCTGCCGCTGAAAAACATCCCCACAACATGATTCTGCCACCACCATGCTTCACCATAGGGGTGGTGCCAGGTTTCCTCCAGACGTGACGCTTGGCATTGAGGCCAAAGAGTTCAATCTTGGTTTCATCAGACCAGAGAATCTTGTTTCTCATGGTCTGAGTCATTTAGGTGCCTTTTGACAAACTCCAAGTGGGCTGTCATGTGCCTTTTACTGAGTGGCTTCCGTCTGGCCACTCTACCATAAAGGCCTGATTGGTGGAGTGTTGCAGAGATGGTTGTCCTTATGGAAGGTTCTCCCATCTCCACAGAGGAACTCTGGAACTCTGTCAGAGTGACCTTCGGGTTCTTGGTCACCTCCCTGACCAAGGCTCTTCTCCCCCGATTGCTCAGTTTGGCTGGGCGGCCAGCTCTAGGAAGAGTCTTGGTGGTTCCAAACTTCATCCATTTAAGAATGACATTTTTTGGTACCCTTCCCCAGATCGGTGCCTCGACACAATCCTGTCTCGGCGTACAATTCCTTTGTCCTCATGGCTTGGTTTTTGCTCTGACATGCACTGTCAACTGTGGGACCTTATATAGACAGGTGTGTGCCTTTCCAAATCATGTCCAATCAATTGAATTTACCACAGGTGGACTCCAATCAAGTTGTAGAAACATCTCAAGGATGATCAATGGAAACAGGATGCACCTGAGCTCAATTTCAAATCTCATAGCAAAGGGTCTGAATACTTATGTAAATAAGGTATTTCTGTTTTTAATTTTTAATACATTTGCAAACATTTCTAAAAACCTGTTTTCGCTTTGTCATTATGGGGTATTGTGTGTAGATTGATTTTAGACTAAGGCTGTGACGTAACAAAATGTGTAAAAAGTCAAGGGGTCTGAATACTTTCCGAATGCACTGTATTTTACTTAGTTGATGATGGAAGTTATTGGCCTACTGCTGCATTGGTCTATAGGCTATCTCTGAGTTCTATGCTCGCCAATGGATCACAGTGTATCAATGTGCTCTCGCCATAGTTGAATTTTAACTTTTAGATTTTTATCATTTTTCTTCAGATTTTTATGATTAACTACTGAATGAAACTGTTCTACGAAAACGTGCATATATACAGTTGAAGTCGGAAGTTTACATACACTTAGGTTGCAGTCATTAAAACTTGTTTTTCAACCACTCCACACATTTTTTGTTAACAAACTATAGTTTTGGCAAGTCTGTTAGGACATCTGCTTTGTGCATGACACAAGTAATTTTTCCAACAATTGTTTACAGACAGATTATTTCACTTATAATTCACTGTATCACAATTCCAGTGGGTCAGAAGTTTACATACACTAAGTTGACTATGCTTTTAAACAGCTTGGAAAATTCCATAAAATGATGTCATGGCTTTAGAAGCTTCTGTTAGGCTAATTGATATCATTTGAGTCAATTGGAGGTGTACCTGTGGATGTATTTCAAGGCCTACCTTCAAACTCAGTGCCTCTTTGCTTGACATCATGGGAAAATCAAAAGAAATCAGCCAAGACCTCAGAAAAAAGATTTGTAGACCTCCACAAGTCTGGTTCATCATTGGGAGCAATTTCCAAACGCCTGAAGGTACCACGTTCATCTGTACAAACAATAGTACGCAAGTATAAACACCAAGGGACCACACAGCCGTCATACCGCTCAGGAAGGAGACGCGTTCTGTCTCCTAGAGATTAACGTACATTGGTGCGAAAAGTGCAAATCAATCCCAGAACAAAAGCAAAGGACCTTGTGAAGATGCTGGAGGAAACAGGTACAAAAGTATCTATATCCACAGTAAAACAAGTCCTATATTGACATAACCTGAAAGGCCGCTCAGCAAGGAAGAAGCCACTGCTCCAAAACCACCATAAAAAAGCCAGACTACGGTTTGCAACTGCACATGGGGACAAAGATTGTACTTTTTGGAGAAATGTCCTCTTGGTCTGATGAAACAAATATAGAATTGTTTGGCCATAATGACCATCATTATGTTTGGAGGAAAAAGGGGAATGCTTGCAAGCCGAAGAACACCATCCCATCCGTGAAGCATGGGGGTGGCAGCATCATGCTGTGGGTGTGCTTTGCTGCAGGAGGGACTGGTGCACTTCACAAATAGGTGGCATCATGAGGAAGGAAAATTATGTGGATATATTGAAGCAACATCTCAAGACATCAGTCAGGAAGTTAAAGCTTGGTCGCAAATGGGTCTTCCAAATGGACAATGACCCCAAGCATACTTCCAAAGTTGTGGCAAAATGGCTTAAGGACAACAAAGTCAAGGTATTGGAGTGGCCATCACAAAGCCCTGACCTCAATCCTATAGAACATTTGTGGGCAGAACTGAAAAAGCGTGTGCGAGCAAGGAGGCCTACAAACCTGACTCAGTTACACCAACTCTGTCAGGAGGAATGGGCCAAAATTCACCCAACTTATTGTGGGAAGCTTGTGGAAGGCTACCCGAAACGTTTGACCCAAGTTAAACAATTGAAAGGCAATGCTACCAAATACTAATTGAGTGTATGTAAACTTCTGACCCACTGGGAATGTGATGAAATAAATAAAAGCTGAAATAAATCATTCTCTCTACTATTATTCTGACATTTCACATTCTTAAAATAAAGTGGTGATCCTAAAACAGGGAATTTTTACTAGGATTAAATGTCAGAAATTGTGAAAAACTGTCACGCTCTGGCTCCGGGACTGTGTAGGTTGAGCCAGGGTGTATTCATTTGGTTGTGTTGGGTATAGGGTGTGTTCATTTGGTTGTGTTTTGGTTTTGGTTGTAGTGTCTTGTCTGTTCATGTGACTCCCAATCGGAGGTAACGAGTGTCAGCTGTCGGCTCGTTATCTCTGATTGGGAGCCATATTTAAACTGCCTGTGTTCACCTTGTGTTTGTGGGTTTTTGTTCCATGTTCAGTCATTGTCACTGTGGACTTCACTATCGTCATTTGTTTTGTTGTTTTCGTGGTTGCTTTAAGTTAATAAAGTCAACATGTTCGCTAAACACGCTGCGCCTTGGTCCGCTTCCTTAGACGATCGTGACAGAAAAACCCACCACAAAAGGACCAAGCAGCGTATACAGGAACACCCGCAGGAGAGAACGCTGGTGGATGTCCTCCTCGGCTGGGGACATATTACGCAGGAGGAGGCCGTACGGTACCGGAGGGCGATGAAGGGGGAGACCCAGGATGGAGAGGAGCAACGGCGTCAGCAGGGTCATCGTCGGAAGGACGAGAGGCAACCCCAAAAAGTTTTTTGGGGGGGGCACATGGCTTGGGCGGCTGGGCAGCAGGAGGCTGCCACAGGGAGATGTGGAGAGAAGGCTACCGGATTACGGGAGCCATTGGCGAGTAGAGGGAGGGAAATAGTTGAGGCACGGCGTGAGAGACTGAGGTGTGTTACCAGTCCGGTCCGGCCCGTTCCTGATCCCCGGTTAAGGCCAGTGGTGTGTGTTCCCAGTACGGACCGGCCTGTTCCTGCTCCACGCACTAAACCTACGGTGTGCGTCGCCAGTCCAGCCCGGCCGGTTCCTGCTCCACGTACTAAGCCTACGGTGTACGTGGCCAGCCCAGCCCGACCTGTTCCTGCTCCACGTACCAGACCCACGGTGTACGTCGCCAGCCCGACCCGGCCTGTTCCTGCCACTCGCACCAAACCTACGGTGCGCGTCGCCAGCCCGGTCCGGCCTGTTCCTGCCACCCGCACCAAGTCTACGGTGCGCGTCGCCAGCCCGACCCGGCCTGTTCCTGCCACTCGCACCAAACCTACGGTGCGCGTCGCCAGCCCGGTCCGGCCTGTTCCTGCTCCCCGCACTAGCCCTGAGATGCGTGTCCTCAGCCCGGGACCACCAGTTCCGGCACCACGCACTAGGCCTTATGTGCGTCCCCAGGGTCCAGCATGCCCTGTTCCTTCTCCCCGCACTAGACCTGAGATGCGTGTCCTCAGCCCGGTACCTCCAGTTCCGGCACCACGCACCAGGCCTCTAGGGCGTCTCGGCCGGCCAGAGTCTGCCGTCTGCCTAACGGCGCCTGAACTGCCCGTCTGCCCAACGCCGTCTGAACTGTCCGTCTGCCAAGCGCTGCATGAACTGCCCGTCTGTACTGAGCCTGCTAAGCCGCCCGTCTGCCATAAGCCTTCAGAGCCGTCCGCCAGACCGGAGCCGCTAAAGCCTTCCGCCAGACAGGAGCCGCTAGAGCCTTCCGCCAGACAGGATCAGCCAGAGCCTTCCGCCAGACAGGATCAGCCAGAGCCGTCCGCCAGCCATGAGCAGCCAGATCCGTCAGCCAGCCATGAGCAGCCAGATCCGTCAGCCAGCCATGAGCCGTCCAGCCGGGATCCGCTAGAGCCGTCCAGCCAGGATCCGCCAGCCAGCCAGGATCCGCCAGAGCCAGCCAGCCAGGATCCGCCATTCAGTCCGGTGCGGCCCCTTAGTCCGGTGCTGCCCCTTAGCCCGGTGCTGCCCCTTATCCTGGTGCTGCCCCTTATCCTGGTGCTGCTCCTTATCCTGGTGCTGCCCCTTATCCTGGTGCTGCCCCTTATCCTGGTGCTGCCCCTTAGTCCGGTGCTGCCCCTTAGTCTGGTGCTGCCCCTTAGTCCGGTGCTGCCCCTTAGTCCGGTGCTGCCTCTTAGTCCGGTGCTGCCCCTTAATCCAGTGGGGTTAAGTTGGAGGGTGGTCATTTGGAGGAGGCTACGAAAGCGGGTAGTGACTATGGTGGGGTGGGGACCACGACCAGTGCCAGAGCCGCCACCGTGGACAGACGCCCACCCAGACCCTCCCCTAGACTTTATGCAGGTGCGCCCGGAGTTCGCACCTTAAGGGGGGGGTTATGTCACACCCTGGCCTTAGTTATCTTTGTTTTCACTATATTTTAGTTAGGTCAGGGTGTGACATGGTGAAGTATGTGTTTTGGTTTGTCTAGGGGTTTGTAGGTTTATGGGGTAATGTCTTGTCTAGGTGTTTGTATGTTGATGGCTGCCTAGATTGGTTCTCAATTGGAGACAGCTGTGGTTTATTGTCTCTAATTGGGAGCCATATTTAAGGCAGCCATGGGCATCATGTGTTTGTGGGTAATTGTCTATGTTGAACGTTTGTTGCTTGTGTGTGCACTTACGTTATTTAGCTTCACGGTCGTTTGTTGTTTTGTAAGTTTTGGATAGTGTTCGGTTTCGTGTTTTTCTCTCTTCCAAAATAAAGAGATGTATTTTGCACACGCTGCGCCTTGGTCCTCCTCTATGCTTGACGATCGTGACAAAAACTGAGTTTAAATGTATTTGGCTAAGGTGTATGTAAACTTCCGACTTCAACTGTAAATATTCATAACTGGCACGCAGATCGGTAGAAATGGTAGGATAAATTGTAAGCTTCCCCAAACTTGAAACTCATGAGCTGCCTATGGTCTACCCATATTATCCTGACAGCTTCTGGTTGGTAGTTGTGACCCATATTATCCTGACAGCTCCACTTAATTGGGCCCAGCAACTATTCATACACTCTCTCAAGCACTTTCTTAGTTCAAAAACTAGTCCAAAAAAACATCACATCACTAAAACTTGAAGAAGAAAATACATTTACACATTTACATAATCTGAAGGACATTCAGATAGAAATGAGCTGTTACTCTTTCTCTTTCTAAACTCATTAACTCTCTCTCTCTCTCTCTCTCTCTCTCTCTCTCTCTCTCTCTCTCTCTCTCTCTCTCTCTCTCTCTCTCTCTCTCTCTCTCACACACACAGAGGGTGGGACTATGGCTGCCGAGAGTCTGGCTGAGCTCCGTGATTGGCTCTTCCTGCTTCTCCTGTGCCTGACTCTATTGGCCGAGATGCTGGAGTTGGCGGCGGCAGCAGTTGCCATGGAGGAGGGCGAGGAAGAGTTCCCGTGCCCGTCGGTGTGCCGGTGTGACGAAGGCTTCGTCTACTGTAACGACCGGGGCCTGAGCATGATCCCTCCGCTACCGTTAACGGCTACCGTTCTCTACCTACAGAGCAACCAGTTGGCCAATTCGGGCCTGCCGCCGTCGTTAGAGCGCAGCAGTAGTATCCGTGTGGTCTACCTTTACGCCAACCAACTAGACGAGTTTCCTATACACCTGCCGCCATCGCTACGGGAACTACACCTGCAGGACAACAACATTCGGACGTTGCCACGCACAACATTGGCCAGGTTACCATTACTAGAGAGGCTACACCTGGACGACAACTCCATCTCCACGGTGAGCATCCAGGAGCGGGCCTTCTCCGGCACGCCGCGGCTGAGGTTACTCTTCCTCTCCCGGAACCACCTGTCCAGCATCCCAGCCGGCCTCCCGGCTTCTTTAGAGGAGCTGAGGTTAGACGACAACCGCATCAACACCATCCCCACCCACGCCTTCCGGGGCCTGGCCTCACTGAGACGCCTGATCCTGGACGGGAATCTCCTGGCCAACACCCGCATCGCCGACGACACCTTTTCCCGCATGGCCAACCTCACGGAGCTGTCGCTGGTCCGCAACGCCCTGCAGGCCCCGCCCATCAACCTGCCCAGCACACACCTGCTGAGACTGCACCTGCAGGACAACGGGCTGATCCACGTGCCCCGGGGGACCCTGGACGGGATGAGGAGGCTGCAGAGGCTGGACCTGTCAGGTAACCAACCAGGGGTTGGAACAGAGTTCCCAAAGCTAAATAATTCCCATAGCTAGAATCCTAAGATTTTACATTGCTGAGTTTCCAGAGTCTAGACTAAAACGCAGCCTGTATTTTGCAGAGTAACTTTAGTGAACTACTCAGAAAATATGCAGCAGATTAGCGTATTATATTACAGCAGGTCCCATACTAGTGACTTGTGTCCATTTCCATCCCTGCAGGTAACAACCTGACCACTCTGCCCCGGGGGCTGCTGAGGGACACGGACGGCTTAGAGCTGTTTCTGCTCCGGGGGAACCCCTGGTACTGTGGCTGCAACCTGCACTGGCTCCAGGCCTGGCTGTATGGCCGCGGGGCAGCGGTGACGGTACGGGGCCTGACCTGCCACGGGCCGGAGGCGGTGCGAGGCCAGGCCCTCAGGGACATCTCTGGGCTCATGGACCAGTGTGAAGGCCCCCCAGGAGGGGTGAACACTGTCTCTAGTACTACCACCACCTTCCCCCCCACCCAGGGCTCTATGTTTACCCTCAGGGCCATGCGGCCGGGCCTGGTGATGACGTTACCACCGGGAGGAGGAGAGGCAGGGGGGCACGCCTCACACGACACTCTAGAACTCACGGTGAAGCCTCTGTCTGCGGACAGCGTGCAAGTGACGTGGCTGTGCCCACGGCCGGCGCCCTCCTTCCGGCTGTCATGGCTAAGGCTGGGCAGCAGCGCCGCTCTGGGTTCCATCACAGAGACGCTGGTCCCCGGGGAGAGACAGCAGTACCTACTGACCCAGCTCACGCCACGATCACACTACCTCATCTGCCTGCTCCCCCTGCGCTCCTCTTCCTCCCACTCTGGAGGGTCACAGAGAGGACCGCAGCAGGAAAAGGACACAATGGACCAGAGCCCCGTCTGCGCTCAGATTGAGACGGGGGAGGCTCTGCGCCCCGAGGGGGGAGACGGGGGTGAGGACTCGAACACAGAGATGGCAGCCCTCCCCCTGGCTGAGATCATCGGCGGAGCCACGGCCCTCGTCTCCCTCATACTCATCTTCGGCATCTTCTGCTGGTACGGCCAGCGCGCCGGGTACGTCTCGGGGGAAACAGACTCCTATGGGGTCAGAGGACAGCGCGGGGTCGGAGTGGGGAAGCCGTATGATGACTACGTGGAGTCCGGCACTAAGAAGGACACCTCCATCCTGGAGATCAGGAGCCCCAGCTTCGCCATGACGCCCATGACGACCCATCAGCCACTGCAACCCAAAGGAGGGGAGGACGTGACTTACGTGCACACAATCTTCCCCTCATCGCACGGTAACGGCACCTACCGGAGCGACCAGAGTCACAACGGCATCATCAACCAAATGGGTCACACAGCGGGCTACAGGACCAACCGGGGTTACCGGGAGCAAGGGATGATCCCGGATATAGACTACACCTACACGTGATGACATCATCTCAGACACACTTCTCCCACCCCCCACCGGTTGGACGCTGTTCTAAGGATACGGTTCTAGCAGGCGGTTGGTTGGTTGGTCTCCTTGGTTCCAAAGTATCCTCTGTGCCTCCTCAGTTCTGCTCTGAATCTTATTGCTCTGTTACTTAGCTGACTGGCTTGGGCTGCTGTGTCCCCACAGGGCCATCATACATACCTGTTAACTGGGTGACGGAAGTGCCAGTCAAGTCGTACCACACTGGGTATTGACCTACTATAATGTTTCAGTGCTTCATGTTTAAACATTGTTTTGAGGTCTCAGTATCTTTACAGCTACTGTACTCTTCCTTCTATTCCGTAAAACACAGTTAGTAGTTTGAGGTGGATGTTTAGGCCTAGGTAGACGATATAGGTAAATATATACCAGAGAGAAGCACTTATGTAGATGGCTATACTGCTACCTACTTCTGTACACGCTGTGTAGACACACATGTAAGGGTTTGATGGTACTAGTCATAACAACCTACAAACAACAACTCATCATCACTGACTGA
Organism: Coregonus lavaretus; assembly: GCF_964263955.1. Lineage (NCBI taxonomy): Eukaryota > Metazoa > Chordata > Actinopteri > Salmoniformes > Salmonidae > Coregonus > Coregonus lavaretus. The sequence continues at coordinate 33,246,380 of NC_140019.1, read as the reverse complement.
CAAAAAATATATGTTTCTATCTTAGAGATATATTTCTATCAGAGAGAGAGAGAAATAGAGAGAGAGAAATAGAGAGAGAGAGAAATAGAGAGAAATAGAGAGAAATAGAGAGAGAGAGGGAGAGAGAGAGAAATAGAGAGAGAAATATATATATAGAGAGAGGGAGAGGTATATATATATATATATAGAGAGAGAAATATATATATATATATATATATATATAGAGAGAGAGAGAGAGAGAGAGAGAGAAATAGAGAGATAAATATATATATAGAGAGAGAGAGGGAGAGATATATATATATATATAGAGAGAGAGAGGGAGAGATATATATATATATATATATAGAGAGAGAGGGAGAGATATATATATATATAGAGAGAGAGAGGGAGAGAGAAGAAGCCTTTGTTCTAGCTGAGTGGAGCTGACAGTTCTGATAACAGCGCATAAGGGATGCTACTGCCGCTGCCTGCCCCTGGACTCTAATGAGAGAGAGAGATAGTGAGAGAGAGAGAGCGAGAGTAGGAGAGGGGGGAGAGAGAGAGAGGGTGAGAGGGAGAAGGAAGAGAAAGGAGGTTAAGAGAGAGACAGAATAATTGAGGAAGAGAGTGAGAGAGGAGATAGGGAGAGAAGGTGGAGAGTTAAGAGGGAGAGCAAAGAGAGAAGTAATGACAGAGTGAAACGGTGAAAAGGGAATTCAAGGAGAGTATTTTGCTTATTGTCATCACAATATGAAAAGCAAAGGCATGTTAACTGGACAATCCTAGAGAAATGTCTCCAATCAAATTACTCAAATCAACCCAAGGTAAAAGGCATTTTCTATTGGTCTATTGGTTGCTATCAGGAAAGATGTAGAAAAATACATGCATTTACACTGATGTACCCATTCACCCCACAAACATCTGAACACAGTAAGCTGTAATAGCCGTAATAACTGTACCATCATACAGCGCTATTATACTATATGATAGCTCCCCATTATATAGCTACTTAGTATCTCTATGTACAGTACCAGTCAAAGGTTTGGACACACCTACTCATTCAAGGGTTTTTCTTTATTTTTACTATTTTCAACATTGTAGAATAATAGTGAAGACATCAAAACTATGGAGTAACACATATGCAATCATGTAGAAACCAAAAAAAGTGTTAAACAAATCAAAACATATTTTATATTTTTTATTCTTCAAAGTAGACACCCTTTGCATTGATGACAGCTTTGCACACTCTTGGCATTCTCGCAACCAAATCAAATCAAATTTGATTTGCCACATGCGCCGAATACAACAGGTGTAGACATTACAGTGAAATGCTTACTTACAAGCCCTTAACCAACAATGCAGTTAAGAAAAGAGCAAATAATTGAAGAGCAGCAATAAAATAAAAGAACAGTAGGGAGGCTATATACAGGGCGTACCGGTACAGAGTCAATGTGCGGGGGCACCGGTTAGTCGAGGTAATTGAGGTAATATGTACATGTGGGTAGAGTTAAAGTGACTATGCTTAAATAATAAACAGAGTAGCAGCAGCGTAAAAGAGGGGGTTGGGGTTGGGTGGGGTGGGGTGGAAATGCAAATAGTCTGGGTAGCCATGATTAGCTGTTCAGGAGTCTCATGGCTTGGGGGTAGAAGCTGTTAAGAAGCCTTTTGGACCAAGACTGCTTCACGAGCAAAGCTTTTCCATCAATCTTGAAGGAGTTCCCACATATGCTGAGCACTTGTTGGCTGCTTTTCCTTCACTCTGCAGTCCATCTCAATTGGGTTGAGGTCGGGTGATTGTGGAGGCCAGGTCATCTGATGCAGCACTCTATCACTCTCCTTCTTGGTAAAATAGCCCTTACACAGCCTGGAGGTGTGTTTTGGGTCATTGTCCTGTTGAAAAACAAATGATAGTCCCACTAAGCGCAAACCAGATGGGATGGCGTATCGCTGCAGAATGCTGTGGTAGCCATGCTGGTTAAGTGTGCCTTGAATTCTAAATAAATCACAGACAGTGTCACCAGCAAAGCACCCCCACACCATCACACCTCCTCCTCCATGCTTCACGGTGGGAACCACACATGCGGAGATCATCCGTTCACCTACTCTCCGTCTCACAACGACACAGAGGTTGGGACCAAAAATCTCAAATTTGGACTCATCAGACCAAAGGACAGATTGCCACCGTTCTAATGTCCATTGCTTGTGTTTCTTGGCCCAAGCAAGTCTCTTCTTATTATTGGTGTCCTTTAGTAGTGGTTTCTTTGCAGCAATTTGACCATGAAGGCCTGATTCACGCAGTCTCCTCTGAACAGTTGATGTCGAGATGTGTTTGTTACTTGAACTCTGTGAAGCATTTATTTTGGCTGCAATCTGAGGTGCAGTTAACTCTAATGAACTTATCCTCTGCAGCAGAGGTAACTCTGGGTCTTCCTTTCCTGTGGCGGTCCTCATGAGAGCCAGTTTCATCATAGCGCTTGATGGTTTTTGCGACTGTACTTGAAGAAACTTTCAAAGTTCTTTACATTTTCAAGATTGACTGACCTTCATGTCTTAAAGTAATGATGGACTGTCGTTTCTCTTTGCTTATTTGAGATGTTCTTGCCATAATATGGACTTGGTCTTTTACCAAATAGGGCTATCTTCTGTATACCACCCCTACCTTGTCACAACACAACTGATTAGCTCAAACGCACTAAGAAGGAAAGAAATTCCACAAATTAACTTTTAACAAGGCACACCTGTTAATTGAAATGCATTCCAGGTGGCTACCTCATGAAGCTGGTTGAGAGAATGCAAAGTTGTGTTCAAAGTTCTCATCAAGGCGAAGGGTGGCTACTTCGAAGAATCTCAAATATAAAATATATTTTCATTTGTTTAACACTTTTTTGGTTACTACATCATTCCATATTTGTTATTTAATAGTTTTGATGTCTTCACTATTATTCTACACTGTAGAAAATAGTAAAAATCAAGAAAAACCCTTGAATGAGTAGGTGTGTCCAAACTTTTGACTGGTACTGTACATCACAGACAGACACAGTCAGGTCACAGGTAGGGGGCAGAGAGTTCTGTAGAAATCAGGGATGAACCAAACTTAAGCACTGTGCATCTCTGCACTCTAATCACACACACAAATGCCACACACACACACACACACACACACACACACACACACACACACACACACACACACACAAGGAAACATAGTGAGAAACAAGGCTCAGAAGAGAATCTCTGTCTATGTATAGTATAACAATGTTCTGGCCTCTTGATCACAATTTAATCATAATGCAGAGGAGAATAAAGGGAGTGATGGGAAAAGGAGGGAGAGAATGATAGCAGAAGAAAAGAGAAAGATATGTATAGACTATAGGTTTTTATAAACCATGATAAACTTAATTAGCCTTATGTCTTTTTCCAATCCAAAACTCCACTGGGAGAAGCACTCTGGTGTGAGAGAAAAGCTCTAAAACCTCTTCACTGTCTTAGAAACCTTTCCTTTAAATACTCTCAGCTTTTCAGAAAGAATAAAGTCTTATGTATAAATCTAAACGGTGAGAACTGTTTGTTTGGTTCAGTTTGTTTGTTTTTCTATGCGAATAAAAAAGGATGGATAAAAGTGAAAATGTTTTCATACTCTATGTGTTTTAGTGGGAGGTGGTGTTGGGTTGTGCTAAATTATACTGTACAAATAAACTGGCAGAATATTAGAAAGAATCAATATCAACATAAATACATAATGAGGCAGTGATGTTCATTAAATATACTCTCTGAATACATAGTAGCTGTGTTATTATTACTGACTAGATTTACTAGCCTTGGGAAGCTACCTATCGATGTGTGTGTGTGTGTGTGTGTGTGTGTATCAACATGGTCTGGAGACCTGTGTGTCTAGTCTACATGGTCAGTCTGTGTGTTAACATGAGGACATGCCTCCAATTCTAAATGAGTGCTAATGCTGTAAGCACAAATCAATATAACGAGCCAGAGAGGGTGTAAGTGTCTATCTCAGACAAACAGATTGTGAAACACAGTACAGGCTCTCTCTCTCTCTCTGTGTGTGTGTGTGTGTGTGTGTGTGTGTGTGTGTGTGTGTGTGTGTGTGTGTGTGTGTGTGTGTGTGTGTGTGTGTGTGTGTGTGTGTGTGTGTGAGCGTCTGTCTGTGTGAGTGTGTGTGTGTGTGTGTGTGTGTGTGTGTGTGTGTGTGTGTGTGTGTGTGTGTGTGTGTGTGTGTGTGTGTGTGTGTGTGTGCGTGCGTGTGTGCGTGCGCTAGGGTTGCAAAGACACCGGTAGTTTACCAGAGTTTTAAAAAAATATATTCATACATAGTATACATTTTTCATATCTGTGTCCATATTGTTCATGTGTTTCTAGTAGATAGATCATATGGTTAAAGAGAAAATAGCCTAATTAATAGAAAATGCATCTAATCAACAATGGCATTATTTTCAACTAATTCTGTAACTCTTACAACTATTTACTTTTTTCACAACTGCCACCAGTTTGAAGTCAAAACATTGACAACAAATACATACTGACATAGTAAAATAAATAAGTGTGTAAAAAAATTATGATGGATATTTCATGCTTAAACCCTCAAATTAAACACTAATGGTGTTCACTAAATTGATGGTTTATATTTAGGATAATGTTTTACAGCTTTGACATTCTATTTCATCTTATTTAATTATTTCATATATTTGACATGTTATAAGGCCACACAGAGGGCCAGAGAAACAGTGCCTTCAGAAAGTATTCACACCCCTTGATTTTATCCACATTTTGTTGTGTTACAGCCTGAATTGAAAATGGATGAAATTGAGATGTTTTTGTCACTGGGCTGCCTACGCACAGTACCCTATAATGTCAAAGTGGAATTATGTATTTCAAAAATTTTGCAAATTTATTAAAAATGAAAAGCTGAAATGTCTTGAGTCAATAAATATTCAACCCCTTTGTTATGGCAAGCCTTAATAAGTTCAGGAGTAAAAATGTGCTTAACAAAAGACATTACATGACCAAAAGTAGAGAGACCTGTGGTAGAGAGACCTGTGGTAGAGACCTGTGGATGTGGACACCTGCTCGTCAAAGATCTCATTCCAAAATCATGGCCATTAATATAGAGTTGGTCCCCCCTTTTCTGCTATAACAGACTCCACTCTTCTGGGAAGGCTTTCCACTAGATGTTGGAACATTGCTGCGGGGACTTGCTTCCATTCAGCCACAAGAGCATTAGTGAGGTCGGGCACTGTTGTTGGGCGTTTAGGGCTGGCTCACAGTCGGCGTTCCAATTCATCCCAAAGGTGTTTGATGGGGTTGAGGTCAGGGCTCTGTGCAGACCAGTCAAGTTCTTCCGCACCAATCTCAACAAACCATTTCTGTATCGACCTCTCTTTGTGCAGGGGGCATTGTCATGTTGAAACAGGAAAGGGCCTTCCCCAAACTGTTGCCACGCAAGTTGGAAGCACATAATCATCTAGAATGTAATTGTATGCTGTAGCATTAAGATTTCCCTTCACTGGAACTAAGGGGCCTAGCCCGAACCATGAAAAACAGCCCCAGACCATTATTCCTCCTCCACCAAACTTTACAGATGGCACTATGCCATCCGCAAAACCCAGAAAAATACATGATCTAAGTGATTGATAGTTGGCATTTGTCAGTCAAAAGTATGCCTTTTTAATTTGAAGAACTACAAAATAGTGATTTTGTCAGACAGCATAGGCAGCATCTCTATAGAGATGAGATGATGACTTGGAATTAAATAATAAAGTAATCAAATAAAACAAATGTAATATACACAACAACTGAAATATTGTATTAAGGTAAAGTAATGTGAATAAATGATGGTTAATAAGTGATAAGCAGTAATGGGCAGTCACTACCATCAAAAAGCATTAATCGCTAAGCACTACCACAATGCAAAACAATATAAATAAACAGAAGAATAGGAACATTAAGTAAAAGGCTCAGTAGAATAGAATGAACATTTTAGCATCAGTATAATACAGGAAGGCACAATTTATAGTCCAATATTTACATGTGTTTTGGGGAAGGGGGGATGGGGAGGCAAGTGTTTATACAGTGAGGGAAAAAAGTATTTGATCCCCTGCTGATTTTGTACGTTTGCCCACTGACAAAGACATGATCAGTCTATAATTTTAATGGTAGGATTATTTGAACAGTGAGAGACAGAATAACAACAACAAAATAAAAAATGTTATAAATTGATTCGCATTTTAATGAGGGAAATAAGTATTTGACCCCTCTGCAAAACATGACTTAGGTCAGACGTTTCTTGTAGTTGGCCACCAGGTTTGCACACATCTCAGGAGGGATTTTGTCCCACTCCTCTTTGCAGATCTTCTCCGAGTCATTAAGGTTTCGAGGCTGACGTTTGGCAACTCGAACCTTCAGCTCCCTCCACAGATTTTCTATGGGATTAAGGTCTGGAGACTGACTAGGCCACTCCAGGACCTTAATGTGCTTCTTCTTGAGCCACTCCTTTGTTGCCTTGGCCGTGTGTTTTGGGTCATTGTCATGCTGGAATACCCATTCACGACCCATTTTCAATGCCCTGGCTGAGGGAAGGAGGTTCTCACCCAAGATTTGACGGTACATGGCCCCGTCCATCGTCCCTTTGATGCGGTGAAGTTGTCCTGTCCCCTTAGCAGAAAAACACCCCCAAAGCATAATGTTTCCACCTCCATGTTTGACGGTGGGGATGGTGTTCCTGGGGTCATAGGCAGCATTCCTCCTCCTCCAAACACGGCGAGTTGAGTTGATGCCAAAGAGCTTGATTTTGGTCTCATCTGACCACAACACTTTCACCCAGTTCTCCTCTGAATCATTCAGATGTTCATTGGCAAACTTCAGACGGCCCTGTATATGTGCTTTCTTGAGCAGGGGGACCTTGCGGGCGCTGCAGGATTTCAGTCCTTCACGGCATAGTGTGTTACCAATTATTTTCTTGGTGACTATGGTCCCAGCTGCCTTGAGATCATTGACAAGATCCTCCTGTGTAGTTCTGGGCTGATTCCTCACCATTTGCGAATAATCGCACCAACTGTTGTCACCTTCTCACCAAGCTGCTTGGCGATGGTCTTGTAGCCCATTCCAGCCTTGTGTAGGTCTACAACAGGGGTGTCAAACGTCCGGCCCGCGGGCCGGATCAGGCCCGCAAACGGGTTTAATCCGGCCCGCGAGATGATAAAAAAAATATATATATAAAAAAAAAAAAAACATTGTAAAGTATAAAAATGCGCTGCAATTTTTCTATTAAATTAACTGCTGTTCCAATTGCGTCCACTGGATGGCGCAATAGCAATTGTGTTAAGCAAGCAAACTGTTTATACCGGGGCAGAGCAAGTAGGTCAAGCACGTGCAGCCAATGAGCTACTTTGTTTTGCCCGCGATATTTATTACGGCTTCTACTTTTAACATTATGTGCTTTGGCACCCTCATTGCCCCAATATGTCTCTGTCAAAAAAGAGAAAAGTGGACGCAGAGTGCAGAGTGTTCCAAGAAAAATGGTCATCCTATTTATTCACGGAATTGAATGGGAAAGCTGTATGTTTGGTGTGTTCAGAGCATGTTGCAGTGCTGAAAGAATATAACCTTCGTCGCCACTATGTGAGTCTTCATGCCGACAAATATGACAACTTTCAAGGACAGCGGAGATGAGAGAAGGTGAATGAACTGTTGGCGGGTCTGAAGAAACAGCAGTCTGTGTTTACTCACAGCCGAGACATCAGTGACGCTGCAGTGAAAGCTAGCTACCTCATTGCTAATGAAATCGCAGTGGCTTCAAAACCATTTAGTGAGGGTGAATTTGTAAAAACATGCATGATGACGGCAGCGGAGATTGTGTGCCCTGAAAAGCGGCAGGCTTTTGCAAATATCAGCCTGACAAGAAACACAGTTGCAGACAGGATTTCCGATCTTTCAGTGGATTTGGACAGCCAGTTGAAGCAAAAAGTAAAGTCATTTATTGCGTTTTCGGTTGCAATTGATGAAAGCACGGACATTACAGGTGTTGCACAACTGGCCATTTTCATCCGCGGAGTTGATGACACATTGACCGTCACCGAGGAGTTCGTGGAGTTGGTGCCGATGACAGATACAACGACAGCAGCTGATATTTTTACCGCACTCGTCGGCGCGCTGGACAGGGTCGGAGTGGACTGGTCCCGCGCTGTCAGCCTGGCTACAGATGGTGCGCCCTCAATGATCGGGAAAAAAGCAGGCGTTGTGACAAAGTTCAGAGAGAAAGTGCAATCTGCAAATGGAGGACGTGATTTTTGGACTTTTCACTGTATTTTGCACCAGGAGGCTTTGTGTTGCAAGTCATTTAAGATGGATAACGTCATGAAGGTGGTCATCCAAACTGTTAATTTCATCCGATCCAGAAGCCTGAATCACCGTCAGTTTGACAGCCTTCTCAGAGAGAAAGACCACATCTATGGCCTGCCATACCACACTGAGGTAAGATGGTTAAGCCGAGGTGCTGTGCTGAGGCGTTTCTTTGATTTACGAGAAGAAATTGAACAGTTCATGGAAGAAAAGGGCAAACCAGTGTTAGAATTTCATTCCGCAGAATGGATGCAGGACCTTGCATTTATGGTGGATGTTACAGAGCATCTGAATAACTTGAACAAACAGCTGCAAGGGCGCAACAAAGTTGTCACGCAGTATTATGACAGCATACGTTCTTTCAAGTTGAAGCTGTCATTGTGGGAGACGCAACTTGCCGGTGGTGATGCAGCTCACTTCCCCTGTCTGAAAAATGTGTGCGCGACCCAACATGTGGCAGACATGAAGCGGTTCAAAGATAAAATAACGGGACTGTTACGGGAGTTTGAGCAACGCTTTCAGATTTATGTTTATATGTTTTTATGTTGATGTGCTATTGTTTTTAATTGATTTTATTTTATTTGTATATTTAACCTATTCTTGACTCTGTGGTTCTTGCACTTGTTTGGGGAACAGGATTTCATTATTTTTATCTACATTTCTGCCTGAGAAATGACACCCTGATATAGTTCTGTGATCTGTGAAACAGTTCTGTTAATCACTGAGGCATTGTGTTTGTGTGTTCTTTTTCTTTAGAATTTTCAAATAAACTTGACGTGTTTTATGATTAATAGTGATGTTGTGCTTGTACTATTTTGGACACACTGTCCTCAGGCTCCAGCTTTATGTTGTATGTTGATCGTATTAAAACAAAGAAAACAATCTGAAGTTGTTGTTTTTAAGTTATATATACCATGATTTTTCTGGTCCGGCCCACTTGGGAATAGATTTTCCTCCATGTGGCCCCTGAGCTAAAATGAGTTTGACACCCCTGGTCTACAATCTTGTCCCTGACATCCATGGAGAGCTCTTTGGTCTTGGCCATGGTGGAGAGTTTGGAATCTGATTGATTGATTGCTTCTGTGGACAGGTGTCTTTTATACAGGTAACAAGCTGAGATTAGGAGCACTCCCTTTAAGAGTGTCTTTCTGATTGAGAGGGGGTCAAATACTTATTTCCCTCATTAAAAAGCAAATCAATTTATAACATTTTTGACATGCGTTTTTCTGGATTTTTTTGTTGTTATTCTGTCTCTCACTGTTCAAATAAACCTACCATTAAAATTATAGAGTGATCATTTCTTTGTCAGTGGGCAAACGTACAAAATCAGCAGGGGATCAAATACTTTTTTCCCTCACTGTATCAGACCTGTTGGTATCAGACCTCACGGTAAGTGTGTGTGTGTGTGTGTGTGAGTGAGTGAGTGAGTGAGTGTGTGCACCAGCCATCTAATCTCTGAAACCTTTCAGTGAGCTAGCCTACTTGACTGTGCTCTCCATGTCCATTTAGCTACCTCTCACTGAGTAGTACTAATTGCAGTACAGTACAAAACTCTGACAACCTATGGCGATGACATTCAATTTATAAAACGTAATTAAGAGCAGTAGGAGAGTGAGAATACACATGGGGGACACGCACACTGCTTCAGCGTCAGGAGAGCTGTCGGGCAGCACTGAGCCTCTCTCCGACCTACAGAAGAAACACTGCCTAATTTCCACCTCTCACAGAAGCCATGACCTAATCAATGACCCTAATCAATGACCCTACTCAATGACCCTGCTCAATGACCCTACTCAATGACCCTGCTCAATGACCCTACTCAATGACCCTAATCAATGACCCTACTCAATGACCCTACTCAATGACCCTAATCAATGACCCTAATCAATGACCCTACTCAATGGCCCTACTCAATGACCCTACTCAATGACCCTACTCAATGACCCTACTCAATGACCCTACTCAATGGCCCTACTCAATGACCCTGCTCAATGACCCTAATCAATGACCCTACTCAATGACCCTACTCAATGACCCTAATCAATGACCCTACACAATGACCCTACTCAATGACCCTACTCAATGACCCTAATCAATGACCCTAATCAATGACCCTAATCAATGACCCTACTCAATGACCCTACTCAATGACCCTAATCAATGACCCTACTCAATGACCCTACTCAATGACCCTAATCAATGGCCCTAATCAATGACCCTAATCAATGACCCTAATCAATGACCCTACTCAATGACCCTAATCAATTACCCTAATCAATGACCCTACTTAATGACAGGAACAGAAAAGGGAAAGTATGAGCTCAGAACAATACAACCTTGTAGAATGGGTTCCTGTAGAATGGGTTCCTGTTCCAAGGGAGTTTCATCCTCATCTCTGAAGTGGGTTTGCTAGCTCTTAGAATTAGCAACACAAGTCGAGCATGCCGAGGGGGTTGACTGGGGGTGAGAGCGTCGATCCCAATATTACCCATGTAGGTTGTGGCAATATTGGTTATGGTTTTCAGCAGTGTTGTAGTACTCGAGTCACGATTTGTGACTTGTGACTCGTGACTCGACCATTGGTGACTTGGACGTGAGATTCGCCTTCTCGACCACTCACCATTCCATGCCTTGTATTTCCACTTGAACTGGATAGGCTAATAATGTGTAGATTTTGTTATAATGTTTGAGTGACTCAGATAGCATAAGCCATGGCAAGATGTGTAGAATTGCAGGACATTTGCTTTAAAACTGCAAATTTGTCTCTCAGCCTCATGGCAAAATGTGTAGAATTGCAGGAAATTAGCTTTAAAACTGCAACATTATATCTCCGCCACATGGCAAAATGTGTAGCATTGCAGAAATTAGCTTTAAAACAGCAACATTTTGTCACTGCGGCCAACAGGAGGGCTTCTAAAATGTTCGGTCGGCGAGCGCACAATTGGCCACGCCCACGCCACCACCTAAGCCCCATTTTGATCCAGAAAAAAAACTTTTAAACAACAGTCTAGCTACTTGTCGCTCCCTCCCCTTGAGTATAGAAAAGTAGGCTGTCTTTGACTTATCGCTCTGTCCTCCCTGCATCCCACAGCAAGTCTCCCTTTAGATTTAACGCTGCAATAAAAAACCTACACAAATATCAGATTACAAAAAAGTAGCTGAGAGCCTGATTTACCATTCATGTATGTAGTATATACAGTGGGGAGAACAAGTATTTGATACACTGCCGATTTTGCAGGTTTTCCTACTTACAAAGCATGTAGAGGTCTGTAATTTTTATCATAGGTACACTTCAACTGTGAGAGACTGAATCTAAAACAAAAATCCAGAAAATCACATTGTATGATTTTTAAGTAATGAATTTGCATTTTATTGCATGACATAAGTATTTGATACATCAGAAAAGCAGAACTTAATATTTGGTACAGAAACCTTTGTTTGCAATTACAGAGATCATACGTTTCCTGTAGGTCTTGACCAGGTTTGTACACACTGCGGCAGGGATTTTGGCCCACTCCTCCATACAGATCCTTCAGGTTTCGGGCTGTCGCTGGGCAATACAGACTTTCAGCTCACTCCAAAGATTTTCTATTGAGTTCAGGTCTGGAGACTGGCTAGGCCACTCCAGGACCTTGAGATGCTTCTTACGGAGCCACTCCTTAGTTTCCCTGGCTGTGTGTTTCGGGTCGTTGTCATGCTGGAAGACCCAGCCACGACCCATCTTCAATGCTCTTACTGAGGGAAGGAGGTTGTTGGCCAAGATCTCGCGATACATGGCCCCATCCATCCTCCCCTCAATACGGTGCAGTCGTCCTGTCCCCTTTGCAGAAAAGCATCCCCAAAGAATGATGTTTCCACCTCCATGCTTCACGGTTGGGATGGTGTTCTTGGGGTTGTACTCATCCTTCTTCTTCCTCCAAACACGGCGAGTGGAGTTTAGACCAAAAAGCTCTATTTTTGTCTCATCAGACCACATGACCTTCTCCCATTCCTTCTCTGGATCATCCAGATGGTCATTGGCAAACTTCAGACGGGCCTGGACATGCGCTGGCTTGAGCAGGGGGACCTTGCGTGCGCTGCAGGATTTTAATCCATGACGGCGTAGTGTGTTACTAATGGTTTTCTTTGAGACTGTGGTCCCAGCTCTCTTCAGGTCATTGACCAGGTCCTGCCGTGTAGTTCTGGGCTGATCCCTCACCTTCCTCATGATCATTGATGCCCCACGGGGTGAGATCTTGCATGGAGCCCCAGACCGAGGGTGATTGACCGTCATCTTGAACTTCTTCCATTTTCTAATAATTGTTGCCTTCTCACCAAGCTGCTTGCCTATTGTCCTGTAGCCCATCCCAGCCTTGTGCAGGTCTACAATCTTATCCCTGATGTCCTTACACAGCTCTCTGGTCTTGGCCATTGTGGAGAGGTTGGAGTCTGTTTGATTGAGTGTGTGGACAGGTGTCTTTTATACAGGTAACGAGTTCAAACAGGTGCAGTTAATACAGGTAATGAGTGGAGAACAGGAGGGCTTCTTAAAGAAAAACTAACAGGTCTGTGAGAGCCGGAATTCTTACTCGTTGGTAGGTGATCAAATACTTATGTCATGCAATAAAATGCAAATTAATTACTTAAAAATCATACAATGTGATTTTCTGGATTTTTGTTTTAGATTCCGTCTCTCACAGTTGAAGTGTACCTATGATAAAAATTACAGACCTCTACATGCTTTGTAAGTAGGAAAACCTGCAAAATCAACAGTGTATCAAATAATTGTTCTCCCCACTCTCTACCTCTCTCCTCTGGCTTACAGCTCTCTCTCTCTCTCTCTCTCTCTCTCTCTCTCTCTCTCTTGCTCTCTCTCTCTCTTCCTCTGGCCTACAGCTCTCTCTCTCTCTCTCTCTCTCTCTGTCTCTCTCTCTTTCATTCTCCCTTTCATCCTGTCTGCATCACTCTTTCGCTCTGTTGCTGAGGGCTGAAAGAGAACACATATAACATCCCAAACACTAATCGGCATATCAAATACTTGTTCTCCCCACTGTAAGTAGTTAAACACAGGTATTGAGTAGAACTTGTGAGGTAGTGATGAATGGTAAATTAGTTGGTTTCCTTCACAGGGGCTCTGCCTGCTCGGCAAAGCGCAAGAAGTATGAATGCCCTGACTTCTGCAGAGTTGTTGTAAAGGAAGTTGTCAAGGAAGTGAGTTTGTGTGTAAGGTAGACGCAGGGAGTCAGGAAGCAAGTGCAGTTAGTGAGTTTAATGATGAAGACCATGAACGATACAAAACAAGAAAAGCGTCTAAACATGGAACCATGAACAATATTGCCTGGTGGGTAATCACAACGGAGTGCTACAGTGGCTTGCGAAAGTATTCACCCCCTTGGAATTTTTCCTATTTTGTTGCCTTACAACCTGGAATTAAAATTGATTTTTTGGGGGTTTGTATCATTTGATTTACACAACATGCCTACCACTTTGAAGATGCAAAATATTTTTTATTGTGAAACAAACAAGAAATAAGACCAAAAAAAACAGAAAACTTGAGCGTGCATAACTATTCACCCCCCCAAAGTCAATACTTTGTAGAGCCACCTTTTGCAGCAATTACAGCTGCAAGTCTCTTGGGGTATGTCTACTATAAGCAATTTTCAAGGCAAAACTGCTCCAGCTCCTTCAAGTTGGATGGGTTCCGCTGGTGTACAGCAATCTTTAAGTCATACCACAGCTTCTCAATTGGATTGAGGTCTGGTCTTTGACTAGGCCATTCCAAGACATTTAAATGTTTCTCCTTAAACCACTTGAGTGTTGCTTTAGCAGTATGCTTAGGGTCATTGTCCTGCTGGAAGGTGAACCTCCGTCCCAGTCTCAAATCTCTGGAAGACTGAAACAGGTTTCCCTCAAGAATTTCCCTGTTTTTAGCGCCATCCATCATTCCTTCAATTCTGACCAGTTTCCCAGTCCCTACGATGAAAAACATCCCCACAGCATGATGCTGCCACCACCATTCTGTGGGGATGGTGTTCTCGGGGTGATGAGAGGTGTTGGATTTGCGCCAGACATAGCGTTTTCCTTGATGACCAAAAAGCTTTATTTTAGTCTCATCTGACCAGAGTACCTTCTTCCATATGTTTGGGGAGTCTCCCACATGCCTTTTGGCGAACACCAAACGTGTTTGCTTATTTTTTTCTTTAAGCAATGGCTTTTTTCTGGCCACTATTCCGTAAAGCCCAGCTCTGTGGAGTGTACGGCTTTAAGTGGTCCTATGGACCGATACTCCAATCTCCACTGTGCAGCTCCTTCAGGGTTATCTTTGGTCTCTTTGTTGCCTCTCTGATTAATGCCCTCCTTGCCTGGTCTGTGAGTTTTGGTGGGCGGCCCTCTCTTGGCAGGTTTGTTGTGGTGCCATATTCTTTCCATTTTTTAATAATGGATTTAATGGTGCTCCGTGGGATGTTCAAAGTTTCTGATATTTTTTTATAACCCAACCCTGATCTGTACTTCTCCACAACTTTGTCCCTGACCTGTTTGGAGAGCTCCTTGGTCTTCATGGTGCCGCTTGCTTGGTGGTGCCCCTTGCTTAGTGGTGCTGCAGACTCTGGGGCCTTTCAGAACAGGTGTATATATACTGAGATCATGTGACAGATCATGTGACACTTAGATTGCACACAGGTGGACTTTTATTTAGGTTTATTTAACTAATTGTGTGACTTCTGAAGGTAATTGGTTGCACCAGATCTTATTTAGGGGCTTCATAGCAAAGGGGGTGAATACATATGCACGCACCACTTTTCCGTTATTTATTTTTTCGAATTTTTTGAAACAAGTTATTTTTTTCATTTCACTTCACCAATTTGTACTATTTTGTGTATGCCCATTACATGAAATCCAAATAAAAATCAATTTAAATTACAGGTTGTAATGCAACAAAATAGGAAAAAGGCCAAGGGGGATGAATACTTTTGCAAGGCACTGTATATAAAGGGGAAGTAATCAGAGAGGTGATGAAGTCCATGTGTGCCTAATGAGGTGCAAGTGTGCTTAATGAAGGTTGCCAGGTGTGCATAAGGATTGGTTGCCAGGACCTGTGGTTAGTAGATCGCGCCATAGAGGGGGAGCTGGAGTGGAGGTGACATTGTGTTTATTCAGGACCTCCCGCCCCCCACCTACTGACAACCAATCATGTCAATGCGGAGCTATATGGAGCCCTCCACATTGTTACAAAGTTTTGCAGGCACATGGCAATGCGGTACTCAATTTGGGCTCTGCATGCCTCCAGAGGCTCTGCAATTGCGTCACACCATCCATACAGCGCCTCCGACCACATTTTCGGATCAAGCATAAATCTCTCTCCAGAATGCACTCTCTCCTGCCAATTTGTTTATATCTATCCATTCCCCATGATATATATCACCAGTAGACCATTTACCGTTAATTCCCATAATTTCTCATCTACAATGTTTGGTTACAGTAATTTTTGTTAATGCATTCAATATATTATTATTCCATTAAGAATGACAATAGTTCCTCAATGTATTTGAAAAATCTTTCCAGCTCTCTCCCTTTCGATATCCACTGCGTGAAAGGGAAAAATGTCATGCTCTGATCCAGTGGAAACGTAATAAAATAGGCCTACCTGACTACTTCTTATCCCTTGCGCAAATAGCCTACAGCTGTGTCTGTCCGGAGCTCACTGGCGGGGGTAACTCTGAGGGCCCCGAATATTTTATACAATGTTGCAGGTTTGCTAGCAGGAGCTTCGGGGCTGGACCCAAGTTAATAGTTATTTCAAGTTCGTTGCAGAGAGGCCATGATTTATAGGATATTTATTTTTATCAGTATATTTTCTACCTGCAGGCTGCAATGTTTATATTTGTTGGCTTTATGGGCTATTTTTACATAGTTGGCAATGGCAATAGAAGTTCCTTTTTAGGTTTGTATCATTTTCATTTAGATTTGGATAGAATTTTGATTAACCACATGACAATGATTTTGAGATACGAAGACGTTATTTATCACGACTCAGGATGAGACCCAGATGCAGACACAAGAGGCGGATAGTTCAATTCTCAGATTATTTATTACAACACACGGGGCAGGAAAAGGGCAGGTTGGGGGCAGGCAGAGGTCAGAGTCAGGCAGGTACAGGACGGCATGCAGGCTCAGGACAGGCAGAAAGGTCAGAACCGGGAAGACTAGAAACAAAAACTTTAGAACAGGGGAAACACGCTGGTACGACATGACAACAGATAACGCAGGTATAAATACACAGGGGATAATGGGATTTGTGTCTTATTTCATCAAACAGTGCGCTTAAAGCAGTGGTCACCAACCAACCGGTCGATCTCCAAGCCATTCCTAGTCGATCACCAACCATTTATGTAAAAAACCCAAAGATAAAGCCTTGCTTTCCTATTTTTTTTATTGGTTTCACGCTGTTGACGGTAGATGCATTTGATTCAGCAGCACTAGCGCTGGGAAGTTTTCCCATTTTGAACCATTTCATGTGTCTGAAGTAGAACTCTGCCTGCCCAGCAGGCGCAGAGAGCAAATCAAGTGCACCTATAGGCCTACCGCTGGCCAATCAGATAGCTCAGATCACCGTGTCTGCACAGTTTCCTTGCGCAATAGGCTGTAAAAAATAAGCCTATAATGCACAGCGAAGTTGATAATGTGAGATTTCAAAACTTTTAAAACCATGACTAGAGAGAGACTCAACAAATACAGCAAAGCGCTGCTTTTTTATGAGTAAGTTCATGTTTAAGTTGTTATTCAGCACTGTCAACACTTTGTTCAACACTTTTATAAGCCATAAAATGCGCGATAAGCTTGCGCTGTTATTATTTGCGGCTTGTGCCTTTTTTTTTATATCGAGGAATATTTCAATTTCTCTGGTCATTGGAGCGAGTAACAACATGAATTGGTGCATGAGGCAAAAGTAATGCAGTGCGACTTAAGTTCCGCCATCAGCTGGAAGACTGTCCCCTTTTCTCAGCGGAGGGACGGTGAGTAGGGTGAGAGGCAACCTCATCGCTGCTCCCTCCCTCACATCAGACTGACCATCAGATGCAGGCCATCAGTCCAGTAAAAATAAAGCAAATGATTATGCTCACTCAGCTGTGCCTCACAAGTAAAACAACAAATGAACAATTACCAGTGTGATCATATACCTACAATTTGTTTTATTTCATTTCAAAATGGTCTGAGAAGAACAACATTGGCAGGGCAATTCAAGCTAGCCAATATGCAGTGATAATAAATAATAATATGCCATTTAGCAGACGCTTTTATCCAAAGCGACATATAGTCATGCGTGCATAAATTTTTTTGTGTATGGGTGGTCCCGGCGATCGAGCGTTACAAGCGCCGTGCTCTACCAGCTGAGCTACAGATGACCACCATAATGTATTGGGCCTATAGCCTACTGGACAAACCTCGTTGCTACAGAACTGTTTTTAATTGGTTAATGTTGCATAGGCTTACGTTTTTCAAGTCATGTTTAAAAAAAATCTCAGCGGTAGATCTGGGCTTGCATTTTGACTCAGAAAGTGATCTTGACTCAGAAAAGGTAGGTGACCCCTGGCTTAAAGCATTAGACAAGCTCAGTGCATATATGGAAAAATACACATGTACAATTTTTTTACCAATCGATTGTTCAACATTTGTTTTTTGTCAGGGACAGCCATAGAACATACTTAGGCCTAATTAAGGTCTAGCTCAGTTGAACACACAACAAAGCACGTAGCCTTGATGAACACAGCCTTAATGAACGCAGCCTTGATGAACACAGCCTTAATGAACGCAGCCTTGATGAACACAGCCTTAATGAACGCTGCCTTGATGAGCACTGTGCTGATGAGCAGGCCGACTCCTCTCTGAAATTTCCACATTGCTCTAGGCCAATCAGGCTAATGAGCCTCTCACTTCCTCTATTCGAGCTAAAGTGGCGATTGATTGGGGTGGTGGGAAGCCTTTTACGGAGGGGAGAAATAATTGCTATGAATGGGCGATCTGCAAACTTACCGACATACCGGTCATTAGGAATTGACTCTGGGGGCTCCTGTTAACTTGTCAATGTCAAACATTTAAATGAAATATAAATCAGACTGCTGTAAATTCTTCTAGGATAATTTGTCTGTCTGTTTTTGGAGCGCTTCAGAATTGCAGTGGTTGCTGATGGTGGTCCGACCTAGCTGAATGTGTGTGTGTGCGTGCATACAAACTTCCTAACTACAGTGTGGATACAGTTGGCCTACAGTAGAGTATCCACAGTTAGAGATACACTAACTAAAACTGACAGAAATAGCCTGAAGTCACTACAGAAACTACAGCAGAGTTCAAGTAGAGATAGCAGTCAGTTACAATACCTACAGCCAGAGATATAGGCCAGCCAGCAGCCAGTAGAGATAGCAGTCAGTTATAACAACTACAGCCAGAGATATAGGCCAGCCAGCAGCCAGTAGAGATAGCAGTCAGTTATAACAACTACAGGCAGAGATATAGGCCAGCCAGCAGCCAGTAGAGTAGACATTGCAGTCAGTTATAACAACTACAGCCAGAGATATAGGCCAGCCAGCAGCCAGCAGCCAGTAGA
The DNA here is from genome assembly GCF_964263955.1 of Coregonus lavaretus. Taxonomy (NCBI): domain Eukaryota; kingdom Metazoa; phylum Chordata; class Actinopteri; order Salmoniformes; family Salmonidae; genus Coregonus; species Coregonus lavaretus. Next base: position 33,227,467 of record NC_140019.1, on the reverse strand, counting down.
GATAGCAGTCAGTTATAACACCTACAGCCAGAGATATAGGCCAGCCAGCAGCCAGTAGAGTAGACATTGCAGTCAGTTATAACACCTAAAAGCCAGATATAGGCCAGCCAGCAGCTAGTAGAGATAGCAGTCAGTTATAACAACTACAGCCAGAGATATAGGCCAGCCAGAAGCCAGTAGAGATAGCAGTCAGTTATAACACCTACAGCCAGAGATATAGACCAGCCAGCAGCCAGTAGAGATAGCAGTCAGTTATAACACCTACAGCCAGATATAGGCCAGCCAGCAGCCAGTAGCGATAGCAGTCAGTTATAACACCTACAGCCAGAGATATAGGCCAGCCAGAAGCCAGTAGAGATAGCAGTCAGTAGAGTAGACATTGCAGTCAGTTATAACAACTACAGCCAGAGATATAGGCCAGCCAGCAGCCAGTAGAGATAGCAGTCAGTTATAACACCTACAGCCAGAGATATAGGCCAGCCAGCAGCCAGTAGAGTAGACATTGCAGTCAGTTATAACACCTACAGCCAGAGATATAGGCTAGCCAGCAGCCAGTAGAGATATCAGTCAGTTATAACAACTACAGCCAGAGATATAGGCCAGCCAGCAGCCAGTAGAGTAGACATTGCAGTCAGTTATAACAACTACAGCCAGAGATATAGGCCAGCCAGCAGCCAGTAGAGATAGCAGTCAGTTATAACAACTACAGCCAGAGATATAGGCCAGCCAGCAGCCAGTAGAGATAGCAGTCAGTTATAACACCTACAGCCAGAGATATAGGCCAGCCAGCAGCCAGTAGAGTAGACATTGCAGTCAGTTATAACACCTACAGCCAGAGATATAGGACAGCCAGCAGCCAGTAGAGATATCAGTCAGTTATAACAACTACAGCCAGAGATATAGGCCAGCCAGCAGCCAGTAGAGTAGACATTGCAGTCAGTTATAACAACTACAGCCAGAGATATAGGCCAGCCAGCAGCCAGTAGAGATAGCAGTCAGTTATAACAACTACAGCCAGAGATATAGGCCAGCCAGCAGCCAGTAGAGATAGCAGTCAGTTATAACAACTACAGCCAGAGACATAGGCCAGCCAGCAGCCAGTAGAGATATCAGTCAGTTATAACAACTACAGCCAGAGATATAGGCCAGCCAGCAGCCAGTAGAGATAGCAGTCAGTTATAACAACTACAGCCAGAGATATAGGGCAGCCAGCAGCCAGTGACTAAAACAGGAGCCCTAGCTAAATGACTAAAATGTCAAATGTAAATGTAAGTACAGTGTAGATAAGTATGGAGGTAGTGTACCTGTGGGGCCTGTACTGTAGATTACCTCCCGTCACTGAGAGTGAAGCGGTGGAAATCACTCAAACTCCCTGTGGCTATTGGGGCCAGCCACCAGTCAGTGCTGCTGCTGTGTGTGTGTGTGTGTGTGTGTGTGTGTGTGTGTGGCCAGTCAATGCTTCTGTGTTTTCTCTAGACTACAGTGTTTAAGCGTTGAGGTTGAAACACAGCTGCTCTGCTCCTGTCTGTGGGGCCTGGACCTGGACCGACAGGATTGGCGTTTATCTTGTATCTGAGCTACTGCTGCCACGGAGACAGTGAGGGTTCCCCATGGCAACCAGGGGTCTCTTATCGCTAAGAGGCTGGAGACCATGGAATCTAATCAGCGAGAACATTTAGCCTCTGCCCATACCTTCCATAACTCACACTGTCTGACAGCAGGTAGTCTAAATTGAGCTGTGGGTTTAATTTAAATAAAATAAATAAATAAATGCAATCTAATACATTTACATTTACGTCATTTAGCAGACGCTCTTATCCAGAGCGACTTACAATACAACAACAGAACTAAAAGCTTGTTGATTTTACCAGAGTGTAAAGTTGCACACCCACTCACATTCACCTCATCACTCCAATGACAATTCACAATTCATTGCGTAATCCATCTTAATCAAATAGCCCATCAGAGACAATATATCCTCCCCTCAATCTCTTTCTCTCTCCGCTGAGGTCGGATGGAGTGATTGAGGGGTGTAAAGAAAAGGATGTTTTACCCTCCAACCCGCCCTCCTCCCCATCTCTAAGACAGCTCTTAAGTGCTTGTGGGTTTTTATGTTTGCAGTGTTTTATAGGAGAATGCAGGAGCCAGCAGCAGTAAAAGGTTGAAGGGGTGGGAGTGGGGAGGTACTGTAAATCCAATCTTTATTGAGAACGACACAAACTACAAAAACAGTCCTCCCCTATCCTCGATCAGCAGCACAGTGAATGAAGTGATGCGAGTGTGTGGCGCTGTGTGTGTGTGTAGTTCTTCCTCTATCATTACTGTAGCAGGGAAGGCCCCCCCCCCCCACCAAACTCCATGTTACCATAGTGACAGAGATACTCAGGAAAGGTCCCCTTCAGCCATCTCTCTGTTACTCCTTTCTCACTGTAGCTTTGTCCAAAATCGTACCCTATTCATTATATAGTGCACTACTTTTGGTGTGCACAATATTGGTGTCCACATTTGTCTGGCCAAAAGTAGTGCGCTAAATAGGGAATAGGGTGCCATTTGGTTTCGGACACACCCTCAGTCAGCCCGTCTCGTTCCCTCACCTTGCTCTGCCTGTCCCCTCTCCTCCAGGGGTTGTTTACAGCTCTGTGTATCTTGTTATTCAGTGGCACTTTGCATAGTGAGAGTGGGACTCTATAAAAAGCCTTGTAAAACATACAGGCTGTTGGCTCTGATGTTGGAGCCAACATGATGTTAATGAGAGATGAGTTTTTCACACAGCACCACACCATGTTGTTTTATGACAGTTGACACTAAATTACCAATGAAGAAACATAATTTTCTATGCAAAACCTGATCATCAAGTAGCTCTTTTCATGTTGGACTGGACACATCACCCACTGTGATGCCAATTCAATGCCAAACACAGTACTGATGATTAAAGTCTAGCAATGATCACAAAGCAACTTCAGGCTGATATAGTATGATACACTTGACTTTACTGCCATCTAGAGGTGGACAGTTACATTACACCCAAATGGCACTGAGCAACCAGTGTATCCTATGATATTAACATCTTTCTAAATCACACATAATAAATACATAAATACGATTCTGATTAGTTAATACTATAGTTTGGCCCTGCAGACAGCCAATTGGGCGATCTCTTGCTGGAAACAGGGTCAGGGTGGGTAGTTCAACAACAGAAGTAGAGCATAACCATTAGCTCTTTAAAAGCTCTCTGAGTGTCACTCTGAGTACAGTACAGTAGTCACACACGCACACACACACACACACACACACACACACACTCACAAAGAAGATACGGTTTTCAACAAACTCCCAGAGCATTATTTCCCAAAATGGAGGGATTATAAATGTGGGTGTGTAATCAGGTCAACTGTGACGTGGGTCGTGAAATAAATTACAGTTCACTCAAAAATCTATAATATAATATAATATAATATGCCATTTAGCAGACATTTTTGTGTATGGGTGGTCCCGGGGATCGAACCCACTACCTTGGCGTTACAGGCGCCGTGCTCTACCAGCTGAGCTACAGAGGACCACGATGGGATCAGGAAAATGTATCACCGCCAGGACATGGCCTGTCTTGGTTAGAGTCAAAACTCTATCAGTACGATAATACTTCTAATTTCAGAGTGATTTGTCCCATATAGAGTCCTGAGGCCTCAGGATATGCACAATATGTTATACTATAACAAATGTTACTTATTATTACTATAGGTAACATTTTATTACTTTAAGTAGTGCTGTCTTACTTATTACTAGTAAAGTTATTTTATTACTATGTAATACTATATTATTACTAAGTAATGTTATTACTAAGTAATGCTATGTTATTACTAATTAATGTTGTGTTATTACTAAGTAATGTTATGTTATTTCTAAGTAATGTTATTACTACAAGTTAAAGTTGGAATCCTTAATGGTGAAACAGCCACATCCGTTTGCAATATTACAATAACAAAGAGGTAACTGCAACCAACGAACACTGTTTTCCCCCCTTGGACATCATTGCATGCGCGATAGAAGAGCACAATGTGTATGCTGCTCAACGATCTTCAGATCGGTAACAAAAACACTAACAAAGGTGGAGGGGCGACAAGTGGCGCTGTTTCCCCCTACAGCAGATTCCATCTTTAAGTTAAGTTATTACTATGATGTTATGTTAATATTAACTAGGTTACTATATGATCACCTGCATTGACGATCTGATCGATCTCCAGCTTGGTGATGTCACAACTGAACAGGGAAATCTTCTTGTCCAGAGCTTGGTTCCTCTTGAAGTGGGGCCGTTTGACTGAATCACCTGGGAGACAGAGAGGAAAACCTGCTCCTGTCAACGCTGTTATAATAACATGTTTTTACTGTTTATGTGATCTTTTCAGATGATCAACAGTGGACAGTCATGCTGGTCCCCAGTGTTTTACAACTCCAGTCTCGGGGACCTATAGGCTTACTAATCCAGCATTAACTAATTGACAGTGCGTAGTGCTGGGCTGGAACAAACACATGTTGCCCTGTGTTGTGGGTTCCAGAACGGGTGTTGAGAAACAACACAGGTTTAGAGTGAGGAAGGAGAAAGAGGAGACACCTGGCAGTAAGGGAAGATAATTTACTTGATGTGCAGCAGGTACTTAACATGCTAGCTGACTTGGCAGTCCACACAGGCACCTCGTCCAGGGACAGGTAGGTAGTCCTGTAGTGCTTTCTTCTCTCCTCCTGACTCATACGGAGCAAGGCATCTGAGGAAGAGGAGAGGAAGGGACAGAGAGTTGATGATGATGATGATGATGATGATCATTCCATTAATCACTGCTCTTTTCTATCCCCGGGTGTGAGCAATGTAGAGACAACATAGTGAAAATGGAAAAGACAAATGAACTGCTGTAATGCACTAATGGCTTGGTAGTAACCTAGTACCACATAAGGCCATGATGAGCCACTGCAAAGCACCTTCAAACTTTGAGAGTAGAAACCTACTTGCTTTCTATTTCAATTTAGGCCTCACAGCTTTGACAACTTTACTTGTCAAATCAAATCAAATTGTATTTGCCACATGCGCCGAATACAACAGGTGTAGAAATTACAGTGAAATGCTTACTTACAACATGCAACAGGTCCTGATGAACAACCAAACCCTCAACATGAGCAGCTATAGTCTCCCACCCAGTGGTGGAAAAAGTACCAAATTCTCATACTTGAGTAAAAGTAAAGATACCTTAATAGAAAATGACTCAAGTAAAAGTGAAAGTCACCCAGTAAAATCCTACTTGAGTACAAGTCTAAAAGTATTTGGTTTTAAATATACTTAAGTATCAAAAGTAAATGTCATTGCTAAAATATACTTAAGTATCAAAAGTAGTTCTCTTGATAAGTGTGTGAATTAGACTATTTTCCTGTCCTGCTAAGCATTCAAAATGTAACGAATACTTTTGGGTGTCAGGGAACATGTATGGAGTAAAAAGTACATTATTTTCTTTAGGAATGTAGTGAAGTAAAATTTGTCAAAAAAGATCAATAGTAAAGTAAAGTACAGATACCCCAAAAAAACTACTTAAGTAGTACTTTGAAGTATTTTTACTTAAGTAAAATGCACCTGACGATTTGCAACAACGAAAAAATTATAAATTTGGTGCACACACCGATATCACTAGTATTAAAGTCATCACTACGGGAAAGTGGACCAATGGCTCTGACACGTGAAGAGAGAGTTGATATTTAAAATGCCATGACGTGAGTGTGATACAAAAGTCAAACCGCCACAGAACTACAACGTCAGTTGCAGGTGTGTATTTCAGTTCGGTAGTTCGTTTCGTTTTCGTTATTTAAAGCGCTTTTATCCAGTTTGAATATGGAGGAAGAAATACTTGGCATGTGCCATTTTGTTGTAAACAATGACGCATGGATTGTACCAAATGGGAGGGGAGCTTAATGACCTATATAAAGTATGACTATAAGGAAAGTCTGTCTTGTTGTGTTATACGACACCATGCAGAATATAAACAAATGAAATGTTCATATCGAGGTTCACTCCTCTGCCTATATCGAATCATCAACCCCGTGTGTGGAATGTGAATATATTATGGTAGGAGCTCAGATTTGAGCTGATCTAGTTTACTGTTTCTCTCACCACCCCACTACTGGCCAACAGCTAAAATGACATCTTACTGTATAACGTCATTTGTAGCCTAATGACAGAGACCAATGGAAAAGAAAAACAATACAAATGTTACTTAGAACTCATCTCCTTTTTCCTCATCTCCTCATCTCCTTTTTCCTCATCTCCTATTTCCTCATCTCCTCTTTCCTCATCTCTTCTTTCCTCATCTCTTCTTGTACTCTTTATTTTCAGGTCACCGACCACAGAGGAAACATGAGAAGGAGAGAAGAGGAAATGTAGAACTGTTGGGACATAGCCTTGCTTTAGCTTTTGAAGGATGTCTCATCCAAGTGTCAAAGGTAATATAACAACACCCCTTACTCCTGTGTGTGTGAGAGAGAGTGTGTGTGTGTCTTTCACATGTCAATTGTCACATAGGACTAGGGTGGCTGGAGTCTAACAATTTTTTGGCCTTCCTCTGACACCGCCTGGTATTATTTTATTTTTTATTTTTTGTTGTTGTTATTTAACCTCTATTTAACTAGGCAAGTCAGTTAAGAACAAATTCTTATTTACAATGACGGCCTACACCGACTAAACCCGGACAACGCTGGGCCAATTGCCGCCCTATGGGACTCCCAATCACGGCCGGTTGTGATACAGTCTGGAATCGAACCAGGGGGTCTGTAGTGACGCCTCAAGCACTGAGATGCAGTGCCTTAGACCGCTGCGCCACTCGGGAGCCCATAGATGTAGAGGTCCTGGATGGCAGGAAGCTTGGCCCCAGTGATGTACTGGGTCGTACACACTACCCTCTGTAGTGCCTTGCAGTCGGATGCCGAGCAGTTGCCATACCAGGCAGTGATGCAACCAGTCAGGATGCTCTCGATGGTGCAGCTCTAGAACCTTTTGAGGATCTGAGGACCCATGCCAAATCTTTTCAGTCTCCTTAGGGGGAATAGGTTTTGTCGTGCCCTCTTCACGACTGTCTTGGTGTGCTTCGACCATGTTAGTTTGTTGGTGATGTGGACACCAAGGAACTTGAAGCTCTCAACCTGCTCCACTACAGCCCTGTCGATGAGAATGGGGGCGTGCTCGGTCCTCTTCTTTTTCCTGTAGTCCACAATCATCTCCTTTGTCTTGATCACGTTGAGGGAGAGGTTGTCGTCCTGGCACCACATGGCCAGGTCTTTGACCTCCTCCCTATAGGCTTTCTCGTCGTTGTCGGTGATCAGGCCTACCACTGTTGTGTCATCGGCAAACTTAATGATGGTGTTGGAGTCGTGCCTGGCCATGCAGTCATGAGTGAACAGGGAGTACAGGAGGGGACTGAGCACGCACCCCTGAGGGGCCCCCGTGTTGAGGATCAGCGTGGCGGATGTGTTGTTACCTACCCTTACCACCTGGGGGCGACCCGTCAGGAAGTCCAGGATCCAGTTGCAGAGGGAGGTGTTTAGTCCCAGGGTCCTGTCCTTAGCTTAGTGATGAGTTTTGAGGACACTATGGTGTTGAACGCTGAGCTGTAGTCAATGAATAGCGTTCTCACATAATTGCAAATTGGAGTGGGTCTAGGGCAGGGGTGTCAAACGTCCGGCCCGCGGGCCGGATCAGGCCCGCAAACGGGTTTAATCCGGCCCGCGAGATTATTTTTTGTAAAGTATAAAAATGCGCTGCAATTTTTCAATAAAATAAACTGCTGTTCCAATTGCGTCCACTGGATGGCGCAATAGCAATTGTGTTAAGCAAGCAAACTGTTTATACCGGGGCAGAGGAAGTAGGTCAAGCACGTGCAGCCAATGAGCTACTTTGTTTTGCCCGCGATATTTATTACGGCTTCTACTTTTAACATTATGTGCTTTGGCACCCTCATTGCCCCAATATGTCTCTGTCAAAAAAGAGAAAAGTGGACTGTAGTTTATTAGGATTATGTCTTTGTTAATGTTTTTTAAGTGGAACTGAAAGGAGGTTTATTTTAGTGTCAGAGGGAAGGTTTTAATGGGACACCCCGGATAGGACAGAGAAGTCTGTGTGTTGTAGACAGGGGATTGGACAGTAGAGGGAGCCACCCATATCTTGGGAAGATTATATATACTGGGTAAAAAGCGAAGAAGAGGTTAGAACGGCCATTGCAATCTGGGACGCCGTTCTCCGGGTGTCATGACATCCGTCACTTATGCTGAAATCTTGTGATATGAATAAAACGTATGATCAAAGGTTCAGTATGAGCGGACTCCTTTGTTTGACAGCAATGAGCACCAACAGCGACAAGATACACGACAGGACGCAGAGTGCAGAGTGTTCCAAGAAAAATGGTCATCCTATTTATTCACGGAATTGAATGGGAAAGCTGTATGTTTGGTGTGTTCAGAGCATGTTGCAGTGCTGAAAGAATATAACCTTCGTCGCCACTATGTGAGTCTTCATGCCGACAAATATGACAACTTTCAAGGACAGCGGAGATGAGAGAAGGTGAATGAACTGTTGGCGGGTGTTACGGATACAGGTATCCTGTGTTTTTGTGTGTTTCTCTCCTTCTGCCCTAATCACAGGTGTCCTGTATGTTCCTGATTGGTGGTCGTTGAGGTGTCTGCTGATTGGACCAATCAGTGAACATTCCTGTGTATTGCACCACCTGTTACTCGTTTGTTCAATCACACATCCCATTGTATAAAAACCAGTCTTGTGTTTGTTGAGAGAGAGAGAGAATATTTCCGTATGTGAGTATGGACACGGTGGTGTCCTGTTTTTGATTACTCACTAAGTGCTGTTTACTATGATTGGTAATTCTGTTAGACTACTGTTTTGTATGTGAGTAATGGATACTGTGATGTCCTTTGTTTAGAGTACTCACTAAGTTGCTGGTTACTCTGTTTGGTAACTATTGTGTGTTTCTGGGAAAAGGGGAGTTTGAGCTAGCTGCCCTTGGGCATACATTTCCCGTAGAAAGAACTGTCTATAAACACTAGTTAGACCTGAGCGGACCACCCACTGTATTTTTGTATGGTAGCAGTAGCCTAGCGGTTCTTGAGGCAGGCAAGATCAGTTTAGAGGTGTTTTACACTATTGTTTCATTTCTTGGGTCCTGCTCAGCCCTTTTTCCCAAACCCCATACCGTGTGTTCAGAAATAAACCATTTGTGTTTGACGGTAGTTCATGGTAGTTGTGTCATATTTGTTCTCACTGGTCCATGCCACACTTATAATTTACATGCATTATGTTACGGGTCTCATGTCCATCACCCTAGACGTTCAAAGCCACGGGGTTCGTAACATAAAGTGGGGGCTCGTCTGGGATCTATCCCATGCTACTCATGCAAATTAGCAAGTGTCTGGTTCAGTGTTGAGCTTGGCAGCTGTACTACCTGTTTTTTTTTGTGTTCAGTAGTCGACGGCTCGTGTTGCTAGTAGGATGGCTACTTTTGAGTTGGAGGCATTTTTGGAAAACCCTACGTGGGAGGTTTTTGATAATTGCCGTAGAGTGGATCTACAGGCTTTGGCTGACCATTTTTCTGCACCCATACCGAGGGGTTTAGTGAAAGCAGAAGTTAGGGAAGTAGTGCTAGCGATGTTGTTGAACGAGCGAGTGCTTGAGTTACCGCCGCCTGAGTCTGCTGCTCCTGTAGGGGAGGTGGTGGCTGTTCCTGTAAGCCCATCAGTGTCTGAGGAGGAGGCTAAGGCTCCAGCCACATTGCCCCGTTATGACCCACTCTCCCCACTGACTGACAGTGATGCCAGGATCGATGTCCGCTCGACACGGCTCCAAATGGAGGCGGAAGAGCGGGCACAAATCAGGCAAGACAAGCTGGAGATGCGTAAAATGGAGCTAGAGGCAGAACAGGAGACGCGTAGGCTTGATCAGGAACTGGAGACGCGTAAGATGGAACTGGAGACGCGTAGGCTTGATCAAGAACTGGAGACGCGTAAGATGGAACTGGAGGTGCGTAAAATGGAACTAGAGGCAGAAACAGCGAGGTTAGTCTCTGCTAATACTATGCCTGCTAGTGAGCCATCCTCACCAGCTGTGTCGGCTGCTACGTTTGATATTAGTAGGCAGATCACCTTGGTACCTGTGTTTAGGGAGTCAGAGGTTGATTCCTATTTCAGTGTTTTTGAACGTATAGCAGTAGCATTGAAATGGCCCAAAGAGGTATGGTGCCTATTACTTCAGTGTAAACTAACAGGTAAAGCCCAAGAGGTTCTGGCAGCGCTACCTCTTGAAGACAGTTTGAATTATGACGTGGTCAAAGCTACTGTTCTTCGTGCCTATGAGCTTGTTCCTGAGGCATATCGACAGAGATTTAGGTCTCATAAAAAGTCTCCTACTCAGACTTATGTGGAGTTTGCTAGAGACAAAGGAAATCTGTTTGACAAATGGCACAGTGCTAGTAAAGTAACTGATTTTAACTCTCTACGGGAGTTAATCTTGTTAGAAGAGTTTAAAAATTGCTTACCCGAACGCATTGTAGTTTATCTGAACGAACAGAAAGTATCCTCACTGTCGGAAGCATCTGTATTGGCAGACGAGTTTGTGTTGACGCATAAGAGCGTGTTTTCGGCTCGGACGGAGGGCAGGGTTGCGGAGTTGCTAACTTTTAATCCTAGTCGACCAGCAGTACATCCAGCACGCCCAAAAGATGTGCGTCACTGTTTCTATTGTCATAAGGTGGGACATATGGTTAATGATTGCTTTCTGCTAAAACGCAAACCGGGGATGCCTCAGCACGCCAGGCCGCCAACGGGTGTTGGGCTGATTCGTACGGTTGTAAGGCCGGAATCAAGACAGAAGCCTCATAGTGAATGTGGTTTGAAAGTCCCTGTCCCAGATCACAGTTATGAACCGTTCATTTTTGAGGGGTTTGTTTCTATATCAGATGACGAAGCGTCTCAGCGTCCAGTTAGAATCCTCAGAGATACTGGTGCGGCGCAGTCGTTCATACTAGCTGATGTGTTGCCCTTGTCTAATAATACATATTGTGGTTCCAGTGTGTTAGTACAAGGAATTGAAATGGGTTTCGTCCCAGTGCCATTGCACTTTGTGAACGTACACTCTGAGTTAGTCAGTGGATTGTTCAGAGTTGGCGTACGTCCTATGTTGCCAGTAAAAGGTGTGACATTTATAATGGGCAACGATATTGCCGGAGGAAAGGTGATACCCGTATTGGAGGTATTGGATAAAAGTGACCAGTCTCTCTCCGAGGAGCTGGCACAGGGTTATCCAGATGTGTTCCCCGCTTGTGCTGTCACACGTGCTCAAGCACGACAAGTGGGTGAAGTGATAGATTTGTCGAACACGATTCTATTCAGAGAGTGTGACCCAGAGGATAGTTCGGGTGCTACCTCTGGTAAGCTGGTGCAGTCTGACCAACAGTCCAGAGAAAGGAAGAAGGATGTGGAACTTGTTGCTGAGGCAATACCGTTACCAGTTACTCGTGAGCAGCTGATCGCTAACCAACAGGTTGACATTAGCCTGGCTAAATGTTTTTCTAGTGTTGTCTCAGAGGACGAGCTAAAGAAGAAAAACATGGCATATTTCATTAATGGTAATCTCCTCATGCGTAAATGGACATCCCATGTTGACGCTGGCGAAGATTGGAATGCTGTTTACCAAATAGTGATTCCTACAGCCTTTCGACAAAATGTTTTATCCCTCGCTCATGATCACCAGTGGTCCGGACATCTGGGAGTCACCAAGACTTATGATCGTGTTTTGCGACATTTCTTTTGGCCTGGCTTAAAACAAGATGTGGCTCAGTTCTGTCGGACTTGCCACACCTGTCAAGTAGTTGGGAAACCGAACCAGGTTATTTCCCCCGCGCCTCTTTGTCCCATACCGGCCATAGGTGAACCCTTCGAACATGTGATGGTTGATTGTGTTGGACCATTACCAAAAACAAAATCTGGTAACCAGTTTATGTTGACAATTATGTGTGTGGCCACCAGGTACCCAGAGGCCATTCCTCTGCGGAGGATTACTGCTCCGGTGGTGAGTAAAGCGTTGATCAAATTCTTCTCAACTTTTGGATTACCTAGGGTGATACAAACTGATCAGGGTACGAATTTCCTTTCTAAACTTTTCAAACAAGTGTTAAAATCCTTGTCAGTTACACACCGTGTGTCAAGCGCATATCACCCAGAGTCTCAGGGTGCGCTTGAACGTTGGCATCAGACCCTGAAGTCTATGCTCCGTAAATATTGCTTGGAATCTGAGAAAGATTGGGATGAGGGAGTTCCTCTAGTGTTGTTTGCTGTCCGTGAGACAGTACAGGAATCTCTAGGGTTCAGCCCAGCTGAACTGGTGTTTGGACACACCATGAGAGGACCTATGAAAGTCCTTAAGGATCAGTTTTTGTCACAAGAGTTGTGTGTGAAAGAAAATGTGTTGGACTACGTTAGTCGCTTTCGTGAGCGCCTACATGCTGCCTGTGCTCTAGCAAAGGAAGCGCTGTCTTCCTCCCAGAAACGGATGAAACGACACTATGACACACAGGCTGTTTCTCGTTCACTGCAGCCAGGTGACCGAGTTCTTGTATTGTTGCCTGTGCCAGGAGCGTCATTGTCAGCACGTTTCTCTGGTCCTTATGTCATTGACAAGAAACTAAGTGAAACTGACTACGTGATACAGACTCCTGATAGAAAACGCCAATCTCGTGTGTGCCACGTTAACATGTTGAAGACATACCACACCAGACCCGTCACTCAGGTAGACAGTCCAGAGAAACTGGCCGAGTCGGCTGTCTCTATTGCTGCTACGGCTGTAGTGGGAGGTCATGTTAATGATGTGGACGGAGATGGTTTGGAGTTGCGCAATACTCAGCAGCAGTGTGCTAGATTGCCCAATTCAGAGATGCTGCTGTCTCTCCCGTCAAGCCTGATTCATTTAACGGACAGACAGTCAGATGATATTGTGAGACTATTACACAGCTTTCCATGTCTTTTTAATGATGTTCCTACATGTACTAATGTGTTAGAACATGACATTAATGTTGGAAACGCTGCACCTATCAAGCAACATCCTTATCGTGTCAACGTCTCTAAGAGAAAGATAATGAGAGGTGAGGTCGGTTATTTGCTGGAGAATAACCTGGCTATGCCAAGTTCAAGTCCTTGGAGTTCTCCGTGCATTCTGGTTCCTAAACCTGATGGGACATCCAGATTATGTACGGACTATCGGAAGGTCAATGCTGTCACAGTGCCCGACTCGTTCCCGTTACCCAGACTGGATGACTGTATTGATACTGTTGGTGCTGCTACTTATGTAACCAAACTAGATCTTCTAAAAGGTTACTGGCAGGTGCCGTTAACCCCACGTGCCTCCGACATCTCTGCCTTTGTGACCCCAGATCACTTCCTACAATATGCTGTCATGGCATTTGGGATGCGGAACGCACCAGCCACTTTCCAACGCCTGGTTAACACAGTATTGGCTGGAGTTCCTAATTGTAGTGCTTACCTTGATGATCTGGTAATTTATTCAACTGAGTGGTCTGATCATGTTAACACTCTAAGGGTAGTGTGTGAACGTCTAGCAACCGCTTCTCTAACCCTGAACTTAGCAAAGTGCGAGTTTGGGAAGGCCACTGTTACTTATCTTGGTAAACAGGTCGGCCATGGTCAGGTGCGCCCTGTAGATGCCAAGGTCTCAGCTATAAACGCATTTCCCGCACCTACCACCAGAAGAGAGCTACGCCGTTTTTTAGGGATGGTTGGCTACTACCGTAGTTTCTGTAAAAATTTCTCTGCGGTAGTTGCTCCATTAACGGATTTGCTCAGTCCGGCAAGAAAATTTGTATGGTCTGAAGATTGTTGTACTGCTTTCAACACTGCTAAAGCACTCTTATGTAGTACTCCTGTTCTTGCTGCGCCAGATTTTGAACGACCGTTTAAACTGGAGGTAGATGCAAGTGCCAGAGGTGCTGGTGCTGTTCTACTGCAGCAAGACCAGAGTGGAGTGGACCATCCTGTCTGTTATTTTTCACGGAAATTTAACAAATGTCAGACAAACTATTCCACCATTGAACAAGAAGCTCTAGCTTTGTTGTTAGCTCTGCAGTACTTTGAAGTTTATGTTGGTTCCAGTGCATTACCAGTGATAGTTTATACTGACCATAACCCCTTAGTTTTTCTCCACCGGATGTACAACCAGAACCAACGCCTTATGCGTTGGGCACTTGTCGTGCAAAATTATAATTTGGAGATCCGCCACAAAAAGGGGTTAGATAATGTGATGGCAGATGCTTTGTCTCGTGTTTGATGATCTAGGTTTTTTTTGTTATCCCGGCAGGATGATTTGTGAATTTGGGTGTTGTGATAGTACGTGTGTCGCAAACCATTGTGGTTTGCTCTTTTAAGGGTGGGAGTGTTACGGATACAGGTATCCTGTGTTTTTGTGTGTTTCTCTCCTTCTGCCCTAATCACAGGTGTCCTGTATGTTCCTGATTGGTGGTCGTTGAGGTGTCTGCTGATTGGACCAATCAGTGAACATTCCTGTGTATTGCACCACCTGTTACTCGTTTGTTCAATCACACATCCCATTGTATAAAAACCAGTCTTGTGTTTGTTGAGAGAGAGAGAGAATATTTCCGTATGTGAGTATGGACACGGTGGTGTCCTGTTTTTGATTACTCACTAAGTGCTGTTTACTATGATTGGTAATTCTGTTAGACTACTGTTTTGTATGTGAGTAATGGATACTGTGATGTCCTTTGTTTAGAGTACTCACTAAGTTGCTGGTTACTCTGTTTGGTAACTATTGTGTGTTTCTGGGAAAAGGGGAGTTTGAGCTAGCTGCCCTTGGGCATACATTTCCCGTAGAAAGAACTGTCTATAAACACTAGTTAGACCTGAGCGGACCACCCACTGTATTTTTGTATGGTAGCAGTAGCCTAGCGGTTCTTGAGGCAGGCAAGATCAGTTTAGGGGTGTTTTACACTATTGTTTCATTTCTTGGGTCCTGCTCAGCCCTTTTTCCCAAACCCCATACCGTGTGTTCAGAAATAAACCATTTGTGTTTGACGGTAGTTCATGGTAGTTGTGTCATATTTGTTCTCACTGGTCCATGCCACACTTATAATTTACATGCATTATGTTACGGGTCTCATGTCCATCACCCTAGACGTTCAAAGCCACGGGGTTCGTAACAGCGGGTCTGAAGAAACAGCAGTCTGTGTTTACTCACAGCCGAGACATCAGTGACGCTGCAGTGAAAGCTAGCTACCTCATTGCTAATGAAATCGCAGTGGCTTCAAAACCATTTAGTGAGGGTGAATTTGTAAAAACATGCATGATGAAGGCAGCGGAGATTGTGTGCCCTGAAAAGCGGCAGGCTTTTGCAAATATCAGCCTGACAAGAAACACAGTTGCAGACAGGATTTCCGATCTTTCAGTGGATTTGGACAGCCAGTTGAAGCAAAAAGTAAAGTCATTTATTGCGTTTTCGGTTGCAATTGATGAAAGCACGGACATTACAGATGTTGCACAACTGGCCATTTTCATCCGCGGAGTTGATGACACATTGACCGTCACCGAGGAGTTCGTGGAGTTGGTGCCGATGACAGATACAACGACAGCAGCTGATATTTTTACCGCACTCGTCGGCGCGCTGGACAGGGTCGGAGTGGACTGGTCCCGCGCTGTCAGCCTGGCTACAGATGGTGCGCCCTCAATGATCGGGAAAAAAGCAGGCGTTGTGACAAAGTTCAGAGAGAAAGTGCAATCTGCAAATGGAGGACGTGATTTTTTGACTTTTCACTGTATTTTGGACCAGGAGGCTTTGTGTTGCAAGTCATTAAAGATGGATAACGTCATGAAGGTGATCATCCAAACTGTTAATTTCATCTGATCCAGAAGCCTGAATCACCGTCAGTTTGACAGCCTTCTCAGAGAGAAAGACCACATCTATGGCCTGCCATACCACACTGAGGTAAGATGGTTAAGCCGAGGTGCTGTGCTGAGGCGTTTCTTTGATATACGAGAAGAAATTGAACAGTTCATGGAAGAAAAGGGCAAACCAGTGTTAGAATTTCATTCCGCAGAATGGATGCAGGACCTTGCATTTATGGTGGATGTTACAGAGCACCTGAATAACTTGAACAAACAGCTGCAAGGGCGCAACAAAGTTGTCACGCATTATTATGACAGCATACGTTCTTTCAAGTTGAAGCTGTCATTGTGGGAGACGCAACTTGCCGGTGGTGATGCAGCTCACTTCCCCTGTCTGAAAAATGTGTGCGCGACCCAACATATGGCAGACATGAAGCGGTTCAAAGATAAAATAACGGGACTGTTACGGGAGTTTGAGCAACGCTTTCAGATTTATGTTTATATGTTTTTATGTTGATGTGCTATTGTTTTTAATTGATTTTATTTTATTTGTATATTTAACCTATTCTTGACTCTGTGGTTCTTGCACTTGTTTGGGGAACAGGATTTCATTATTTTTATCTACATTTCTGCCTGAGAAATGACACCCTGATATAGTTCTGTGATCTGTGATATACTTCTGTGAATCACTGAGGCATTGTGTGTTTGTGTGTTCTTTGTCCTCAGAACTTTCAAATAACTTGAGGTGTTTTATGATTAATAGTGATGTTGTGCTTTTGGACACTGTCCTCAGGCTCCAGCTTTATGTTTATATGTTTTTATGTTGATGTGCTATTGTTTTTAATTGATTTTATTTTATTTGTATATTTAACCTATTCTTGACTCTGTGGTTCTTGCACTTGTTTAGGGAACAGGATTTCATTATTTTTATCTACATTTCTGCCTGAGAAATGACACCCTGATATAGTTCTGTGATCTGTGATATACTTCTGTGAATCACTGAGGCATTGTGTGTTTGTGTGTTCTTTGTCCTCAGAACTTTCAAATAACTTGAGGTGTTTTATGATTAATAGTGATGTTGTGCTTTTGGATACTGTCCTCAGGCTCCAGCTTTATGTTTATATGTTTTTATGTTGATGTGCTATTGTTTTTAATTGTTTTTATTTTATTTGTATATTTAACCTATTCTTGACTCTGTGGTTCTTGCACTTGTTTGGGGAACAGGATTTCATTATTTTTATCTACATTTCTGCCTGAGAAATGACACCCTGATATAGTTCTGTGATCTGTGATATACTTCTGTGAATCACTGAGGCATTGTGTGTTTGTGTGTTCTTTGTCCTCAGAACTTTCAAATAACTTGAGGTGTTTTATGATTAATAGTGATGTTGTGCTTTTGGACACTGTCCTCAGGCTCCAGCTTTATGTTTATATGTTTTTATGTTGATGTGCTATTGTTTTTAATTGATTTAATTTTATTTGTATATTTAACCTATTCTTGACTCTGTGGTTCTTGCACTTGTTTGGGGAACAGGATTTCATTATTTTTATCTACATTTCTGCCTGAGAAATGACACCCTGATATAGTTCTGTGATCTGTGAAACAGTTCTGTTAATCACTGAGGCATTGTGTGTTTGTGTGTTCTTTTTCTTTAGAATTTTCAAATAAACTTGACGTGTTTTATGATTAATAGTGATGTTGTGCTTGTACTATTTTGGACACACTGTCCTCAGGCTCCAGCTTTATGTTGTATGTTGATCGTATTAAAACAAAGAAAACAATCTGAAGTTGTTGTTTTTAAGTTATATATACCATGATTTTTCCGGTCCGGCCCACTTGGGAATATATTTTCCTCCATGTGGCCCCTGAGCTAAAATGAGTTTGACACCCCTGGTCTAGGGTTTCTGGGATAATGGTGTTGATGTGAGCCATGACCAGCCTTTCAAAGCACTTCATGGCTACAGACGTGAGTGCTACGGGTCTGTAGTCATTTAGGCAGGTTACCTTAGTGTTCTTGGGCACAGGGACTATGGTGGTCTGCTTGAAACATGTTGGTATTACAGACACAGACAGGGAGAGGTTGAAAATGTCCGTGAAGACACTTGCCAGTTGGTCAGTGTATGCTCGGAGTACCCGTCCTGGTAATCCGTCTGACCCTGCGGCCTTGTGAATGTAGACCTGTTTAAAGGTCTTACTCACACAGATACAGTGCCTTCGGAAAGTATTCAGACCCCTTGACTTTTTCCACATTTTGTTACGTTACAGCCTTGTTCTAAAATTGATTAAATAAATAAAACAAATCCTCAGCAATCTACACACAATACCCCATAATGACAAAGAAAAAACAGGTTTTTAGAAAATTTAGCAAATGTATTAAAAATAAAAAACTTAAATACGTTATTTACATAAGTATTCAGACCCTTTGCTATGAGACTCGAAATTGAGCTCAGGTGCATTCTGTTTCCATTGATCATCCTTGAGATGTTTCTACAACTTGATTGGAGTCCACCTTTGGTAAACTCAATTGATTGTACATTATTTGGAAAGGCACACACCTGTCTATATAAGGTCCCACAGTTGACAGTGCATGTCAGAGCAAAAACCAAGCCATGAGGTTGAAGTAATTGTCCGTAGAGCTCCGTGACAGGATTGTGTCGAGGCACAGATCTGGGGAAGGGTACCAAAACATTTCTGCAGCATTGAAATCCCCAAGAACACAGTGTCTCCATCATTCTTAAATGGAATAAGTTTTGAACCACCAAGACTCTTCCTAGAGCTGGCTGCCCGGCCAAACTGAGCAATCGGGGGAGAAGGGCCTTGGTCAGGGAGGTGACCAAGAACCCAATGGGCACTTTGACAGAGCTTTAGAGTTCCTCTGTGGAGATGGGAGAACCTTCCAGAAGGACAACCATCTCTGTAAGATGAACAGAGCAAAGTACAGAGAGATCCTTGATGAAAACCTGCTCCAGAGCGCTCAGGACCTCAGACTGGGGCAAAGGTTCACCTTCCAACAGGACAACACCCCTAAGCACACAGCCAAGACAACGCAGGAGTGGCTTCGAGACAAGTCTCTGAATGTCCTTGTGTGGCCCAGCCAGAGCCCGGACTTGAACCCGATTGAACATCTCTGGAGAGACCTGAAAATAGCTGTGCAGCAACGCTCCCCATCCAACTTGACAGAACTTGAGAGGATCTGCAGAGAAGAATGGGAGAAACTCCCCAAATACAGATGTGCCAAGCTTGTAGCGTCATAGCCAAGAAGACTCGATGCTGTAATCGCTACCAAAGGTGCTTCAACAAAGTACTGAGTAAAGGGTCTGAATACTTATGTAAGTGTGATATCTAAATTTTTTATTTTGAATAAATTAGCAAAAATGTCTAAAACCTGTTTTTGCTTTGTCATTATGGGGTATTGTGTGTAGATTGATGAGGGGAAAAAAACATTTAAATCAATTTTAGAATAAGGCTGTAACATAACAAAATGTGGAAAAAGTCAAGTGGTCTGAATACTTTCCAAAGGCACTGTATGTGATCGTATATACAAATGTAAGCAAGTTTTGAAATGATTATGTTTTAGTTTAATATTATATCTGTTTGGGCTTCTTGCGGTCAATTTGCAGTCTACAAATTATTTGTAATTATGTTCCGGCCCACTGACCATCTGCTCAATAAAAAATTGGCCCGCCGCTGAATCTAGTAGATGATCCCTGGCTTACTATATGTATCCCATGATGCCTCCCCTCCTCCCCAGACTCATACACAACCAATGAGACTGCCATACAGTCGATATAACTGAAAAACACACACACACACACACACACACACACACACAGCTAACCTCAGTGGCCGGAAACGGACAAAAGAGGAACACCCTTTTTTTGTCAGCACTGACAGATGCACTGAACATCATACATAGACCACAACTCGAGACGCAACCCAAAAGAGAGACAGAGAGGGGAAGTGTAACAGGCAGGTTTCACCAAATTATTCCAGAAGGGTAGTTTACAGACCAAGCAGAAGAACGGGGAGAGGGTATTTTGTTTATAAAGCTGCCAGAATCCCCTGCATTTTGGAAGGTGGAGAGGGTAAGATGCACAAGAGTGTGTAGCCAATGTGAGACGGACTATGTTGTGTATGAGAGTGTTTCTCCCGGGGTCTCAGAGAGAGATAGAGAAAGGTGTCTTTCTGATCGATTGTGATGTTGGAGGATGGGACAGAGGGATGGATGTGAACAGTATAGGACGGCAGAAGGCTTCTGTTCCATCTATGAGCCAAAACTCTTACTCTCCTGTACTGTGAATAGAACAAGACAACTAGTCAAGTTACAGAACGGCAGGTAGCTTAGTGGTTAAGAGCATTGTGCCAGTAACCGAAAGGTCGCTGGTTCTAATCCCCGAGCCGACTAGGTGAAAAATCTGTCGATGTGCCCTTGAGCAAGGCACTTAACCCTAATTGCTCATGTAAGTCGCTCTGGATAAGAGCGTCTGCTAAATGACAAAAAAAAAAAAAAGAATGCTTAACATAACAACATGTTGTTATTACCGTACTTGACATGACACACACACACACATATGCACACAGACACACACACAGTTGGATATTTGGAAGGATGTGGGTGTGTTTGTGTGATTGGGACTGGGAAGTGTGTTTCTGTGTCAGTCTCCTTATCATGTGACATACACACACATTTTCTGTCCTCTCCCTTCACTTGTTCCTCCCTTAATATTCTCTCTCTCTCTCTCAGTATGGCAGTGTGGGACCTGTCAGTTACGGTGGAGGACCTGGGAGCTGATGCTCCGCCCATCACTGTCAGTGTGACCTCTGACCTACACATAGGTGGGGTCATCCTCAAACTGGTGGAGAAGTCACGTGAGTCACACAAATGTTCAGATGTATGATGGAGACCAGCAGTCCCCCTACACTACACAGCTTATATCCAAAGACAGAGCACTATGTAGAGGTGATATTCACTCATACTATCCACCACAAGTAGATCCCAAAGTACTGACTGTACGGGTGATGCATGGCGGACATGTTGTGTCAGAGGGCTCACAAGTTTCCT
This sequence comes from Coregonus lavaretus, assembly GCF_964263955.1. NCBI lineage: Eukaryota > Metazoa > Chordata > Actinopteri > Salmoniformes > Salmonidae > Coregonus > Coregonus lavaretus. The sequence continues at coordinate 33,206,468 of NC_140019.1, read as the reverse complement.
CCCCTGTGCAGAGGTAAAGCGCGACTGGTCGGACCATGCCCTGTGGTGGGAGCAGAAGCAGCAGTGGCTCCTGCGTACGGCCTGGACCCTGGAGAAGTGTGGCATCCAGGCAGACGCTGGGCTCATCTTCATGCCCCAGCACAAGCCCCTGAGGCTGGGCCTGCCCAACGGCCTGACCCTCAGGCTCCGGGCCTGCTTCTCTGGGCCTGTGTTCCACACTGTGCTGGGTATCTGCAAGATGCTGAGTGAGTTCAGAAATAAATTATTTATTTTCTATTTTCCAGAAGTTTGTTTTAACATCAACATAACAAATTAATCCACAAACTACTACCTGACCTGCGTATAGATTGAAGTGAAAGAATGTTTGACACTCCACAAAATGCCTTTTCACCCATCCCTCCATTCTCCATCATCCCTCTCTCATTCCAGACATCCGTCGGCCAGAGGAGCTGTCCCTGCTGCGTACTGTAGAGGAGAAGAAGAAGAAGAAAGATAAAGACTTGTCAGAGGAAGTGTATGACCTCACAGAAGTGCCTCTCACCTCAGGTACACACGATGACATCATCGTGGCCCCATCGACCCGCTGACCAATCACAATATGAAGAGCAGAACCAGCATAGTTATGTTTGCTGTAGCAGTAGTAGTAGTAGTAGTAGTAGTAGTAGTAGTTGCAGTAGTAGTAGTAGTAGTAGTAGTAGTAGTAGCAGCAGTAGTTGCAGTAGAAGTAGTAGCAGTAGTAGTAGTAGTAGTAGTTGCAGTAGAAGTAGTAGCAGTAGTAGTAGTACCATTAGTAGTAGTAGTAGCAGTAGTTGCAGTAGCAGTAGTAGCAGTAGTAGTAGTTGCAGTAGCAGTAGTAGCAGTAGTAGTAATAGTAGTAGTAGCAGTAGTAGTAGTAGCAGTAGCAGTAACAGTAGTAGTAGTAGCAGTAGTAGTAGCAGCAGTAGTAGTAGTAACAGTAGTAGTAGTAGCAGTAGCAGTAGTAGCAGTAGTAGTAGTTGCAGTAGCAGTAGTAGCAGTAGTAGTAGTATTAGTAGTAGCAGTAGTAGTAGTAGCAGTAGCAGTAACAGTAGTAGTAGTAGCAGTAGTAGTAGCAGTAACAGTAGTAGTAGTAGCAGTAGTAGTAGCAGCAGTAGTAGTAGTAACAGTAGTAGTAGTAGTAGTAGTAGTAGCAGCAGTAGTAGTAGTAGCAGTAGAAGAAGTAGCAGTAGTAGTAGTAGTAGTAGCAGTAGTAGTAGTAACAGTAGCAGAAGTAGCAGTAGTGACAGTAGTAGCAGTAGTAGTAGTAGCAGTAGTAGTAGTAACAGTAGTAGTAGCAGTAGTTGCAGTAGTAGCAGTAGTAACAGTAGTAGTAGTAGTAGTAGTAGTAACAGTAGTAGTAGTAACAGTAGCAGTAGTGGTAGTTGCAGTAGAAGTAGTAGCAGTAGTAGTAGTAGTTGCAGTAGAAGTAGTTGCAGTAGTAGTAATAGTAGTAGCAGTAGTAGTAGTAGTAGCAGTAGTAGTAGTAGCAGTAGTAACAGTAGTAGTAGTAGTAGTTGCAGTAGTAGTAGTAGCAGTAGTAACAGTAGGAGTAGTAGTAGTAGCAGTAGTAGCAGTAGCAGTAGTAGCAGTAGTAGCAGTAGTAGTAGTAACAGTAGTAGTAGTAGTAGCAGTAGTAGTAGTAACAGTAGTAGTAGTAGTAGTAGCAGTAGTAACAGTAGCAGAAGTAGCAGTAGTAGTAGTAGTAGTAACAGTAGCAGTAGCAGAAGTAGCAGTAGTGGTAGTTGCAGTAGAAGTAGTAGCAGTAGTAGTAGTAGCAGTAGTAGTAGTAGCAGTAGTAGTAGTAACAGTAGCAGTAGCAGAAGTAGCAGTAGTGGTAGTAGTAGTAGCAGAAGTAGCAGTAGTAGTAGTAGTAGCAGTAGTAGTAGTAACAGTAGTAGTAGTAGTAGTAACAGTAGTAGTAGTAGCAGTAGCAGTAGAAGTAGTTGCAGTAGCAGTAGTAGCAGTAGTAGTAGTAGCAGTAGTAGTAGTAACAGTAGTAGTAGTAGCAGTAGTTGCAGTAGTAGTAGTAACAGTAGTAGTAGCAGTAGTTGCAGTAGTAGCAGTAGTAACAGTAGTAGTAGTAGTAGTAGTAGTAGTAACAGTAGTAGTAGTAACAGTAGCAGTAGTGGTAGTTGCAGTAGAAGTAGTAGCAGTAGTAGTAGTAGTTGCAGTAGAAGTAGTTGCAGTAGTAGTAATAGTAGTAGCAGTAGTAGTAGTAGTAGCAGTAGTAGTAGTAGCAGTAGTAACAGTAGTAGTAGTAGTAGTAGTAGTAGTTGCAGTAGTAGAAGTAGCTGTAGTAACAGTAGGAGTAGTAGTAGTAGCAGTAGCAGTAGCAGTAGCAGTAGCAGTAGTAGCAGTAGTAGTAGTAGCAGTAGTAGTAGTAACAGTAGTAGTAGTAGTAGCAGTAGTAGTAGTAACAGTAGTAGTAGTAGTAGTAGCAGTAGTAGTAGTAACAGTAGCAGAAGTAGCAGTAGTGGTAGTTGCAGTAGAAGTAGTAGCAGTAGTAGTAGTAGCAGTAGTAGTAGTAGCAGTAGTAGTAGTAACAGTAGCAGTAGCAGAAGTAGCAGTAGTGGTAGTAGTAGTAGCAGAAGTAGCAGTAGTAGTAGTAGTAGCAGTAGTAGTAGTAACAGTAGTAGTAGTAGTAGTAGTAGTAACAGTAGTAGTAGTAGCAGTAGCAGTAGAAGTAGTTGCAGTAGCAGTAGTAGCAGTAGTAGTAGTAACAGTAGTAGTAGTTGCAGTAGTAGTAACAGTAGTAGTAGTAGTAGTAGCAGTAGTAGTAGTAACAGTAGCAGAAGTAGCAGTAGCAGTAGTTGCAGTAGCAGTAGTAGCAGTAGTAGTAGTAGCAGTAGTAGTAGTAACAGTAGTAGTAGTAGCAGTAGTTGCAGTAGTAGCAGTAGTAGTAGTAACAGTAGTAGTAGTAGTAGTAGTAGCAGTAGTAGTAGTAACAGTAGCAGAAGTAGCAGTAGTGGTAGTTGCAGTAGAAGTAGTAGCAGTAGTAGTAGTAGTTGCAGTAGAAGTAGTTGCAGTAGTAGTAGTAGCAGTAGTAGTAGTAGTAGCAGTAGTAGTAGTAGCAGTAGTAACAGTAGTAGTAGTAGTTGCAGTAGTAGTAGTAGTAGTAGTAGCAGTAGTAGTAGTAACAGTAGTAGTAGTAGCAGTAGTAGTAGTAACAGTAGTAGTAGTAGTAGCAGTAGTAGTAGTAACAGTAGTAGTAGTAGTAGTAGCAGTAGTAGTAGTAACAGTAGCAGAAGTAGCAGTAGTGGTAGTTGCAGTGGAAGTAGTCGCAGTAGTAGTAGTAGCAGTAGTAGTAGTAGCAGTAGTAGTAGTAACAGTAGCAGTAGCAGAAGTAGCAGTAGTGGTAGTAGTAGTAGCAGAAGTAGCAGTAGTAGTAGTAGTAGCAGTAGTAGTAGTAACAGTAGTAGTAGTAGTAGTAGTAGTAACAGTAGTAGTAGTAGCAGTAGCAGTAGAAGTAGTTGCAGTAGCAGTAGTAGCAGTAGTAGTAGTAACAGTAGTAGTAGTTGCAGTAGTAGTAACAGTAGTAGTAGTAGTAGTAGCAGTAGTAGTAGTAACAGTAGCAGAAGTAGCAGTAGCAGTAGTTGCAGTAGCAGTAGTAGCAGTAGTAGTAGTAGCAGTAGTAGTAGTAACAGTAGTAGTAGTAGCAGTAGTTGCAGTAGTAGCAGTAGTAGTAGTAACAGTAGTAGTAGTAGTAGTAGTAGCAGTAGTAGTAGTAACAGTAGCAGAAGTAGCAGTAGTGGTAGTTGCAGTAGAAGTAGTAGCAGTAGTAGTAGTAGTTGCAGTAGAAGTAGTTGCAGTAGTAGTAGTAGCAGTAGTAGTAGTAGTAGCAGTAGTAGTAGTAGCAGTAGTAACAGTAGTAGTAGTAGTTGCAGTAGTAGTAGTAGTAGTAGTAGCAGTAGTAGTAGTAACAGTAGTAGTAGTAGTAGTAGTAGTAGTAGTAACAGCAGTAGCAGTAGTAGCAGTAGTAGTAGTAGCAGTAGTAGTAGTAGCAGTAGTTGCAGTAGCAGAAGTAGCAGTAGTGGTAGTTGCAGTAGAAGTAGTAGCAGTAGCAGTAGCAGTAGTTGCAGTAGAAGTAGTAGCAGTAGAAGTAGTAGCAGTAGTAGAAGTAGTAGTAGTAACAGTAGTAGTAGTAGTAGTAGTAGCAGTAGTAGTAGGAACAGTAGCAGAAGTAGCAGTAGTGGTAGTTGCAGTAGAAGTAGTAGCAGTAGTAGTAGTAGCAGTAGTAGTGGTAGTATTAGTAGTTGCAGTAGCAGTCGTAGCAGTAGTAGTAGTTGCAGTAGCAGTAGTAGCAGTAGTAGTAGTAACGGTAGTAGTAGCAGTAGTAGCAGTAGTCACAGTAGTAGTAGTAGTAGTAGTAGTAGTAGCAGTAGCAGTAGTAGTAACAGTAGTAGTAGTAGCAGCAGTAGTAGTAGTAACAGTAGTAGTAGTAGCAGCAGTAGTAGTAGTAGTAGTAGTAACAGTAGTAGTAGTAGTAGTAGCAGTAGCAGAAGTAGCAGTAGTAGTAGTAACAGTAGTAGTAGTAGTAACAGTAGTAGTAGTAGTAGTAGTAGTAGCAGTAGTAGTAGTTGCAGCAGTAGTAGTAGTAGTAGTAGTAGTAGTAGTAGTAGTAGTTGCAGTAGCAGTAGTAACAGTAGTAGTAGTAGTAGTAGTAGTAGTAGCAGTAGTAGTAGTAGCAGTAGTTGAAGTAGCAGTAGCAGTAGTTGCAGCAGCAGTAGTAGTAGTAACAGTAGCAGTAGTAGCAGTAGTTGCAGTAGAAGTAGTAGTAGCAGTAGTAGTAGTAGCAGTAGTAGTAATAACAGTAGTAGTAGTAGCAGTAGTTGCAGCAGCAGTAGTAGTAGTAACAGTAGCAGTAGTTGCAGTAGTTGCAGTAGCAGTAGTAGCAAAAGTAGTAGTAGTAGCAGTAGTAGTAGTAACAGTAGTAGTAGTATCAGTAGTTGCAGCAGCAGTAGTAGAAGTAGCAGTAGTAGCAGTAGTAGTAGTAGCAGTAAAAGTAGTTGCAGTAGCAGTAGTAACAGTAGCAGTAGTAGTAACAGTAGTAGTAGTAGCAGTAATTGCAGCAGCAGTAGCAGTAGTAACAGTAGTAGTAGTAGTAACAGTAGTAGTAGTATCAGTAGTAGTAGTAGTAGTAGCAGTAGCAGTAGCAGTAGTTGCAGTAGCAGTAGTAGCAGTAATTGCAGCAGCAGTAGCAGTAGTAACAGTAGTAGTAGTAGTAACAGTAGTAGTAGTAGCAGTAATTGCAGCAGCAGTAGCAGTAGTAACAGTAGTAGTAGTAGTAACAGTAGTAGTAGTTGCAGTAGTAGTGTTGCAGTAGCAGTAGTTGCAGTAGTTGCAGTAGCAGTAGTAGCAGTAGTTGTAGTAACAGTAGCAGTAGTAGTAGTAGCAGAAGTACATTTTACATTTACATTTTAGTCATTTAGCAGACGCTCTTATCCAGAGCGACTTACAGTTAGTGAATACTTTTTTTTTTTATACTGGCCCCCCGTGGGAATCGAACCCACAACCCTGACGTTGCAAACGCCATGCTCTATCAACTGAGCTACATCCCTGCCGGCCATTCCCTCCCCTACCCTGGACAACGCTGGGCCAATTGTGCGCCGCCCATGGGTCTCCCGGTCGCGGCCGGCTGCGACAGAGCCTGGATTCGAACCAGGATCTCTAGACCACTGCGCCACTCAGGAGTAGCAGTAGTAGTAGTAGTAGCAGAAGTAGTAGTACAATCTATATATATTCACTATATGAGCCAATATTGACCCTGTCCTGTTTCCCTTCCTACCCAGTGTCCCGCCCCTGCTTGTATAATGGAATGCCTGCCCATTTCGCTGACTCCCCTAAGACTGAGAAGGTGTACAAGATGCTGTCAGTCTCCCAGCCTGCTCCCACCCCAGAGGCTATCGCTAAGCTGTACCGCCCCGCCAGTGTGGTAGACAAGGCCCACATCCACAGCAGGTAGACATACAGACTTACAGACACTCACACGTTTCTCTGTCTCTATCTTCACTTCTCTCTGTAGTCGTCTTTCGTTCTAACTAATTTCTCTCTCTCCTATCTCTCTCTCTCAGTTGGCTGGACTCTTCTCGTTCACTGATGCAGCAGGGAGTTCAGGAGAATGACAGACTCTGGCTGCGCTTCAAATACTACTGCTTCCATGACCTGGAGCCCAAGGTTTGTGTATGTCTCTGTGTGTGTGAGTGAGTGAAATAGAGAATGGAAAGTGATAGTTTGATTGGAAATAGCCTCTAAAATAGAAGTGTGAACTCTACTCTTGAATCTGACCATCTGGGTTTCACTGCCTTGCTTCTGTGCCATCGTCTGACCTCTCTCTCTCTCTCTCTCACATCTTTTTCTCACTCTATCTTCTCTCCCCCCTTTCTCTCACCCTCCCTCCCTCCCTCCCTCCCTCTCAGTATGATGTGGTGCGTCTGACCCAGATGTATGAGCAGGCTCGCTGGGCCATCCTACTGGAGGACATAGACTGTACTGAGGAGGAGATGATGCTGTTTGGAGCTCTACAGGTACACAGGATGGACAGTATCTTCATGCTAATACCTGAACCCCAACAATCATACACTAAAAGAGAGCATCAACTGTCAAAATGAGATACTGTCATTGTAAACCAGATATACAGTGCCTTCGGAAAGTATTCAGACCCCTTGACTTTTTCCAGATTCTGTTATGTTACAGCCTTATTCTAAAATGGATTAAATAAAATAAAAACTCCTCAGCAATCTACACACAATACCCCATAATGACAAAGCAAAAACTGGTTTTTAGAAAATGTAGCAAATGTATAAAAAAAATGTAATATCATCCTTGAGATGTTTCTACAACTTGATTGGAGTCCACCTGTGGTAAATTCAATTGATTGGACATGATTTGGAAAGGCACACACCTGTCTATATAAGGTCCCACAGTTTACAGTGCATGTCAGAGCAAAAACCAAGCCATGAGGTCGAAGGAATTGTCCGCAGAGCGCCAAGACAGGATTGTGTCGAGGCACAGATCTGGGGAAGGGTACCAAAAAATGTCTGCAGCATTGAAGGTCCCCAAGAATACAGTGGCCTCCATCATTCTTAAATGGATGAAATTTGGAACCACCAAGACTCTTCCTAGAGCTGGCCGCCCAGCCATACTGAGCAATCGGGGGAGAAGGGCATTGGTCAGGGAGGTGACCAAGAACCCGATGGTCACTCTGACAGAGCTATAGAGTTCCTCTGTGGAGATAGTAGAACCTTCCAGAAGGACAACCATCTCTGCAGTACTCCACCAATCAGGCCTTTATGGTAGAGTGGCCAGACGGAAGCCACTCCTCAGTAAAAGGCACGACAGTCCGCTTGGAGTTTGCCAAAACGCCCCTAAAGACTCTCACACCATGAGAAACAAGATTCTCTGGTCTGATGAAACCAAGATTGAACTCTTTGGCCTGAATGCCAAGCGTCATGTCTGAAGGAAACCTGTCACCATCCCTACGGTGAAGCATGGTGGTGGCAGCATCATGCTGTGGGGATGTTTTTCAGTGGCAGGGACTGGGAGACTAGTCAGGATCGAGGCAAAGATGAACGGAGCAAAGTACAGAGAGATTCTTGATGAAAACCTGCTCCAAAACGCTCAGGACCTCAGACTGGGGCGAAGATTAACCTTCCAACAGGACAAAAACCCTAAGCACACAGCCAAGACAACGCAGGAGTGGCTTTGGGACAAGTCTCTGAATGTCCTTGAGTGGCCCAGCCAAAGCCCGGACTTTAACCCAATCAAACATCTTTGGAGAGACCTGAAAATAGCTATGCAGCAACACTCCCATCCAACCTGACAGAGCTTGAGAGGATCTGCAGAGAGGAATGGGAGAAACTCCCCAAATACAGATGTGCCAAGCTTGTAGCGTCATACCCAAGAAGACTCAAGGCTGTAATCGCTGCCAAAGGTGCTTCAACAAAGTACTGAGTACAGGGTCTGAATACTTATGTAAGTGTGATATTTCCGGGTTTTAAAAAAAATACAATTGCAAACATTTCGAAAAACCTGTTTTTGCTTTGTCATTATATGGTATTGTGTTGATGGGGAAAAAAACAATTTAATCAATTTTAGAATGAAGGCTGTAATGTAACAAAATGTGGAAAAAGTCAACGGGTCTGAATGCTTTCCGAATGCACTGTAACATTACCACAATCACGTACTGACATGTAACAGGCCTGTGTTGTCCTATTTCTAATGTCCTGTAAGTATAACTATGACTAACTCTCTCTTATCATCTTCAACCCCCCCCCCCCCCCCCCCCCCCCCCCCAGTACCACATCAACAAGCTGTCCCTGTCGGAGCCCCAGACGATGACCTCCAGTCCGGCCATGGATGACCTGGACTCAGCCCTACAGTGTCTGGAGGTCAAGCTGGATGGGGCAGACAGCAGCCCCCAAGACATGCTGGTCAGGAAATTATGACTCTTTATTTCACCTTACAGAAATAATAATATATTGTATTGTGAAGTCAAAATATACAGTGGGGGAAAAAAGTATTTAGTCAGCCACCAATTGTGCAAGTTCTCCCACTTAAAAAGATGAGAGAGGCCTGTAATTTTCATCATATGTACACGTCAACTATGACAGACAAATTGAGGGGAAAAAATCCAGAAAATCACATTGTAGGATTTTTTATGAATTTATTTGCAAATTATGGTGGAAAATAAGTATTTGGTCACCTACAAACAAGCAAGATTTCTGGCTCTCACAGACCTGTAACTTCTTCTTTAAGAGGCTCCTCTGTCCTCCACTCGTTACCTGTATTAATGGCACCTGTTTGAACTTGTTATCAGTATAAAAGACACCTGTCCACAACCTCAAACAGTCACACTCCAAACTCCACTATGGCCAAGACCAAAGAGCTGTCAAAGGACACCAGAAACAAAATTGTAGACCTGCACCAGGCTGGGAAGACTGAATCTGCAAAAGGTAAGCAGCTTGGTTTGAAGAAATCAACTGTGGGAGCAATTATTAGGAAATGGAAGACATACAAGACCACTGATAATCTCCCTCGATCTGGGGCTCCACGCAAGATCTCACCCTGTGGGGTCAAAATGATCACAAGAACGGTGAGCAAAAATCCCAGAACCACACGGGGGGATCTAGTGAATGACCTGCAGAGAGCTGAGACCAAAGTAACAAAGCCTACCATCAGTAACACACTACGCCGCCAGGGACTCAAATCCTGCATTGCCAGACGTGTCCCCCTGCTTAAGCCAGTACATGTCCAGGCCCGTCTGAGGTTTGCTAGAGTGCATTTGGATGATCCAGAAGAGGATTGGGAGAATGTCATATGGTCAGATGAAACCAAAATATAACTTTTTGGTAAAATCTCAACACGTCGTGTTTGGAGGACAAAGAATGCTGAGTTGCATCCAAAGAACACCATACCTACTGTGAATCATGGGGGTGGAAACATCATGCTTTGGGGCTGTTTTTCTGCAAAGGGACCAGGATGACTGATCCGTGTAAAGGAAAGAATGAATGGGGCCATGTATCGTGAGATTTTGAGTGAAAACCTCCTTCCATCAGCAAGGGCATTGAAGATGAAACGTGGCTGGGTCTTTCAGCATGACAATGATCCCAAACACACCGCCCGGGCAACGAAGGAGTGGCTTCGTAAGAAGCATTTCAAGGTCCTGGAGTGGCCTAGCCAGTTATTGTTATTGACCAAATACTTATTTTCCACCATAATTTGCTAATAAATTCATTAAAAATCCTACAATGTGATTTTCAGGAATTTTTTTCCTCATTTTGTCATTCACCATCGAGAGCATCCTGACTGGTTGCATCACCGCCTGGTATGGCAACTGCTTGGCCTCTGACCGCAAGGCACTACAGAGGGTAGTGCGTACGGCCCAGTACATCACTGGGGCAAAGCTCCCTGCCATCCAGGACCTCTATACCAGGCGGTGTCAGAGGAAGGCCCTCAAAATTGTCAAAGACTCCAGCCACCCTAGTCATAGACTGTTCTCTCTGCTACCGCACGGCAAGCGGTACCGGAGTGCCAAGTCTAGGTCCAAAAGACTTCTCAACAGCTTCTACCCCCAAGCCATAAGACTCCTGAACAGCTAATCATGGCTACCCGGACTATTTGCACTGCCCCCCCACCCCATCCTTTTTACGCTGCTGCTACTCTGTTAAGTATTTATGCATAGTCACTTTAACTCTACCCACATGTACATATTACCTCAACTACCTCTACTAGCCGGTGCCCCCGCACATTGACTCTGCAACGGTACCCCCCTGTATATATAGCCTCCCTACTGTCACTTTATTTTACTGTATATATAGCCTCCCTACTGTCACTTTATTTTACTTCTGCTCTTTTTTTCTCAACACTTTTTTGTTGTTGTTGTTTTATTCTTACTTTTTTTGTTTAAAATAAATGCACTGTTGGTTAAGGGCTGTAAGTAAGCATTTCACTGCAATGTCTGCACCTGTTGTATTCGGCGCATGTGACCAATAAAATTTGATTTGATTTGATTTGACTAAATACTTTTTTTCCCCCACTGTATGTGTTTGTGAATATGTATTTCAGTTATGTATTTTAGTTATAAATAAATAAAGTAGTCTAAGTAGAATGACATTATAAAATTATATCGACACAGTAACAAGATGCCTATTTGAAAAGTCAGACATGGAATCATTAGCATCTTGCTTTGTCTTCCACACAGGAGAACCTGACTGCCCCAGAGCTGAATGATTATTTAAAGATATTCCGGTAAGATCCGGCATTTATGTGAAAAAAATTCTGATTCCTAATTTCCCTACTCTATATTTAGAATGGAACACACCAAATCACACACACACACAAACATGCATAATCAGCACACACACACCCAGCATGTGAAGGATAATAACAGTAATAACAGTGTACTTCTGTTTCAGGCCCAAGAGGTTGACTCTGAAGGGATACAAGCAGTACTGGTTCAAGTTTAAGGATGCCTCCATCTCCTACTATAAGAGCAAAGAGGACAGCCTGGGAGAACCCATTCAACAGATCAACCTCAAAGGTATGAAGCACACACTTAGGGAGAATCTCAATTGCATTTCCTTGATTTCTTGCATCCTCTCTCCTGGCCTCTTTCTCAAAACCCATTGGATGAGAAGGTCAGAGGAGAAGGAATCAAGGAAATGCAATTGAGATTCTCCCTTAGATCCATTGTATTTTGTCTCTTTCACCTGCTTATACACACAGTACAATGACCGTATACCTTTTCAGGCTGTGAGGCCGCTCCAGATGTGAACGTCGCTGGACAAAAGTTCTGCATCAAACTTTTGATTCCAGCTCCAGAGGGCATGAACGAGGTCTACCTGCGCTGTGAAAATGTGGGTTACACACACACAAACGTACACTGCCAGATACATGAGTAGTACATTTCTTACAATATAAGATCCACAATAAATCCAAGATCTTGCCCATGACTGAAGTATACCTCTCTCTATCTCGCTCTCTCTCTCTCTCGCTCGCTCGCTCTCTCTCTCTAGGAGGAGCAGTATTCCAGGTGGATGGCAGCGTGTCGACTGGCCTCTAAAGGGAAGAGTCTGGCAGACAGCTCGTTCCAGAGCGAGGTCCAGAGCATCCGCTCCTTCCTGGCCATGCAGCAGACCAACCCCAACACACACAACACACACACCGACGACAGCATGAGCATCAACACACACAGTCTGGTGTCTCCACGCTACAGCAAGAAGTACAAGGTCAAACAGGTACCAAGTAGAGATGAACATCTTCATCATCATGTGTGGACCAATGATAAACCCTGATGAACTACATAATGATATACAGGTAACTGCATAGATTATACAAGTGTCTGGAACTCTATTGGAGGGATGTGACACCATTCTTCCACGAGAAATTCCATTAGTTTTTGTTGATGATGGTGTAAAACGCTGTCTCAGGCACTGCTCCAGAATCTCCCATAAGTGTTCAATTGGGTTGAGATCTGGAGACTGAGACAGCCATGGCATATGGCTTAGATCGTTTTGTGTATTAATTGGTGTTTACCTTGCCCGGAAAATGCAACCCACACCATGAGAGCTGCCAGAACCTTAATTTACTCAAGTGTTTCCTTTATTTTGGCAGTTACCATTATATCAAACACAGTACAACTCAGTTGAGTCACTTGAGAGACCATTATATCTCCCTCTAACCCCACATAATATAACCTTGACTCTCTCTCTCTCTTTGGCCATGCCCAGTTGACCCCTCGTATCCTGGAGGCATTTCAGAACGTGGCTCAACTCTCCCTGACCGACGCCCTCCTCCGCTTCCTCCAGATCTGGCAGGCCCTGCCAGACTTTGGCATCTCCTTCATGGTGGTGAGGTAAGGAGGATCTGGCAACCCAGTGTATTACACATTTCACAGTGAGGCTAGTCTCGGTACCTAGAACCAAATATTGCGTGCACTAGCTAGGCAGTTACCTCAATTTACATTTATGTTTAATCTATCACCAAAGATTAGTGGGAGGCTAAGGGCTTGTCTAAGGATAAGTTGTTGTGGTGAACTTGAGTCTAGTGGCTGATCTAATGATAAGTTGTGGTGAAGTTGAGTCTAGTGGCTGGTCTAATGATAAGTTGTTGTGGTGAAGTTGAGTCTAGTGGCTGATCTCTGACCCGTTTAGGTTCAAGGGCAGCAGGAAGGACGAGGTGCTGGGCATCGCCCCCAACCGTCTGATCTGTATCGACCTGGGGGTGGGATACGTGGTCAAGACCTGGCGCTACAACAACATGAGGCAGTGGAACGTCAACTGGGACAAACGACAGGTGACCTGACCTGTCAATCAATCAAACAATCAATCAAAATGTTCACATAATCTACATAGCCAAATACACACTGAACACTGTATCCCTTTTTCCTGGTCATTTAGCATTTGCTCATCTTTTCTATGTGTGTGTGTGTGCTACTAACCCTCAGGTGACCATAGAGTTTGATGAGAACGTGAACATAGCATTCAGTTGTGTGACGGCTGACTGTCAGATCGTCCATGAGTTCATTGGAGGCTACGTCTTCATGTCGACACGCAGCCTTGAGCAGAGCGACACGCTCAACGAAGAGCTCTTCCACAAGCTGACAGGGGGCCACGAGGCTCTGTGACACCCTCACTCCACCCAGTGCTGCTGCAGCAGCCTTGAAGATAAATGACAACCAGTCCACCCTGGGATGCTAAAATACATGGGAGTTGATTGTTCAATAATTCAAGGAAGAGGTGACCCATGAATATAGTGTTATGGAAAATTATTAACAATGTAATGAATTGTCAATTCTGAAATCCAGAATTAAATATGTTTATTGACATATATAAAAACAGTTGACAGGTGTTTTAATTTCCAGATGAGGCATTTGGCTTGATGGTTGTGTCCTTAAGAGTATGGTGGCAGAGTTTCCTGAAATGTGACTAACTGCACAGGAAGCCACAGGCAGGCAGTGTGTGTGTTCCTATCTCTGTGGAACAGTGGAGACTGTCTGTTGGCTAACCCACAACTTGTACCTGCTGGTTGCCATCTGATAGCATCCTCTTGTGTCTTTGTCATGTGACAGTGTTGTCAGGAATACCAGTCAGTCTCTGTGCCTGTACTGTGGCCTGTATGGTAATAGAGCTGTTGTTGAGTTGTTGTTGAAGGTGTTTTCAGTCTCACAGTCTTATTCACCCAGAGTCTTCAGGGTGCTGGTCTCAAACAGTATCGGTTACCATGGAAACAGTCTAGACAGAACTGGAAATCAACAGACGTCTGGTAACACATTCAGCCATGTCTTTTACCTCCAAAGCACAGATAAGCCTCTTCACCTACTCCAGTTGCAGAATACTCTCTGAAACAGAAGATTTCTATAATTTGTCAATATTCACTTCCCTCTCTATCCATCATCCCTCCCATCTAACATCCTTCCCCTCATGAGTGTGTGTCATGTGTGAGGTACTCACGTGTGGGTCTTAGTTTTAGGGCACGGCTGAAGTATCGGGGATGTAGTTTCCCCTCAGTATCCCCAGGTGTCAGCAATACACTGTTCTCCGACCAGAAGAACTGGATACCCTCTGCACAAGAAACAAAAACACATAAAGAAAAATATGCATTTAGACATGAGAGCACTACAATGGCAGCACTCTGCTACTGTAAATGACCTCGGTTGCTCTTACCAGACAATGCTTTGGGGACGTCAATGAATATGGCCAGGTCACAGTCTCTCCTCATGCCTGGAGCAAAAGGCACAAAAGGGAGCCCATCTATGAGAGGTTCTATGGGGAGTTTCCCAGACCCAGATTAAGCCAATTCCGGGACTAAAAGCACTTTAGGAAATCCTTCATTGAGCATGCTTTTAAACCCAGGAGTAGGCTATGATCAAGGAGTATTTGGGCCAAAATACTTTCACAGTGCTCTCTCCCCCATCTCTCTTACCGCTGATGACCCCGTCCTCCCCCGGTAGGCCCAGGGCCAGGTGTATGTGTGTTCTGTTCATGCGGCTGAGGCCCTGGGAGCGGATGGAGGGCCAGAGGCGGAGATAGGAGCCATGGATCCCCTCCCTGGGACAGTCAGGAGAACCAGGCTGCACAGCCTTCAGGTCCAGATCACACACCTGCCCAGACAGACACACAGCAGACCCTTACTACTGACACTAGACCTGGCACTGTTTTGTCATTGTTTATGACCACGTCATGCGCCACCTAGGGATGCGTCAGAACTGGCACCCTATTCTCTATAGTGCACTACTCTTGACCCTAAGTGGGCTGAGCTCTGGCCAAAAGTAGTGCACTATTTTGGAAATAGGGTGCCACATTTCCAGCACAGCCCTAGATTTTTTTCCTACCTGCACAGAATGTCCCTGATTGGCTCGGATCTGCAGCCGCCCGTCCTCAGGGTGTGGGCAGAGCTTGAATCGCTGCTTGTCATTGGTGGCCACAACTCTCTTCACGTCCTCCAATGAGAAGGAGTGGAACTGTGCATGAGCCAGTAGGTCCTCCACAAATAGGAAGCCATCTAGGGACAATGAGGGAGAACATTATTATTCAGACCTAAATGAGGAGTACAGATTGTAGATTGCATGTAATGTTTATTGTGCAGCAATATGAAATGCTGGTAAAGTGATATTATAAGCTAGACAAAATGCAGCTAAATAAACTGCATTTCTACCAGGATTCATGTGAAGTCCCATCTGATTGGCTCCATGGCGCAGGGCAAAGGAAAGAGACTTGGACAGGCTGACATCCTTGTCCTGAAAGGCAACACATGTACACTGGTGGTGACCCACACAAGAAAATACTACAGTATAGTTTAAATACTATATTATAAACTGGGTCGTTCGAGCCCTGAATGCTGATTGGCTGACAGCCATGGTATATCAGACCGTATAAAATGGGTATGACAAAACATTTATTTAATTACGTTGGTAACCAGTTTATAATAGCAATAAGGCACCTCGGGGGTTTGTGCTGTATCGCCAATATACCATGGCTAAGGGCTGTGCCTAAGAACAGCCCTTAGGCGTGGTATATTGGCCATATACCACACCTCCTCGGGCCTTATTGCTTAAGTATTCACTGTAGTGTTTTTACAGACTTTAGTCCAACAATACTGTAGTGTATACTGTAGTAATTACAGTTACCTATAGTATAAATACTGCAGTAAAAGAAAACGGTAGTATATACTATAGTAATGAATTTAGTGTTTTTACGGATTGTAGTATACTGTAGTATTTACTGTAGTGTTTTTGCGTACATTACTGTAGTACAATAATGTACGCATTCGGTCTTCAACGAGGTTGGTTATACTTCCTTACCGTCAAAAAAAGTTTTTGAAATGTTCGATGTCTTAACTGTCTAGTGATTATTAGCGAGCTGGACTGTCAAGAAACTGTATGAGCTGTATGAATGTAGGTCCATTGACTGCGCACAGTGGTTATTAGCGAGCTGGACAGTCAAGAAACTGTATCAATATAGGTCCATTATCATTTCTACACAGTTTCGGCCCGTTTGTTTGACACCCCTGCTATAGTAGGCATATTTCCTGCTAATGCTGGTACTGTTGTTGTTTTATTATCTTTGACATAGCAGTGGAAGTTTTCTCCTTCAGGGAACCTACTGGAGAAATACTAAAATAGCTCATTTTCCATAACCTGTAGGTAGGACAGGGGTCTGACTCAGAGCTTCTGCTCTTTCTATAACCTGTAGGGGAAACAATATCTCCAGATGCTTTCCAGTAACCCTGCTACTAGCTAGAATAGAACAGAATAACCATACGTCTAGTCCGAACTAGGAAACTCGGGAGTTTCTGATTAGCTTATTCGTTGAACGCGGCACGTGATTAACTACAACTAGTTAGCGAGTCATAATTTCCGAGTTTTCTAGTTCCGACTAGCATGTAAAGCGGCACTGGAGAAGGGACAAGGAAAGATAGAAATAGGGCACAGCTCAAAAGGGACTAATATCAGTCTCTTCTCTTACCTCTACACGATTACCTCGCCTCCCCCTTCCTCCTCTTCCACGTCCTCTTCCTCCACGGTCCATTTACAGTTATTTCTGTCGGTTCAATGTGGAATGGATCTCTCTCAACTCTCATTACAGTAGGCTACACAGCAAGGCAAGCTACCACAATGATTCAAATGGTATGGTGCCCAACATGCCTACTAAACATGCCTATTGCCATGCGTACTAAAGATAAGTTCGCACATTCAAAGCGCAAATGTTGAACGTAAGCACAAGCAACCACTGTGGTTGTAAAACTCACTGGCAAAATATACATTGACATATATGGTAAAAACAGCACGAAATGTAAACAAGCAGGCACATTCCACTTCCACTTTGTTCAGACACCAACCAGTAGGTGGCAGTAAGTGACTTTAGCTCTTTGTTTTGTGTCAAAGGAAAGAGGGTACGTCTTTAGCAGGTAAGAATATATTGTAGCAGCTGGCCAATGATTGAGTTAAATATAACAATTATGTTTCTAACTATATTTTGGTACAAGTCCCGATAGCCTTTATCAAGTGATATGAAACATGTTTATTTAGAGTACGGGCATAATTCAGTGTCAGCAAGTTAAAGTTAGCTAGCTAACATTGGGCCAGCTAGCATCAAAACAGCTGTAAACCTCGCATAACTGGTAAATATTAAAATACATGAATCACTCATGTTTATCGTGCACTTACTCGCTACTAAGAACTTGTAATGTTTTCAAGTGATGAACAACAGTGCTTGGTGTGTAGCTATCGAAAATGACTGATAGTTCTGTCTTGCCTGCAGCGCTTGTCGGGAAGAGAAGCATTGAGAGTTTTCTTGCCTTCATGCATACATGGAGGGGAACCAGAGCCTGAGGATTAAGCCTAAAGTCGTAGGCGATAGCCTCTTAGAATCCTAGAGTTTAATACTTATACACTCGTCTCTAACATGTAGGCTCAGCGTTCTTGAACAGTCCCATTACAAGTCAGAAGCGTTACTAGCCCGCTGGTCTGTAAATGGTTGGTATTTCCGGTTTTTATTTTCGATACTGATTATGGACGCGCCTAACCGAACCACACAGCTGATTGCAAGGAAACATGCTTCGGGCGACAATGTTCGGTTACATTCTGCTATTGTTGACATATTGTGCATCACCTGCAATGCATTAAGAGATTTAAAATACAATTGACAGACCCTACCGGCGCTGCAAGAAATCGGGAAAACAACCCTTTCCTGTGGATACCCTACCTCCACCTCCTACCGCCAAAAGGACCAACAGCATGAACAACCGGTAAAGTAAGTGTAAATATAATTGCATTGGCTTGTAGAGACTATTGCATATTTTTTAGGGCGACTTCAGTCAGACTGATAATCCATGGAGTAACCATGGTAACAGTCTGATGTTTAGAAAAGGGAGGCGAGTCCAACCAGACTTCTCTGAAGCAGACTGATTGCCAGTGTGAGGGAGCACATTTCAACACTCCAGTAGGTACTTAACTGGTTCTTTGTTTCTTACATGTTCAGGCTCTGTCGCAGCCGGCCGCGACCGGGAGACTCATGGGCGGCGCACAATTGGCCCAGCGTCGTCCAGGGTAGGGGAGGGAATGGCCGGCAGGGATGTAGCTCAGTTGATAGAGCATGGCGTTTGCAACGCCAGGGTTGTGGGTTCGATTCCCACGGGGGGCCAGTATAAAAAAATATATATATGTATTCACTAACTGTAAGTCGCTCTGGATAAGAGCGTCTGCTAAATGACTAAAATGTAAATGTAATGCTATCCATCAGATCCCCTTGTAACTCATTCTCTCTCTCTCTGCCTTCTCTCTTTCTCTATGTCCCCCTCTCCCTCCAGTAATGGAGTTCCCCCAGCACTCCCTGCAGCTCCTGTCAGGTCTGCGTTCTCAGCGTCAGCGTGGGTTCCTGTGCGACTGCACCGTCCTCGTGGGTTCCTCCCATTTCCTGGCCCATCGGGCTGTCCTGGCCTCATGCTCTCCATTCTTCCACATGTTCTACTCCGATCCCCCAGGGGCCGCTGGTGCCGGCAGGGCCAGCTCGGTCACGCTGGACGGGGATATCGTGACAGCAGCGGCATTCGGCCTGTTGTTAGACTTCATGTACGAAGGCGTGCTGCGGCTGGAGGCCCCTCCCCCAGCAGAGGACGTGCTGGCGGCAGCGAGCTTCCTCCACATGAACGAGGTGGTCCGGGTGTGTAAGAGACGGCTACAGCACCGACCGCCACCGGCTGAGGCAGACAGCACGCGCCCGGAGGAGAGCGGAGTGGCAGCTGTGGGTGGTAGTGGACCCGGAGTCGGCATGGCAACAGGAGCTGCCAAAGCGGTGGCCATGGCAATGTCAGTGTCTCAGTGTCCGTCAATGCAGAGAAACCAGTTGGGCTGTTCTACAAGGTCAGACAGGAGGGTGGAGGTTCAGGCGCACGCCCCTCTGAGTCCAGACATGGCCGACACCACCCAGCCGGGCATGGACCACACTCTCACTCATGTGGGTGAGCTGGTTACCCTCTCCTCCGGTCCCACTCTCAGGCTGGGGGGTCAGGGAGAGGGTCAGGGGGGCTCAGCCCTCTGTAGCCCCTGCAGCTCCACAGAGTCATACAGTTACAGCAGCCACCATCGCCAGCCCTCTTTATCAGCAGCATCATCATCATCAGTGGTACCTGTGACCCAGACTGATGGCTCCAGCTCCATGGTGAGGATACTGACCCAGTCCGACCACAGCAGCTCCTCCAGCCCAGAACAGGACAGCCATGACCCTGTCTCTGACAACAAGAGCACAGTCATCACACCAGGCATACAATGCCAGCAGCATGGTCTCAGTATCAACACACACCCTCAGATTAGAATACAGCATCCACAGTCACTCCACCTCACCTCACCTCCCAACCTGAACCTTGTAACCCATCAAGACCAAACCTCGGCCCTGTCCAGGCCTGAAGGGCTGCAGCAGGGTGGGTCAGAGAGGGAGAGGGGGGAGGCTAGTGAATACTCTAACATGGGGACTGTGGGAGTGGAGGAGCCCCTGGCAGGGAGAGGAGAAGTGGTGGAGGTGGAGCAGGAGGATGTGGTAAAGATAAAGGTGGAGGCCATAGTGATCTCAGACGAGGAGTTTGAGGAGATGGAAGGAGTGCTGATGAGGAGAGGAATAGAGGGGAGAGAACGAGGGATGATGGAGGTAGAGGACAGGAATGACTTTGATGATAATAACCACGGAGACGAACTGAACAACCCCCACTTACTCCCTTTTCACCCCCACCACGCCTTACTCCAGATGACCCACTCCCACCCCTCTGAGCCTCTCTCCTTCCCCCTCTCCCCCTCCGGACCCGGCACCACCTCCTCTGACGTTCCCCCTTTCCCATCCTCCCTCTTTCCCTCTGTGGGCCAACATTCTGACCAGCCCGTCTACTTCCAGGATTCCATGGGGAACTATGTTGAGGATGTCCCAACGTGCAGCGTCTGCGGGAAGACATTCTCGTGCGCGTACACCCTGAGGCGACACGCCATCGTGCATACGCGCGAGCGCCCCTATGAGTGCCGCTACTGTTACCGTAGCTACACGCAGTCAGGTGACCTGTACCGCCACATTAGGAAGGCTCATGACTCCAGCCTGCCGGCCAAACGCAGTAAAGGAGACACTGAGGAGGGCCAGCCTCCACACAGCTAACACACACAGCTAGCTGTATACTTCTCCATACTACAGAGAATGACACATTATTTATGCCTTCCCCCTTCCAACACCAGACATCCTGGTCTTGCATGTCCGTGGCAATGATCTGGGATACTTTCAAAATGACCTTCCAAATGATCTGGGATACGTCAGAGGCCCAGACCTAGTGTGCAGGTTGAGTGAGGATTTAGACGTTTCCCTCCACCAGGATCATCTTTTCAGACATAGTGGTGCGACAGGTGGAGCGTGCCAGACATGCCCATGCCCGGGATTGAGCAGACCTGGCACTCGGTCAACTAGCTGGGTCTGCATTCCTGAGGGACAGGGGCCAGTGGTGTTTTAGCTATTTTAAATGGGCCTTTCATGACTTTTGTCTTTTACATATTTATCTGTACCAGTTGTCTTACTATGACCTCAGTGCCAAAATAATTTGTGTACCTTACTACAGGTAACTGCCAAAATAAATGAAACACTTGAGTAAATAAGGGATACAAAGTATATTGAAAGCAGGTGCTTCCACACAGGTGTGGTTCCTGAGTTACTTAAGCAATAACATCCCATCATGCTTAGGGACATGTATAAAAATGCTGGGCAGGCCATTATTTTGCCTACCATGGCTATGCCCCCATAGGATGACAATGCCCCCATCCACAGGGCACAAGTGGTCACTGAATGGTTTGATGAGCATGAAAACGATGTAAACCATATGCCTTGGCCATCTCAGTCACCAGATCTTAATCCAATTGAACACTTATGGGAGATTCTGGAGCGGCGCCCGAGTCAGCATTTTCCACCACCATCAACAAAGTACCAAATTATGGAATTTATTGTGGAAGAATGGTGTCGCATCCCTCCAATATAGTTCCAGACACTTGTAGAATTTATGCCAAGGTGCACTGAAGCTGTTCTGGCTCGTGATGGCCCAACGCCCTATTAAGACACTATGTTGGTGTTTCCTTTATTTTGGCAGCTACCTGTATGTTAGGACATATTCCAGATTAAAATCGGCAGTTGTCAAGGGTACAGTTTTTGTCAACGTTAATAGCGTAAAATTATCTGTACTATATAGAAGTCTCCATTGTTGCCAACTTTTACGATTGGCTGAATATCACTACTACTTCATTGCTGTGAATAGAACATGGACAGTTCTTTAGTCCACATATCTAGATATTTCCTTCCATTGGAGTACTGTTTAGTAAATGACTTCCAACACGATCTGTATCACAATGGCCTATAATATGAGTATAATTGTTGACAGAAATATACAACAAAAAGAACATGGTACAATAGTTACAGAAGTCACAAGAAGAAGCAAGCACAATTCACCCCTATGGATCTGTAAAAGATAGACACAATGTCCACTACAACACTAGGGACTGTTCTACCTATTGTCTGTCCATAATTCCTATTTTCACAAGCTAAGCAATGGCAGTCTTCGGGCTCCAGCAGTAAAATTAGGGTAGGGAAGGGATTGATCTTTGCTTTGGCCTCTTCTGTGTCAGTCATCCACTGGCCCGTGTATCTGTCAAAGATGAATCATGTGTTGTTATTACTTATGGGCCACGTATGGTAATGCATGCTAATGGTGCTCTTCTCTTAAAACAAATTCTTGTTTTGCACACTCACCGCTTCTGCCAGATCCGGCCAGGCCATTGCCATGATGATACCGTCATCAGAGTTGGGCGGAGTCTCGAGGTTCCAGTAGGTGACGTTATGGAACACTGAAGACACCTTCACTGTCCTGTCCTGGACACACACATTACCTCACATATAACATTACTGTAAGTGTGTGAAGAGTTTAAATATGCAGTATGGTGTTATACAGTATGTGTGTCCCTGCTGCAGACAATGGAAAAGGAAGTGTATCATATTTCCTGGTTGGTGTGTGGATTTTGGTCAGTGATTACAGATAGATTTGAGCAGATTCTGACAGCATTCCTTTTGAGTTGTTGACCTGCTATGGTACATTATGTTGATGTTGGTCAGACAGTGATGATTTTGGCAGCATTTATTGTTTACCTCCTGGTCAGAGCCTGGTTTGTTGACCTCTCTTAGCACCAGGCCTGTGTAGCCCTGCGGACAGCTGACCTCCTGACCTTTTAACCCACGACCCCTGAACGACACAGTTTTCTCTGTGGGAAATGTGGAAGAGACACAATTTGTATTAAAGTAATCTACACACAGCACTAGGTACTCTTTGTGACATCAGATGTTGGTCTTCCACGACGGTTTATGTACAGAATGCATGCATGCAGCTACTGCTGTCTCAACATACCGTGTTTTCGGTCTTTGATGGTGGCTGTAAAGAACTGGGACACCTCTGCTGGCCCGTCGTGCTCTATCTCACAGGGTAGCAGGTGAACAGGGTGGCGTTCTGCCTGGCTCACCGAGTCCAGCTGTAACGTGGTCACACTGCAATTGGATGACATCCTGAAAGCTAGGGGCAAAATGTCAGAAAAAAGGATATGCCCATATTCACTATTATAGATGACAATACATTCCCTTTATGGGCCCATCACACGTTGTTCCTGTGTTTATATTTCGCGGCTGTTACTTCCCACTTCCTCTCTCTCTTGCAACGTCATTTGAGTAGTCGGGATTTAGCGCAAAGACACACCTTGCTCAGAACAGAAGGCAAGTTAGCTGGCTATGTCACTGATCTTCCTTTCTAGTATACCCCTCTGCGGATTTCAGTTTTAAGGAAAATGTATGCACTGCAGTGAATTTTCAAAAAGGACTATCATTGGCAAACCTATGATAACCGTATAATTGTGCAGACGCTAGCTAGCTTGTTGACTAGCTAGCTTGTTGGACTGATTCCCTTGCTCAGCCTGCAAGATAGATTTTCTGGGGCACTTTCACAAACAAAAATATTCGAAACATTTGGTTAAGAATATTGATACAGTGTGTAGACTGAAAAACACATTTACACTATATAGAAAATACTGTCATAAACAGATATTTCATTAGCTACCTTTCAATGGTCCAGATTTCTAATGTTTTCCTCCAACTTCCATGTGCAAGTGAACTTCGACGTGATTGGATAAGAGCGTCTTCTTCACCGCAAAAATATATATTTTTGGCGCGTGCAGTCTCAACTCATTTGGGGTATGCTGCCCCCTACTGTACTGGAGTAGTAATGATATGTCTCGTCAATCTAAAAACAGCATTTTCAAAATTATATTTTTAATAACATTCATATAATTTATTTTCAATGCATCTTGACATTAGATAAGGAATTTTCATTTTATGTGTTGTGGATGTCATTTTCAAGTGTATAGGATTTAAGAGTCTGGCATTAGTATTGCAGTCACTCATATCTTGCTGAGGTTTTAGGTGAACTGGAACACGCAGCTTGTCAGTCATAGAAGTGATCAAAATGTTCTGAGTCTGTGTCCTGATTGGCTCCTTTCTTTTTGTCGAGTGCTTTTACTTCAGATAAACTGTCCAAGTCTTAAACTATGGCTATAAAGACACATAGCACAGGTTAGGTTATAAGTAGTGCATATTACTGACTAGTAGCTAACCTTTTTAAGTTGTATCTATGGATTGCAGTGTGCAGAGATCTTACCTTTGGGTTTGACAAAGACCACTGTCTTCTCCTTCTCTTCTTTCTCACTTAAAACAAACAAAGATACTTTTATTTTTTTTAAGGTGGCCAGAGCAGGAATTTGTCAAAGAAATAACAACACTTACTGTTTTTCCTGAGACTTTGCTTGTGGAGCAAGAAGACTTTCAATATCATAATCCTCATCTATAAAGAGATCTACAGACTATGAATATCCCTTCACTTTGTCAACTTCATCATTATCACCGATCACTTCTTCCTCCTCCTCTTCCGCTACATCTGCCAGGCCTTTGGATGACCTGAGAATCACAACAATTGAGTCATCATCATCATCCCTATGATCAACATCATTATCATCATCTTCATCCTCATTATCATCATCCCTATGATCATCATCATTATCATCCTCATTATCATCATCCATATCATCATCATTATCATCCCTATGAACATTATCATCATTATCATCATCAGCCCTATGATCATTATCATCATCATCATCCCTATGATCATTATCATCATCCCTATGATCATCATCATTATCATCATTGTCATCATCATCCCTATGATCATTATCATCATCCCTATGATCATCATCATCCCTATGATCATCATCATAATTATCATCATCCCTATGATCATCATCATTATGATCATTATGATCATCATCATTGTTCTTATCACCATCGTCATTATCATCATCATCATTATGATCATCATTGTTCTTATCACCATCGTCATTATCATCATCATTATGATCATCATCATCATTGTTCTTATCACCATCGTCATTATCATCATAAGTGTGTTTAACCTGTGTTCTGGTGGTGAGATGATGCTGTTGTCAGTCTCTCTCCTCTTCATCCTCAGTCTGCCCTGCTGCTGAGTCTTCCTCTGCATCCTGACTACGCTGCTCCTCTTCCTCACCCCCTGACCCCTCCTCATCCTCATCTCTTTCACCCCCACATCCTCCTCTTCTTCTCTGCTACCCTTAACTACCTCTTCTATCTCTCCGTCCTGAGAAGTGTGTGATTCCTCTCTTTTGTTCTCACTCTCATCCTCTATGCCTCTATCACTCCACCTCCTCGCACTCTACCTGCCCTTCTGAGTCCTGCACCTCCTCTGCTGTGTGCTCCCTTATAGAAACGCTTTCACTCACTGGTTGGGATTCCTCTTCCTCCTCTCCTTCCTCTCCGGCTTGTCTCATTTCCTTTAACCCCATATACTCCTTGTTCTATTTCACTATCATGTTCTCCCACTCCCCTTTCTTCCTCTGTTTCTCTCCCCTCCTCTCTGTCATGTCCAATTTCTCCCCCTCCTCTCCTGTTGCTCCCTCCTCCACACTGAGTCCGACCACTCTCCTCTTCTCCTTCAGTGTCCTCCATGTCATTCTCTCTTACTTCTTTCTCTATGACTCCCTGACTCAATTTGACTTCTTGACTCCTCCATTTGACTCACTGCCTCTGCCCTATGACTCCCTGATTCCTGAATTTGACTTGATTCCTCCATTTGACTCACCGACCCCTCCTACTCCTCTTGCTCCCTGCCTCTGATGTCCCATCATTCTCTGAGCTTTGTACCACAGAGGCAGAAGATACTGAAGCCTCAGCAATAACCACCTCCCTGGATCCTGCAGAGGACCTGTCTGTTGAGCTCTGTCCTCCTCTTCCTCCCTTCTTCTCCTTCCTGTTCCTCCTCTCCCTGCTGCCGACGCTCTCTTTACTGGCCTGACTGGAGGTTCTGCTGCTCTCACTGCTCTCTCCATGTCCACTCCACAGACGGACTGCGCACACACACACACACACACACACACACACACACACACACACACACACACACACACACAGATTTCAGTTATGATTAGTTCAACAATTACAGTTAGCAGTCAGCTAGGGCCAGTGTGGCCAATGTTGACAGTTAGCTTGGGTTTAGTTGCTGGTTCATTGTTAGTTAGTGTACAGTTAGGCAAGTTTAGATTATATGAAGCAATGGTTTTTACCTGGTTTGATGTCCAGCTCATGTGACAGATCGCTACTCTTATCTCTCCACGAGGTCACTCTGCAGCTTCATCCTCCTGCGCTCACTGGGGAGGAGGACACGACAGAACAGAGCTACTGAACATGCTCCGATTTCTTTTTTTCCAGTGCTTCCTAACATGGATTATTCCATAATAAAGGCGACACTGACCCCTAGTGGTGGACAGATTGTCCTTTTTCTGGTAGCCTGCCCTAATGTACAATCAACAAAAATGGATTTGTCATAATCAAAATAACAATGTTGAAAAAGCAAATTGACCAACAACTAAAAAATACTTTAATGTCATACTAGTAGTCACATCAAGTCACAGCATCTAAAATTAAAGGATACATGAGAGGTTCTCTCTGGTTTTATATGAAATGATGATTGACAGTTCTCGCTCTCACCTCTGTCGCAGACTTTCTGGTCCCTGTTTTGTATAACCACCTCGGTTATCCTCGGCACCGTCCATATACCAGGTATGAGGCAGAGGTTGATCCGTGCTCGGGGCCAGGAGGAGAACGGTTGGGCCACATGGGGAATAGAGAATGGTGGGACGGGGGACAGTGAGAGGCAGCCACTGGAGGGGGACGGAGACAGGGATGGGGGGCCAGAGGGGAACACAGGGGTTACAGCCCAAAGAGGAGGAAGAGGAGGAGCTGGAGGAAGAAGAGGTGGTCCCCTTCAGTCCCTTCATAGTGCCAGGTGAGTGTTACCTTACACACACATTTACAAACAAGTAACCTGTTGCTATATTCTGACGATAGAGTCTGGTTCCTATCAACAAGTAACCTGTTGCTATATTCTGACGATAGAGTCTGGTTCCTCTCAACAAGTAACCTGTTGCTATATTCTGACGACAGAGTCTGGTTCCTCTCAACAAGTAACCTGTTGCTATATTCTGACGATAAGAGTCTGCTTCCTCTCAAGGTTCCTTGCTGCTGCTTCTTTTTTAGGTTGAGGTCAGGTTACTGTAAAGCTCTTTGGGACGACTGTTGCACTTTGTGATTGATTGATGATTGGAAAACCAAGGCGCTGCTCCCTCCGTCCTCAGGAGGGCACTGTGAGCGTGTGCGCTGGCTGGTGTCATTGCCTCTATGCCTGCTGCTCTGCTGTACCATACCCAACTGTGTCCTGCCTCGCTGGAGCCGCTGGTACCTCCTGACCTTCACACTGGATCGCACTCTTCTCCTACCTCACGGTATGGACTACAGCAGGACTGCCCAACCCTGTTCCTGGAGAGCTACCCTCCTGTAGGACAATGGTGTATGTGTTGTAGGTATGGGGGACATGGCTGTCTCCAACTCCATTGGCAGTAATATCTTCGATGTGCTTCTGGGACTTGGGTTCCCTTGGTTCCTGCGCACTCTGGTGGTCGACTACAGATCAGTGGTAGGGACATATTTTTTGGTGTTGATTTGTTTCTGTGTGGTTCTGGTTGACAAATGTTCATCAACCAAAAAGCTGCTAGATGTTGTGCCTTTCAGGTTACCTGATGCAGAGATTTTGAGTGTTTTTATGGATGGCAGGTGTTCATCAACAGTAAAGGCCTGGTGTATTCAGTCATTCTGCTGTTGGGTTCAGTGTTTCTCACTGTGAGTATCACTGTAATATTTCTTAAAGTCTATATTTTTTGGACAAAATCAGACAGTATACAGTACTTTCTCCTCTATCACTCTCTCTCTGCAGGTCCAGAGTGTTCATCTGAACCGTTGGTGGTTGGACCGCAGACTGGGTCTCTGTCTCATGATGCTCTATGCCATCTTCCTACTCTGCTCAGTCGGCTTACAGCGACCGTAGGCCAGGTTCACACACATTTTAGTATGATTACGATGATACTATTTGACGTGATGTTTTCACTTGTTTACCTTATTGATCAGTTGTATGTGTACGGGTATTTAGGGTTCATTTGCATTTCTGAGACATAGTTATGAATATTGTTATATTGATGGGAAACCTCACATTTGATCTTTGATAAATGTTGCAAACGGGATCTTTTACATAGTTTTATACAGAGCAACTAGAAAAGTGTGATATTCCAAGATGACTATTTGAGAACATGCACTTCACACAATGGATTTATAATGTATTGAATCTATCTACAGTTTACAGTTACGTAATGTCAATGAGGAATCATATTCTTTAGTGTTAAAGGCCCAGTGCAGTAAAAAACGTGATTTTCCTGTTTTATATACATTTCCACACTATGAGGTTGGAATAACACTGAAATTGTGAAAACAATTATAATGCCCTTTTAGTGTAAGAGCGGTTTGAAAAGACCACCTGAAATTTCAGCCTGTTTCAGTGGGATGGAGTTTTGGCCTTCTATGGTGACATCATTTGTTAATAGACCAATAAGAGTTCCAAATCTTTTTTTGACCATTTTAATTTAAAACAACCACAGTTAGGTACTTAACTGTTACCCATAAATCATTTGATATTGAGATTTAAAAAAAAAAACAGCTGCATTAGACCTTTAAGACCCACTATTGTATTGCTTTTAGGAGTGCCACAGCAGTAGCCATACTCAGATTTATCATACATCATCTGCATCATATGCTTGTAGTATCACTCTTCATGTATGTACTTGTATGTGTTCAGCACGTTCTATTCATTTACGGTTGGACTGATGAGTGCACTATCATAGCACTGTTTTCATTGCTGTAAATACTTTGGAGCATACAGTTTTGTTTAGAGAATGAGTGTTGAGTGCAATCAATACCACAGTCTGTGCAATAATCCCTTTTGCAGCATCCCTCCTTCTATAGTTTACATAATTTAGCCAAAATGCACCCCTCCCTGAGTTTCTTGTAAGTTTTGGAGGTGCCTATTGCTGAAGTATGAACAGAAGCTTGGGGATTTCCTATATGTCCTTGTCACTTCCCTAAGACACTTTTTCCAAGACATTTTTGTTAGCAGATACATTTACATTTTAATAGGGCAAAAGCAGTTTCAATACCAAAAAAATGTAAATAAAAATACATTATTTACCATAACAAATACTCATTACGGAGGTCATTAACATATCACAAAAGAAAATCAATCTAAATGTCACTTAAAACAAATAGAAAAGGTCATACAGTACTGACATTGTGTAATATGTATTATTATTATTATTTTTCATTGATGTTAGTATATACCGGTACTTTACAAAATTCTACTAGAAAAAAATCCCCAACCCCATGGAATATCAAGTGATATATAAAATGTAAAAAAAATAATGAAACAAACTAAAGAATTGTGTGAATGTGTGCATTCGTACTCATGTACAGGTGCAAGTTTGCATGCAATGTGCCCCGCTCATTGTGGCACAGACATGAACAGCTACATAAACCATAAAGATGATAGCTGACAAATGTTCAATAATGTTAGGTTTAAAAATCAGACCAGCAGTAAAATGTGATTCAGTCACGATAGAATGACTATGGTTGCGTCCCAAAGGGCACTCTATTGGACCCTGGTCAAAAGAAGTGCACAATATAGCGAATAGGGTGCCATTTGGGACACAGCATATGGACCTTGGCACCAGAGGTTCCTTTGTTTTTTTGTTGTTGCAGGAAAACCTTTGAGATAAAAATGTTTTTAAAACATCCAAAAGAAGTACACAGACAAAACTTCACTACAAAAGTCCACTATTAATATCCCTCAACAACGTGATCATATTTTGAAATCCATAAATCAATACACCTGGTTATTTGTTTAACAAGTAAAAATAGATAATTTGGCAACAAATTAAGCACACTGCCTGTCTTAGCAGTCCACACTATATAAAGGAGAGGGGGAGTTGAGTTGGGGAATAGTTAGCATGAGATGCTAATCCTTTCTTTCTAACATGGTCTCTGCAGAGTGTGTAACAGTCCGGGTGAGTTAACAGCCGTGATAGGAGGAGAGACAGGGAGGGGCAGGGCTTGCCGACAGGGTGGTGGTGAGAGGACTCCCTCCTTTCCAGTCCCCAACCAGACCCAGACCCTACCTCCTGGTCATTGAAGGGGTGTGGACCAGGGTGTGAGGGGCTTACTGTCGTTGTGTGGGGTGGTAAGGTGGGGTCCCCTGGCTGAGGGCAGGGTGGGTTACTCTGGGGTGGCCCCAAAGATACTATTAACTAACCGCTATTCATCCTCTGTGGTGAGGCTCTGCTGCTTGTATATGGATGCCTTGTCCTTCAGCAGCGCCAGGCAAAGGTGACAACTCCAACTACCTGTAGAGAGAGAGAGAGAGAGAGAGAGAGATTAATACATGGAAACTCACCAGTTCAACATCAACATAGTAAATGTGGGCTTCATTGAAGTCAA
Organism: Coregonus lavaretus; assembly: GCF_964263955.1. NCBI lineage: Eukaryota > Metazoa > Chordata > Actinopteri > Salmoniformes > Salmonidae > Coregonus > Coregonus lavaretus. The sequence goes on along the minus strand of NC_140019.1, from coordinate 33,176,439 downwards.
AGAGGAGTTGTGGTTAGACTGTGACATACCTTCTGGGGGCTCAGTCATAGGAGGGTCGAGGCAGTACATGTGGTATCCTCGATCACAGTCATCACAGAACAGCAGCTGGTCCTGACAGACAGAGAAACAGAAGCAGTGTGTGTGAGGAGACACAGAAAATGAGAAGTGTGAGAAGGCAGGGGTGGAGCAGCACTTACGTCGTTCTCCGAGGTTCCACAGACATTGCAGCACTTGCACTCGATACACTGCCAGCGATACGTCTTCACTGCTGCCATCATCACATCTGTGAACTGCAGGCAGGATGGGTGACCTGAAGGGAGACAGACACAGGTCTGTTCTTAAATGACTTACCAACCTGGCTAAATATAGGTTTAAATAGACAGAACACTGAAACAGAGCCAGATGACTACATTACATTCATGAATTTTGACGATGCCAACTCCTGGCTGTGGCAGAAATAAATAATGGATTATTGTGGAATCTGTCACTATGATCCTTCAGACACAACTCAAGTTAAGGGTAATTCGACACAAACATAGATTTTGCCTGAACTATTCCTTTAATGGAAATGTAGGACATGGGTGGGAGGTTCGTACCAGAGCGTCCGCAGTCTGAGCAGGACACCAGCTCCTCTGACTGGCCGGTCTTCTGGTTGTGGGCGGAGTCTCCCAGACAGAAGTCGCAGTAGTCGTTGGGCAGGGCAAGACCGTTAGGGCCTTTCTTAGGAGCTGAGATAAGAGAGGAGACAGAGAACAATGAGAATGAAAGACAATACACTCAACCTGCCCTAGAACATTGACATCCCTCTGAAACTAGAGTAGAGTGACTCTTTAACTTTGTAATAGTTTGACTCGCTCTCGAGGTGCGCTTCATTTAGCTTTGGGTATTCACTTTTGGGACTATTCCGTTGTAGTAAATGAAGCGCACCTCAACTATTAAGACATGCATTTGACCCAGGTCTGGTAACATGAGATAAGCAAGAGTGATTCTAGATCTATAATAGAAATGACCAGCTCTATAGTAGACCGTGATTCCAGTGGCTATCATTACAGACAGTGACTCACTCTTGTGCGCCTCAGGCTGGCGCCGGGGGGGAGGGGACTCTATCTCCTCTCTGTCCTCCCCCTCTTCCTCCGCCAGATGGGAGTGTGTGTAGTGGTAGCTCAGGCCCGGACGGTTCTTATAGCGCTTCCCACAGACTGCAAACACACACAGCATCATGGTGTAAGTCATCACACACATCAACAACTGGATTTGCATTACGCATACATACACCAGAATTTACATCAAAATAAATCTATACTCACTGTCACAGGCGTAAGGTTTGTCCTGCTCCTCCAGGGCTGCAGCGGCTGCCTCCATTTTCTTCTTTCCATTGGCCACTCCACGACCCTTGGACTTGCCCTTCCCTCGTCTCTTTGGGGTCTCGTCCTCAAAGTCCTCATCGTCCAGATCATCCAGGTAGTCATCGTGGTCCAGCACCCTCTGAAAGTAGAGTTCAAGATGAGACAGGTGCACTGACAGACCATTGGGAGCAAGTCAAACCTTTTTGTAAAGGGTATTAGGAGTCTGGAGCCTTGTTTGTAAAATGTGCATTGATCTCTGAGGTCAGAGGTCCCATCTAACCTTGCGGATGCGTCCAGAGGAGGTGTGGCTGGAGACCATGGCGGCCACGGGTTCAGGTGTGGCTGGGTTGTCCTCCGGAGCCCGGGGGTCCGGCGGGCCCCTCCTCTCCAGGGGCTCCCCCTTCAGCAGGGCCTCCAGGCTGCTGCCGTCCACCGCTCCCACGGCATCCCGTTTAAGACCCAGCTCCAGCTCCGCTACACAGAGAGACAGAGGCTTATTCAATCTTATTCAATACATTTTACATTTTAGTCATTTAGCAGACGCTCTTATCCAGAGCGACTTACAATTAGTGAGTGCATACATTTTTCATAATGGCCCCCCGTGGGAATCGAACCCACAACCCTGGCGTCGCAAGCGCAATGCTCTACCAACTGAGCTACACAGGGCCTGAGGCAGAAGACTAACAGGCCACACTATTCCCTCTGACATATAAAGAAACAATGAAAAGCCATAGGATGAGGAATTGTACCTGATTTGATAGGGGGGAAGGCCAAACGGGGGTCCTCGGGAGGGTGGGATCGTCGTTTCTTCCTCCAGCGTCGAGACGGATAGCTATACAGCTGCCCAGGAGCAATGCCTGATCCCCCAAAAAAGTGTTGATCATTAAAGTGTGCTTTTGGGAGAGTGAATGTGTGTGTGTCTTCGCTACAGACCTGCACTCCTGTGTCTCTTCTCCATCCAGATGTAGCAGTTGCTTTGAGCAACACCCGTCTGAGAGTCGATGAAAGGCATCAGGATGCTCCTCTCCGCACACAGACGGGCGTTATAGCTGTGGCACTGTTCCATAGCATCCTTATAGTACTGCTCCCCGAGCCTGAAACAAGAAAACACAATCACACTCATGCTAGACTAGAAATGATCATGGTGGTTAATCTAACCATTTCAAAACGAATAATCCTGTATAGTTGTACAGGACCACTCCGTTCTCTGTAATATTACAGGATAATACCTAGCTACAGTTTTACAACAATCAAACCATATGACTGTGTGTATCCCACAGAATCCGATTGACGATGTTCGAAAAGTTATGAGCAAATGCACGAAAACACTTGGCTGCTTTAGCGAACAATACAGAGACGGTAGGTAGACAATGCCGAACCGCAGTCAAGGTGCACTTGAATTGTTGGCAGGCTAGCTACGCTGGTCTCAGTGAACGATGGGCCTATTTATAAAGCTAGCTACATAGCTATTCGTTAACGTTAGGTGCAATTTAAATTCACACCATAATCTTTGTCGACCGTTTATACATGTACGTCTTGTACTGAAACAGTTTACAGTAAGTTAACAAAGGACAATCGTTTTCAACTGTAGCATTGTCTAATATAACTAGCTAAACTTGCTAGCTAGTTAGCAAAGAGAAACAATAGCTAGTTGGCTAGACAACGCTTTGCCGTAAAGACTAGACGGCAAACAGTCATTTTCTACATAGTTTCCAATACAGTGTCAACTCCTGCGTCGGGGCCTACATCTCTAAAAGTGTCACATGCTCCTACTCCTTTAAAAAATAAAGGACAACTTACACTTTCACAACACTATCTACGGCCGCCGCCATGTTTGCTCAGTGCGGTTGTCAAAATGTCCACTGCGCCTGCGCGTGTTGCTGGGTTCCAGTTTATCAAAACAAAGGTCCCCTTCTGAGCGTTCTCATGTAAACTTGAGCAAATTGCATTGGAAAAATCACCGGTTGGACAATGTCAGCTGAAAAATAAATACAACACAATAAGCAGATTGAGAAATAATTATTTATTGACAAGAAGAGTGTGAGAATCTGAATGCATGACTGATAATCATTGAAGTGCCCAACATCATGTCTCAGGAAAACGCCATTGTAAAATAAGGAGTGATTCAAAAGAATACCAAACACATACAGGACTGAGCAAGTTATCCAATGAAATTACCGTAAGCAGATAGCTACATTAATAGTCGTTGTAGAATAGATAATTTTGTAATATGAAGAGGATATGAGAGGTAGGGAGAGAAATCAATCTTCAGTCAGTCTTTAATTCAGGTTAGATCTTGACCACTTGGCTGGCTACACAGGGACTGACTCTCTTCCCATCTATCAATATGGAGCTCCTCTGGATGAGCAGCCTGCCGTAAGTCCTTCCCACCTGGCCTTTGGTCAGGCGTCCAGGTTTGACACATCCGCAGCCGATCACGTCCTGTGAAAAATACACGTTTTTTAAACGTCATTGTAAATGTGTGTGTCAGAGAGAGAGGGAGGAAGAGAGAGATAGAAAGAGGGAGAGAGAAAGATGGAGAGAGAGGGAAAGAGAGAGCGAGGCCGAGTGAGTTTCCACTGTGTGAACCAGCCATGTTGTTTTTCAGCCAATGAAAAAACAATGTAACACGTTATTGAGGTAGGGCATGCCCGTTTTTCTATGACAGAAGATGTCTCTTTTCCTGTATGATAATACATTATATTGTCTGAGTGACAGCAGGTGTCTCAGTTCTGAATGACATCATGTGGGTCACTTCACCTTTACGTCGTCCTTGCAGAGGTTCGGCAGGGTGAAAAGGTGTTGTGAGTAAATTAAGTGATGGTGGACATCTCTCTGGGAGGGAACAAATATCAACTGACATCCAACTCTGAGGAGGAAGCAGAACTATGTTTACAACAGCAAGGGAAGCGTTTCAGCTAATGTGGTCGGTATGTAGAGGGTAAAATGAGTGTGAGTGTGTGTGTGTGTGTGTGTGTGTGTGTGTGTGTAGTGGATAGGTAAATATAAAGTCATATTTACCCTTTGGTGCCTTCCACGATGCTTCCCACACATCTGGAGAAGATGGCATCAAATGTCTCGGTCACCAGAGATTTCTGTCAAAGAAAGAAAAAACAATCAACTTCTGATAGAAAATGCAAGTCAACATCCTAGATATGGAAAACTAACTCTAGAGTCAGTAACCAAGACAGAGAGAAGGAAAATGTACCTCTATCTGCTGATGTTTGGAGTCCACGAAGGGTCCCAGCTGTGGGTTAGAGAGGAGATGTGAGGAACAAACATTCAAACTTCAGTCAGAGAGCAAGTGTGTGTGTGCGTTACCTCATGAAAATAGGTAAATTCTACTGACCAGTATGCAGACATCGGGGCGGTCCCTGACGATGACGTTGATGAGGCCCACCAGGGTATCAAATGTCAGGCCGTCAGAGGGGGTGTAGGGGCCGCAGGCCACAATTACCATCAGCTGCTCTGGTGCTGTGATAGAGCAGGGACGTTAGGGTGTGTGTGTGTGTGGTGTATACTTATAGTTCCCTTCCTTCCCATCAGGAATGTCCATGTCCATTTCCTGTTTGATGGGATTAGAGTAGAATGGAAGAGGGACTCCCTAAGAGACAGAACATATCAAACAGAGAAACAAGAAGTTAGAATTCCTACCGGTCAGCTTGAGAATCTCCATGAAGTCCTACCGTCAGCCTGAGAATCTCCATGAAGTCCTACCGTCAGCCTGAGAATCTCCATGAAGTCCTACCGTCAGCCTGAGAATCTCCATGAAGTCCTACCGTCAGCCTGAGAATCTTCAGGAAGTCCTACCGTCAGCCTGAGAATCTTCAGGAAGTCCTACCGTCAGCCTGAGAATCTCCATGAAGTCCTACCGTCAGCTTGAGAATCTCCATGAAGTCCTACCGTCAGCTTGAGAATCTCCATGAAGTCCTACCGTCAGCTTGAGAATCTCCATGAAGTCCTACCGTCAGCTTGAGAATCTCCATGAAGTCCTACCGTCAGCTTGAGAATCTCCATGAAGTCCTACCGTCAGCTTGAGAATCTCCATGAAGTCCTACCGTCAGCTTGAGAATCTCAGTCTAAAGTGCTTTTAGTCCTGGAATAGGCTTGATCAGGATCCAGGAAATCGACCAAAGATGTTTTAGAGGAATCCCACTGACCAATAGTTTAGATGCTACCAACTTCCTCCCTGAGGTATTCATCCCCTCCATGGCGACCACCTGTCCAGGGAAGAGCGAGTACTCTCTGAGTTCAGACAGGTCTACTGTCACCTGCCGCCCACCCTGATCAGGCCCCGCCTCCAACAGCACTGATTGGGCGTTAAGCTTCCCATTACTGTCACTGCATACCTGTCCCAGTACAGTCACACTGTCCTACAGAGGCAGAGAGAGAGCAGGAGAGAGGTTAACACACACAGCAGTGAAAGTAACAGGGAGATGGAGGGAACATACTGTGTGAGAGTGACTGGGAGGCAGAGTGAGGTGCTTGTAAGTACCTGAGCAGGTAGCGACACAGGGGAGAACTCTTCTATGTTGAAGTTCGTCCTCAGTTCCTCTCCCAGCTCCTCAATCTTCTCTGTCAACACTGGCAAAGACAAAAGACAACATTCACGTCAGCACATAAAAAATGTAATGGAAAGTCCAACAACATTACTGATCTAACAGTCAAGATGAATGATGGATGAGGAATAAGGAAGTAGTTGTGTCATCACAATGTTAGTATAATCCAATAAAGATGTTTAAATAACTATCGTAGTTGTAGTTTTGTTGCCTACCGTTGCGGACATCCCTCAGCCTTTGGAACATGTACTTGTAGTTGTTAATCAGAGAGTCCTCTGATCCCTCCAGGAGCTCCAGCTGAACCCAGTTCTGCTGCCCTTTCCTCCCTGCCCAACGTGTGCCCTGGACGGCCCCGAAAGTAGACACCACCTCCCCCCACGCTGAGAAGGGGTCGCGCTGCAGAGAGGAGACAACATTTGGGGATAAGGCAAGGGTGAGTGGGTGTGTATTCACAGATTATTGTAGCGTTGTATCCATGTATGTAGTTGTGTGTGGTGTACTTGGGGGAGAAGCTGGCTGGGGACAGCAGCAGGCCAGGGCTGGCTATGAGAGCTGCTCTCCTCTTACATTTACGTCATTTAGCAGACGCTCTTATCCAGAGCGACTTACTGGAGCAATTAGGGTTAAGTGCCTTGCTCAAGGGCACAGACAGGTTTTTCACCTAGCCGGCTCGGGGATTAGAACGAGCGACCTTTCGGTTACTGGCACAACACTCTTAACCACTAACCTACCTACACTTGGGGTGTTCTGGGGTGTTCGGTGCACGCTTCTGAGATGCCTAAAAACACACAGAGCAGAGATAATGCTTTGTACAGCACATACAATATCAACAAACAGACAACTCACCAAAAGGAGCATTTGCACAAAGACATACACTCACCGGCCAGTTTATTAGGTACACCACTGGAGGAAAAGGGGGAGGAGGAGGGTCCAACCCGGTACTAGAGGAGTGTACCTAATAAACTGGCCGGTGAGTACATGTAAAATACCTTAGCTGGGTTGGAATAGGAGTCCAGAAGACTCTCCTCTTCTTCTTCAGCTTTGATTCTGGAAAGGCGAAGTTAAGGGACACCACCAGACAGAGTCCTGTATTGTTCTAACTGTTATACATACAGTGGGGAAAAAGTTTTTAGTCAGCCACCAATTGTGCAAGTTCTCCCACTTAAAAAGATGAGAGAGGCCTGTAATTTTCATCATAGGTACACGTCAACTATGACAGACAAATTGAGAGAAAAAAATAATCTCCCTCGATCTGGGGCTCCACGCAAGATCTCACCCCGTGGGGTCAAAATGATCACAAGAACGGTGAGCAAAAATCCCAGAACCACACGGGGGACCTAGTGAATGACCTGCAGAGAGCTGGGACCAAAGTAACAAAGCCTACCATCAGTAACACACTACGCCGCCAGGGACTCAAATCCTGCAGTGCCAGACGTGTCCCCCTGCTTAAGCCAGTACATGTCCAGGCCCGTCTGAAGTTTGCTAGAGTGCATTTGGATGATCCAGAAGAGGATTGGGAGAATGTCATATGGTCAGATGAAACCAAAATAGAACTTTTTGGTAAAAACTCAACTCGTCGTGTTTGGAGGACAAAGAATGCTGAGTTGCATCCAAAGAACACCATACCTACTGTGAAGCATGGGGGTGGAAACATCATGCTTTGGGGCTGTTTTTCTGCAAAGGGACCAGGACGACTGATCCGTGTAAAGGAAAGAATGAATGGGGCCATGTATCGTGAGATTTTGAGTGAAAACCTCCTTCCATCAGCAAGGGCATTGAAGATGAAACGTGGCTGGGTCTTTCAGCATGACAATGACCCCAAACACACCGCCCGGGGGGAATGAAGGAGTGGCTTCGTAAGAAGCATTTCAAGGTTCTGGAGTGGCCTAGCCAGTCTCCAGATCTCAACCCCATAGAAAATCTTTGGAGGGAGTTGAAAGTCCGTGTTGCCCAGCGACAGCCCCAAAACATCACTGCTCTAGAGGAGATCTGCATGGAGGACTGGGCCAAAATACCAGCAACAGTGTGTGAAAACCTTGTGAAGACTTACAGAAAACGTTTGACCTGTGTCATTGCCAACAAAGGGTATATAACAAAGTATTGAGAAACTTTTGTTATTGACCAAATACTTATTTTCCACCATAATTTGCAAATAAATTCATAAAAAATCCTACAATGTGATTTTCTGGATATTTATTTCTCATTTTGTCTGTCATAGTTGACGTGTACCTATGATGAAAATTACAGGCCTCTCTCATCTTTTTAAGTGGGAGAACTTGCACAATTGGTGGCTGACTAAATACTTTTTCCCCCCACTGTACAAACACACATTGATAAATAGTTATTCAGAAATCCTAAGAGAAACATAACACTGAGATTGTCATGGGCCTCTCACTCCACCGGGTTACCACCTTAATTTTCTTCCACTCTGCTCACCACTCTCTCTACTCAGCCTAACTAGCTCCACCTGTCCCTGCTCTGCTCTGCTCTAATTACTCTGCCAGCTGCGCTGCATTACCCACTACCTCTCCCAGTATTTAAGGCCCTGTCTTTCAGCTCTCCGGTGTCAGATCGTCTGCAAAGCTCACACCCGGAACCTGTTTGCTCGCGCTTCTGGCTCACCCTGGTTTTGTGACCCCGGACCTGCCTGTTTTTTGGATACTCTTCTGCCTCAGGAGATCCAGACCTGCTTCTGCCATTACGACTCCTGACTACTCTTCAATCCCGGTAACTCTGACCAGCCTTCTGCCTTGCTACTACGTATTTTGGATTTCCGTTGAACTGTACTGCTGCCTGGTTTCATTCCGCCCTGTTGTGTCTGTGTCTCCCCCCCCCAGGACTTCTGGACCACCCACCACCGGCTTCATAGGACGCATCGCTGCCACTGGGGGGGGCACAGACCCAGCGCATTGGACGGGATCCCTGTTACCCCTGGAGCCTTCATTCACTCCCTACTTCCCTTTTTCCCTTAAGTTTAATAAACTTTCTGGTGTGACGCAATTGTGGTCCTCTGGTCGTCTGTCTGAACCGTGACAGTACGATCTGACCATTATGGACTCAGCGCACACTTTCCCCGACATGGAAACCGATGAGCATGAGCAGCAGTTCCAGCAGCAGCAACAACAACTCGCCATGATCATTCAACTCCTCACCAACCTTACCCCAGCCAGTCTGCCCACCAGCCCAGCCCCCGAGTTACCTGCCCCGGTCATTGCAGCCGCTGCTCCGGAACCCAAGATTGGAAACCCCGAGCGGTTCAACGGCGATTCAACCCAGGTCCGGCCATTCCTGACTAGCTGCCGACTTCAGTTCTCCTTGCAGCCAAGGACCTTCGCCACGGAGGGGGCTAAAGTTGGGTATGCCATCACTCACCTGACGGGCCGAGCTCGACTCTGGGGAACAGCAGAGTTCGAACGTCAAACCCCCGCATGTGCAACCTTCGACCTGTTTGCTGAGGAGATGCTGAAGGTGTTTGACCTGGATTCACCCACCGCAGAGGCGTCTCGTGAACTGTTCAGTATTCGACAAGGCAGACGTACAGTCGCAGACCATTCCATCGACTTCCGAACCCTGGCTAGACGAAGTTCTTGGAACACACCATCGTTGGTGGACGCGTTCTTCCATAGTTTGGCTGACTATATCAAGGACGAGTTGGTCTCCCATGAACTGCCTTCCACTCTTGATGAAGCCATCGCACTGACTGTCAGGATCGACAGAAGGATACAGACCCGTCGTCGTGAGAGGGGGCGCCAAGGTCCACCTACTACCGGCATTCGGAGAGATCCGACTGGGCTCCTGTCATCTACTGCCACTCACCCAGGTCAGCTTGATCAGTCTGAGCCTATGGAGATTGGGCGAGCCTCCCTCACTCCTGCAGAGCGCCAGCGCCGCTTCACCTCAAACCTCTGCCTCTATTGTGGAGGTGATGGACATCGTGTGGTAACCTGCCCTTTAAAGGGCCGAAGCTCACCGGGCATAGGGGGAGTCCGGTTGAGTTCAATGACCATCCAGTCCTCCGACCGCAAACCCCTGCTGCAAGTTCACCTCCGCCTCTCTGACTCAACTCACACCCTGGCTGCTCTGGTGGATTCTGGCGCCGAAGCCAACATAATGGACATCAAGCTGGCACGCCAACTGGGACTGGAGAACCTCCGTTTGACACCTCCTATTCCTGCCCGGGCACTGGACGGACACTTACTCGGATCGGTCACTCATGTCACGGCCCCGGTCTCGATGGGTCTGTCCGGAAACCATCAAGAAACTATCCAGTTTCACCTGCTCCCCTCTCCAGGCCAACCCCTCATCCTGGGTTACCCATGGCTCCGCCGGCACAACCCTCAGCTCGACTGGGTGACCGGGGTGATCAGGGAGTGGGGAGAGGACTGCCACCGAACCTGCCTGCTTGCTGCCGCACTACCCCCTCGGCCAGTACCTACTAACTCCGCTCCTGACCTCTCCAATGTCCCAGAATGCTACCATGGTCTCAGAGAGGTGTTTAACAAAGCAAGAGCCACATCTCTGCCCCCTCACCGACCGTACGACTGTGCCATCGACCTCCTCCCTGGAACAGCTCCTCCAAGGGGTCGTCTTTATTCGTTGTCTGCTCCTGAAAGAAAGTCCATGGAGGACTACATCAATGGCTCTCTGTCCGCAGGATTAATCCGTTCATCTTCATCTCCTGCTGGTGCTGGCTTCTTCTTTGTGGGGAAGAAGGACGGATCTCTTCGCCCCTGCATCGACTACAGGGGACTCAACGACATCACAGTGAAAAACCGTTACCCTCTGCCTCTGCTCACCTCTGCTTTTGAGTTGCTCCAGGGAGCCACTGTTTTTACCAAGTTGGATCTCAGAAACGCTTACCACCTAGTGCGGATCCGGGAGGGAGATGAATGGAAAACCGCATTCAATACACCAACAGGCCACTACGAGTATCTGGTTATGCCTTTTGGCCTCACCAATGCTCCTGCTGTGTTCCAGGCTCTAGTGAATGATGTACTGCGGGACATGTTAAACAAGTTTGTCTTCGTTTACCTGGATGACATCTTAATCTACTCCAGAAACCTGTCTGAACACACCCGCCATGTCCAGCAAGTCCTTCATCGTCTTCTGGAGAATTCCCTCTACGCCAAGGCAGAGAAATGTGAGTTTCACGTCAAGACAGTGGCCTTCCTGGGGTACATAGTGGCAGAGGGAAGTATCCAAATGGATCCTGCCAAAGTATCAGCAGTCACTTCATGGCCAGTTCCGGAGAACAGAAAGAAGCTGCAACAGTTTCTGGGGTTTGCTAACTTCTACAGGAAGTTTATCCGGAACTACAGTACCGTTGCTGCCCCTCTCACTGCTCTAACCAGCACCAAGCAACCCTTCACCTGGACCCCAGCAGCCGACAAAGCCTTCAGTACCCTCAAGGTGAGGTTCACCTCCGCTCCCATCCTCCAGATGCCTGATGTGGACCGGCAATTCATTGTGGAGGTGGACGCCTCGGATGTGGGAGTTGGTGCTGTGATTTCTCAGTGGGCTGCGGAGGATAGGAAGCTCCATCCCTGTGCCTTTTTCTCACGTCGGTTGTCCCCCTCTGAGTGCAATTACGACATAGGGAACCGTGAGCTGCTGGCTGTGAAGCTTGCCTTGGAGGAGTGGCGTCACTGGCTGGAGGGGTCCACCATTCCATTTCTCGTTTGGACCGATCATAAGAACTTGGAGTACATCCGCACGGCCAAACGGTTGAACTCCAGGCAGTCCCGCTGGGCCCTGTTCTTCACCAGGTTTAATTTCACTCTGTCATACCGGCCTGGATCACGCAACACCAAGCCAGACGCCCTCTCCCGTCAATTCCAGAAGGATGACACCCCCTCCAAGGACCCTGTGTCGATTCTGCCAAGTCCCTGCATCGTTGCAGCTCTGACCTGGGCTGTTGAGGAACAGGTGCTGGAGGCTCTCCGTAACCAGCCAGGTCCCAGCACTTGCCCAGCTGACCGCCTTTTTGTCCCCGAAGACCTGAGGTCCCAGGTCGTTCAGTGGGGACATGACTCCCGCCTAGCTTGTCACCCTGGCTCCACCCGCACTTACAACCTGCTCGCCCAGAGGTTCTGGTGGCCCTCTCTGAGGAAGGATGTACGGGAATTCGTCCAAGCCTGCCCCATCTGCAACCAACACAAGTCGTCCTGCCAGCCCCCAGCCGGATTGCTGCAGCCCCTGCCTGTGCCCAGACGTCCCTGGTCTCACATCGCCCTTGACTTTGTCACGGGGCTGCCCCCTTCAAGTGGCATGACCGTCATTCTCACCATCGTTGACCGTTTCAGCAAGATGGCACACTTCATTCCCCTCCCCAAGCTCCCAACCGCCAAGGAGACCGCCCAGGTGGTCCTGGAACACGTCTTCCGGATCCACGGACTGCCAAAGGATGTAGTTTCTGACCGTGGTCCACAATTCTCCTCCGCTTTTTGGAAGGAGTTCTGTCACCTGCTGGGAGCCACAGTCAGTCTGACTTCCGGATTCCATCCCCAATCCAATGGGCAGTCAGAGCGGGCTAATCAGGAGCTCGAGAAGGCACTGCGATGCATGACTTCACGCAACCCCCACTCCTGGTCGCAGCAATTGACATGGGTGGAGTACGCACACAATTCTCTGACCTGCTCTGCCATCGGTATGTCCCCTTTCCAATGTGTTTATGGATACCAGCCTCCTCTATTTGCCAGCCAGGAGGAGGAGGTTACTTGCCCATCTGCACTTGCTTTTGCCCGTCGATGTCGCCGCACCTGGTCACAAGCCCGAGCCACACTCCTCAGATCCGTTGCCAGCTACACTACCGGGGCCAACCGTCGGAGAATTCCTGCTCCCACCTACCATGTTGGTCAAAGGGTGTGGTTGTCATCGAAGAACCTGCCACTCAGGGTGGAGTCGCAGAAGCTGGCACCTCGGTTCATTGGCCCATTCCCTATCATAAGAGTGATTAGCCCAACTGCTGTCCGGCTCCAACTGCCTAATTCCCTGAGGGTGCACCCCACTTTCCATGTGTCTAAGATTAAGCCCATCCATGAGAGTCCGCTGGTCCCTGCTGCGCCTGGTCCTCCTCCTCCACGGCTCGTCGATGGTGGTCTGGTTTACACCGTCCGCCGCCTGCTTCGGTCCAGACGGAGGGGTAGGGGTCTCCAGTACCTCATTGACTGGGAGGGCTATGGACCTGAGGAAAGGACCTGGGTGCCAGCTAGTCGGATTGTGGATAGGACTCTCATCACCGCTTTCCACCAACGGCATCCTGATCAACCTGCAATCCGTAGGGGCCGCCCCAGAGGGGTCCCTAACCGTCCGGCCCGCTCGGCTTCCTGTCCTGTGCCTGATCCTGTCTCGGGACCTGTCCCATCTCCCGACCACGGCCCTCCGGCTTCCTCCGAGGATGAGGACGTTCACTCGGACCGTTCGGAGGAGTTCTAGCCCTCCTCCGGCTCCCCTCCTCCCGCCCGGCGTGGTGTTGCTCTTGGGACTTCTGGGGCCGTCCCTTGGGGGGGGGGTTCTGTCATGGGCCTCTCACTCCACCGGGTTACCACCTTAATTTTCTTCCACTCTGCTCACCACTCTCTCTACTCAGCCTAACTAGCTCCACCTGTCCCTGCTCTGCTCTGCTCTAATTACTCTGCCAGCTGCGCTGCATTACCCACTACCTCTCCCAGTATTTAAGGCCCTGTCTTTCAGCTCTCCGGTGTCAGATCGTCTGCAAAGCTCACACCCGGAACCTGTTTGCTCGCGCTTCTGGCTCACCCTGGTTTTGTGACCCCGGACCTGCCTGTTTTTTGGATACTCTTCTGCCTCAGGAGATCCAGACCTGCTTCTGCCATTACGACTCCTGACTACTCTTCAATCCCGGTAACTCTGACCAGCCTTCTGCCTTGCTACTACGTATTTTGGATTTCCGTTGAACTGTACTGCTGCCTGGTTTCATTCCGCCCTGTTGTGTCTGTGTCTCCCCCCCCCAGGACTTCTGGACCACCCACCACCGGCTTCATAGGACGCATCGCTGCCACTGGGGGGGGCACAGACCCAGCGCATTGGACGGGATCCCTGTTACCCCTGGAGCCTTCATTCACTCCCTACTTCCCTTTTTCCCTTAAGTTTAATAAACTTTCTGGTGTGACGCAATTGTGGTCCTCTGGTCGTCTGTCTGAACCGTGACAGAGATAGAGATTGTGTGTGTAAACTGTAGAGGATACAGGTCCTGCAGACAGTTGATCTCCATGGTCCAACTCATCCTTGACTGCTGGCTATGTCCCTTCCGTCTTCAAGAGAGCGAGAGTTGCACCCCTTCTCAAAAAAACCAACACTTGATCCCTCTGATGTCAACAACTACAGACCAGTATCCCTTCTTTCTTTTCTCATGTCTGGCAAACATATCAGTATGGATGACGGATCACCACCTCAAGCTGAACCTTGGCAAGACGGAGCTGCTCTTCCTCCCGGGGAAGGACTGCCCGTTCCATGATCTCGCCAACACAGTTGACAACTCTGTTGTGTCCTCCTCCCAGAGTGCGAAGAGCCTTGGCGTTACCCTGGACAACACCTTGTCGTTCTCCGCTAACATCAAGGTGGTGACCCGATCCTGTAGGTTCATGCTCTACAACATTCGGAGAGTACGACCCTGCCTTACACAGGAAGCGGCACAGGTCCTAATCCAGGCACTTGTCATCTCCCGTCTGGACTACTGCAACTCGCTGTTGGCTGGGCTCCCTGCCTGTGCCATTAAACCCCTACAACTCATCCAGAATGCCGCAGCCCGTCTGGTGTTCAACCTTCCCAAGTTCTCTCACATCACCCCGCTCCTCCGCACACTCCACTGGCTTCCAGTAGAAGCTCGTATCTGCTACAAGACCATGGTGCTTGCCTACGGAGCTGTGAGGGGAACGGCACCTCCGTACCTTCAGGCTCTGATCAGTCCCTACACCCAAACGAGGGCATTGCGTTCATCCACCTCTGGCCTGCTGGCTCCCCTACCTCTGCGGAAAGCACAGTTCCCGCTCAGCCCAGTCAAACTGGTTATCCCACTGGCTATAAGGTGAATGCACCAATTTGTAAGTCGCTCTGGATAAGAGCGTCTGCTTAATGATGTAAATGTAAATGTAAATGTAATGGTTCTGTTGTGTGATTCCTCTCGCGTTGCGAAGCCCGGTTTGGCCTTGTTTTTCTTGTTTAGAACCTGCAGCACACCAAGATCAGACATGCAACAACAAACACCAAGCCACAGAGAGAGGGGTCATGGGTCCTTCTTTCTCCCACCTCATGCTCCAGTGTGTTCAAACAGAGTTTCAATCCTCCCTTGGTGGTGCTGAAAGCCACACCCACTCCAGGACTATCTCACCCCCCTATCTCTGTGGCAGTGTTGCAAACACTGCTCCAACCCTGGGAGAAGTAGAGAATTTGCAACAAATGTTACAAGAGTAAGCCAATATCACTGGCCATTTGGCTAACAAAACATTTGCAAAGCAAGTTTGTTAGCTAGCTAAATGGGACAAGAGTGAGGCCAGAAGAAAATATCACTTACTCTTGTCCAATATTATGTCGTCGTCTCCACAAGCAATGTCGAACATTTCCAGCTCCGATTTGATGCTGTCTGTATTTACTGATGCCATTGTTTTACAAATTAACTATGCTAATTAACGTGTGCAATATCTAATAAGAAACAACTACAAATAAACATATCTAGCTAGCAAGAGAGATCAGCCACCTGCTGCTAAGGTTGTGATAGTTTCTAAGCCTGCTAGCTAGCTATTTTGACAGCATTGATACCACTTCCGACATCATTAATATAATGATTCCCAAATATGCGAACAATCAACTAAAAGACGAATAGCTAACAATTATATGACGTACACCGATAACTTCATCAATAACAACAGCGGCTGGCAAACTACAATTACTTTTCCCGTACACTTCTGTTAAGTTGCGTCAATTCAAATCTGGTATTGGAACAAAAAGAGGTCAATACACGTCTTCTAAAACAGACTAGTATTTTAATTAATGCAAAACACTTCAATGGTAAATATGATGTTCGTATATACGGGTCCACTGAAAAACCACGCAGGGCAGTCAGAGAACTGGTCCATTGTTATAAGTTCTTCTTTAAATACTCTGACAGAGATAGTTCCCGCTCCCTGCTGGCCTATCAGAGTAGAGACTGAGCGTGGTTTAGACTTACTCAGCCTATCGTTGGCGCACAGGCTGGTCCCAGGCCCTTGGCGCTTCACTGTTGCCAGGTTTTTAGTTGTTTTGCAACTTGTCCAGAGAGTCAGCACCCATAGACATCTTTGTAGCAGAACACATGTCCTTGAGCGGTCTAACAAAGAGGCAGTGTTTGTGTCTGTGTGAGACACAAGCCTTATCTCAGCCTACCCCCTAATAGTTCCCCACATTAATCACAGCTTGTTATGTTAAACAGTCTATATCAGTACAGCACAAACCTATTATGTTTAATCATTAATGCTTTCTTATTAAGCTAACAGCACATCTAAAATATAAGATAATAATTTCCCACACTTCTCATCGATTTTATTTTGCCACGAAATTTCGTCGCATATCAAACCAGAGCCACAAAACCAAGAGAAGCTAGGGGTATTTGCCAAGCTGCACTGCCATCTCCTTCTTCTTTTGATAGTGGGGCTTAATGTTTTAATCCATAAAATAAATAAATAAATGGCAAAAACAATGTCTCGGTGTGTCTTCCTGTTTTAATTTAAATTAATATCATATAAACATACATATTTACATTGCACTTCATGTGGTCCTCTGTAGCTCAGCTGGTAGAGCACGCGCTTGTAACGCCAAGGTAGTGGGTTCGATCCCCGGGACCATCCATACACAAAAAATGTATGCACGCATGACTGTAAGTCGCTTTGGATAAAAGCGTCTGCTAAATGGTATATTATTTTTTATTATTATAAATATCACAACAAATACAATAAATTGACTGTTATGACACAAGAGAACGAAAATGTCAGCATGTTCAGATTTCATTCCCACTTGCATAGTTCTTGGAAGGTCTGCTGCCGGTGAGTGTGTCTGCCTAAGGAACACAGTGGTAAACATAGGACTAGTAAATCATATGCTCACATACCATTGCCACGGCTACAAGGGTATTTATAATACTGAACTCAACTCAGCTCCTGCACAATCTGGAACATTTCATAGAAGTAACATAGCCATAGTGTTAGGCTTGGCCACTTATCATGATAAAAACAACATCATATTATAAAATGTTTACAAGGCAACATTTATCAGTGGACTTCCACAGGTACTCTATCATAAGTAAAGATAATATTTTACATTTACATTTTAGCAGACGCTCTTATCCAGAGTGACTTACAGGAGCAATTAGGGTTAAGTGCCTTGCTCAAGGGCACATCGACAGATTTTTTACCTAGTCGGCTCGGGGATTAGAACCAGCGACCTTTCGGTTACTGGCACAACTAAGCTACCTGCCGCCATCACTGAAGTTCAGCTGAGGGTCTGGTGTCATTTAGGGCCCTGTGTTTTGTGCAATCATATGAAATGCCTGGATTTGAACCTTTATTTAAAGCTTTTTCATCAAACTGTCCACCTTCCTTTTTATGTCAGATGGTCCAAGACAATCCTCAGACCATTGCTTTAATTTTTGTTGTAATTCTATTTTTTTTTTATAAGGACTAGTCTGACTTGAGCATGTTTTAATTGCATATTGAGCCATGGATACCTGTATAATCAGCCTGATTAGTAATAACTTGTATACCTGTATAATCAGCCTGATTAGTAATAACTTGTATACCTGTATAATCAACCTGATTAGTAATAACTTGTATACCTGTATAATCAGTTTGATTAGTAGTACTAACTTGTTATTGGTTAGGATGTTGGAGCGTGTGTTATTGCAGTGACAAGGGAAAGTCCAGAAAGTGTGTTTGTCCAGACGTGTTCATGCTTTTCTGTATATTAACATTTCGAAGGGAGTAGGTAAAGGGCCACAGTCGAGTCTCAGTTCCTGATAAGCTAGACTAGTCTCTGTGGAACTAGGGTCAGGAGAGATGTGGAACTCAACATGGAGGTCGAGGTGAGGACAAGAAACCTCCGGGATGTGGGCCAGAGGGGCCCAACCCAACAACACTCCAACTGAAGCCTTATCTCACACACACACACACACATCCCGGGCCCACGAAAGTTTTGGGTTAAGGCCGGGCCAAGACAATACCAGTAAGAGGAACAGACTTAGTTCCTGCCCAGCAACAGAGAATGACTGTTTATCTTAGACATACAAGGAGATGACTCCGCCTAGTTGGAAGGTATAAATACAGTGGTGTGAAAAAGTGTTTGCCCCCTTCCTGATTTCTTATTTGTTTGCATGTTTGTCACACTTAAATGTTTCAGATCAAACTAATTTAAATATTAGTCAAAGATAACACAAGTAAACACAAAATGCAGTTTTGAAATGAAGGTTGTTATTATTAAGGGAAAACAAAATCCAAACCCACATGGCCCTGTGTGAAAGAGTGATTGCCCCCTACAACCTAATAACTGGTTGGGCCACCCTTAGCAGCAACAACTGCTATCAAGCGTTTGCGATAACTTGCAATGAGTCTTTTACAGCGCTGTGGAGGAATTTTGGCCCACTATCCTTTGCAGAATTGTTGTAATTCAGGCACATTGGAGGGTTTTGAGCATTAACTGCCTTTTTAAGGTCATGCCACAGCATCTCAATAGGATTCAGGTCAGGACTTTGACTAGGCCACTCCAAAGACTTCATTTTGTTTTTCTTCAGCCATTCAGAGGTGGACTTGATGGTGTGTTTTGGATCATTGTCCTGCTGCAGAACCCAAGTTCGCTTCAGCTTGAGGTCACGAACAGATGGCCGGACATTCTCCTTCAGGATTTTTTGGTAGACAGCAGAATTCATGGTTCCATTTATCACAGCAAGTCTTCCAGGTCCTGAAGCAGCAAAACAGGCCCAGACCATCACCACATTTTACTGTTGGTATGATGTTATTTTTCTGAAATGCGGTGTTACTATTACGCCAGATGTAATGGGACACACACCTTCCAAAAAGTTCAACTTTTGTCTCGTCAGTCCACAGAGTAGGTCTTGGGGATCATCAAGATGTTTTCTGGCAAAAAATGAGACGAGCCTTAATGTTATTTTTGCTCAGCAGTGGTTTTCGTCTTGGAACTCTGCCACGCAGGCCATTTTTGCCCAGTCTCTTTCTTATGGTGGAGTCATGAACACTGACCTTAACTGAGGCAAGTGAGGCCTGCAGCTCTTTGGATGTTGTTGTGGGGTCTTTTGTGACCTCTTGGATGAGTCGTCGCTGCACTCTTGGGGTAAGTTTGGTCGGCCGGCCACTCCTGGGAAGGTTCACCACTGTTCCATGTTTTCGCCATTTGTGGATAATGGCTCTCACTGTGGTTCGCTGGAGTCCCAAAGCTTTAGAAATGGCTTTATAACCTTTTCCAGACTGATGGATCTAAATTACTTTCTTTCTCATTTGTTCCTGAATTTCTTTGGATCTCGGCATGATGTCTAGCTTTTGAGGATCTTTTGTCTACTTCACTTTGTCAGGCAGGTCCTATTTAAGTGATTCCTTGTTTGAGAACAGGTGTGGCAGTAATCAGGCCTGGGTGTGGCTAGAGGAATTGAACTCAGGTGTGATAAACCACAGTTGAGTTGTGTTATAACAGGGGGGGCAAACACTTTTTCACACAGGGCCATGTAGGTTTGGATTTTGTTTTCCCTTAATAATAACAACCTTCATTTCAAAACTGCATTTTGTGTTTACTTGTGTTATCTTTGACTAATATTTACATTTGTTTGATGATCTGAAACATTTAAGTGTGAAAAACATGCAAACAAATAACAAATCAGGAAGGGGGCAAACACTTTTTCACACCACTGTATGTGATTGTGTGACTTGTATGTTGTGTTATGTAGCGGCAGCATCCTGCAGGGTGTAATACATCTAGTTTGAGCTTACCCTTGGAGTCCGTCTAAATTTGTACCAGAACTTAAGAATCTAACAAAATACAGGATAAAATCTTGCTATGTCACATGTTTGCGCAAAACACAGGGCCCTAGCAGAATACACTGAACTCCACTTGTGTCACACTCAACTCAACACCCAGGTTGATATCCCACTGACCTGTCCCCAGTAACACCTGCGACTAGGCACTACACAGCCAGCTGTGACTCTCTGTAGAGACTCATGGAGAGAGGCTGACAGCTCATAGGTGTCCTGCACCTAAAACACACACACACACAAACACACCACATGCATGTACGCACACACAATTCGTACACACAAATGCACACACACACACCCGCACACACACACGCAGTCACCAGTCACATACTGTTAAGAAAAGTAGTGAAATCAATCTAAATGTATTGTTCAGGCTCTGCCACAGTACAGTAATTGCAGGAGTTATGTAGCTACCATCATGCGGTCCAGACAGGCAGCTCTGAACTCCATGTTGGTGCTGCTGCTCACCACACAGCATATAGATCTCAGCATCACCCCCAGGGCAGAGCACATCTTCTCCTGAGCCTGACAGGCAGGCAGACAGATCGACAGGCAGGCAGACAGATCGACAGGCAGACCGACACAGACAGAGCGACAGGCAAGCAGACAGATTGACAGGCAGGCAGACAGATCGACAGACAGTCATCCAAACGTACATAGTTGTGGGAAATATAATATAGATTAGAAGAGGATCTCTGATAGTGAATTTTTGTTTGTATATAGAGCCAGAGTGCTTGCCTTTTGTGTCTGTGTGAGTGTGTGTGTGTGTGTGTGTGTAAGTGAGTGAGTGTGTATAGACTCCGAGTGCTTGCCTTGTCTCTCTGCTGCTGGTCTTTCAGTGTGCTCTGCAGCAGTGTGTTCAGGGCTGCTGTCACCGCCTCCCTGTTGTACCTCAACACATCCTCCAGGTGGAGCTCTAACAGCTCCTCACTGGCTGCAGGGAGACATGAAACCTTGAGATGAGACCATGAGCTAAACAACTTCTTTGCTGAGTTTGGATACCATGTCATTGGATGTTTTCGATGTGACCTTTGATTGAACTACCAAATGGCAAATGTCAGAATCCATGATATGAAGAAGAAGAAAAAACATATGGTCAATGCGGTCGCTCAAAGGGTGTGGTAACTTCATAATTGTGGTCTTTGAGTAACCAAAAATATACATTTACATCATTTAGCAGACGCTCTTATCCAGAGCGACTTACAGTTAGTGAGTGCATACATTTTCATACTGGCCCCCCGTGGGAATCGAACCAACAACCCTGGCGTTGCAAACGCCATGCTCTACCAACTGAGCTACACGGGACTACAGCCTCCTCTTCTAATTCCAGTGGGTGTTACTCATGAAGTCTCAATTAATCACAATTTGATAAACAGGAGGTTGACTGTGGTCTGCTTCCTATCTCCTGAGCACAGTGAGCTGTAACTGCATGTTAAATATTTTTGTGTTGAAACTTTGAGTCAAGCCTGTGGTAAGACACAGACTCATTTGATTGTTGAGTGAACCACATCTTCTTCAGTCAGGGTAACTAAAGCAGAGGTTTTGTTTGTTGAGTTTATTTCCTCACCCATGAAGTCAGAGAGCTGGGAGTGGAAGGGGTCACTGTGCTGGAGGAACAGGAACAGAGAGAGGGTCTGATCCACAGCGGGGATCCATTCTGGCTCAGTTTCCTGACACTGTGCTCTGTCTATACTGTACACAGTGTCACTGCAGAGGGGATCTGTTGAGAGGTGGTAGCAAGGTAATGTTAATGGTAAGATAGTGTTGAAAGAATGACTTTGTTTGAAATTAGCAGATGGATGCGTCATCACACACTAAATTAGTTTGTCAGCAAGGCTCTGGTATGAACATAATAATTAGCTTGTCAGCAAGGCTCTGGTCTGAACATTATAATGCATAACAAGCCGTGTTCAGTGGATGGCATTTCAGAATGTAAACATTTCTAAATATTTAGGTCATATTTAGGTCTGATGATAATAATAGGCTACATGCAACAAACGCCTCTTTGCATAATCATGCCTAGTCAATGCTAAATTATGGAAATGTTTTTAATGCCCCATCTACAGTCATTGGTGAATGCAAACAATTGTCCAAATTCTGACTCAATCCCTCACTGCAAGGAGTGGTGTTTACCTGTGCATCAGGATACGTTTTATGTTGTATCTATGTTATAACATTATACTTAGATTGTATTTATTTATAATAAAACACTTTATCATCACTAGATAAACAAATCAAACGTGATATATGATTGAATATTTTGCTCATCCCAGTACCTGAGGTGGTGGAGTGTGTTGGGGTACAGGTCAGCCCCTCCAGGGCCAGACAGGCAGGCAGCTGCTGTAGGAAGGCTGAGGGCCCCAGCAGGGGAAGGTT
Source organism: Coregonus lavaretus (assembly GCF_964263955.1). Classification (NCBI taxonomy): domain Eukaryota; kingdom Metazoa; phylum Chordata; class Actinopteri; order Salmoniformes; family Salmonidae; genus Coregonus; species Coregonus lavaretus. Next base: position 33,154,131 of record NC_140019.1, on the reverse strand, counting down.
ACTGGGGCTGTACAGCAGCACGTACGACTGCGGTTAAAGACTGATGGTTCAGTAGGAAATAAGGGTCTACTGTCACTACTCAGACATCTTTCAAATGGCCTTATCTAAACAACTAGCCCCCAAGGCAAGGGGATATCAACACATAACACACAAGACATAACACAGGAATGAGAGTGAAGGGGTGTGTGTGTGTGACGTGATAGATCAAGGATATCTGCATGCGTGTGACTCTGGTTGCCAGGTTGGGGTATTGCAACACACATGGGGTGAGAACTGTGACTAGTAGGAGGTTCAACTCCCCATACAGGCCTCTCTCCATGGCCTCAGGCGGGATAAGTAGAGGCAACCCACCTCCTAATACAGGATGGCCTCGCTGGCACCACGGGCCTGCTCCCACTGACATGGGAGGCCTGCAGGACCAACACACACACACACACATACGCCACAGACACATAATTACAATATGATGTACTGTGAATGACAGAGGTCAACTGTCTCTCCAACCTATACGATGACAAGAGGCATCGGAGTAATGCTGACTGCATGATAGAAGAAGTAACGTCCATGATCACAGTCTGGTCCTTCAGGGCAAGTCTCTCTGCCTTTCCACTAAGAAAAAACAGAGTAAAACACATGAATAACATAATATTATTCCACAATACTCACACACATTAAACATATTCAGTGGCAGTAATAATAATAGAAGGAGAATATTACCTAAAGATTCGCTGGTATGTTTCTCCTTCCAATTCCAATTTGAGGTGAATTTTCACCCCTGCGTTGGTCAGGCTCAGTTTGTGCAAGAAGCCCTCTGTGTGTGACCGCACCTTACACCTGTCCAGGTTCACCTCACTGTTCTGGAGAATAAAAGACACAGAGTCACATACACCACTCAGTGTCACACCTTTCCATTGAGAGAGGTGTTATTTCAGTTTGCCCACTGTGCTCTGTGTGGTGGCTGAAATTAAAATTGTGCAGTACACTATTTTGTGGAGATAATCTCTTGTCTATTGTCAACTGACTTACTGACCAATGGGGTGTACATGTGGCTGAGCCTGGTGGGTACTGTAGTTCACCCACCTGGAGGGAGAGAAGGAAGTGGAGAGGGCCGTAGATTTCGGTGAAAGCACACAGTTCCTCTGGGTCAGGGGCAGGGCAGGGGGAGGCAGAGGGGTCCAGTCTCTGCCAGAACTCTGAAAAAAATCCATTAGAGAGGAAGATAAACACAGGAACTCAGTTGGCAAACAGGCAGAAAGCCAAGACACATTAAAGGGCATGACTTGGCACATATACTAAAGAGCCTATGCACAAAGCTGCTGGCACAGTTGTGAGTTGATTGTGTGTGTGTGTGTGTGTGTGTGTGAGACCCCAAATCACCCAAAACAGGACCAATTTATCTCAACCTTCTGTGTAATATAAGTACTACCATGTGTCTAAACTATTCATACACTCTGTAGTTCAGAACCCACCTTGTTGGACTTCTTCCACTGGGACTCCTGAGCACCAGGGTCCTGCAGCTGCAACTGTACAAAGAAGACATTAGCTAGACCCACTGCTAGTCTAACCTTATGTTTTTTAAAATGATTTATAAACGCTTCTAGGTAATTCAGACCTGTCCATACCTGTGCAGTTGACCACCTGGCCGCTGGGTGGCTGGCCGGGCGTGGCCCACAACAGGACAAGTAGTCCCCCTCCATTTACGACTAAGGACCTTTTTAGCCGTTCCCTCCCCCGACGGGCCAGCAACATCAGTGACCGTAAAACCTAACACAAAACAAACGATTATTTGGGATAACTAAACTCAAAGACAAAGACACATTGTGGCAGCTGTAAAAAAAATAATAATCCCCTGTACTAACTTAGAGGTTGGTTGTGTGGTGCTAGCTAGCCAGCCGCAAGAAAGTAAAAACGGACTAGCTAGCTAACTAGACCAGAGATAACGGCTAATTTTGGTTTATCTTTATATTTCAACAAATTCACCTGTTGTATATTTTTCATCATCTTCATCGAGAGTTCCCTTCCCTAGCAGAGATGACACAGGTGTCGTCTAATGTGTGAAAGAGGTGCCGAGTTTCGTCAATGACTGTCAGAGAGGTAATGAGTTCAAAACATTTGCACCGCGCCTTTGATCCCTTCGGATTGAAATCTCGCGCCACAAATGGATGCGCGTTGGCTTGCTGCAGGTGCAAGGCAAATACGCACATCTTGCGTTCCCCCATGCCCTTATCTCATCCTTCAATATTTTCAAAATGACAAATCCCGAGTTTATTTAAAACAAGAACAGTTTAATTCAGTATATGACAAATTGTGTTCAGTGGTGGTTTCATCCATTAAAAAAAATCAGCCCTATCATTTGTGTGGGTCATCAAGGGGTCAAGGGACAATAACATGCTTTAAATGGGTCTATGAAAGGCCCTGAGCTTACTCCTTGACGACCATGGACACCTACATGACTCACTGCCAGACATTTGGGTAAAACTTGATTTACTACAGACCTGTGATTTGCTTTCATTATAGGCCATCTCTTGCAACTCTGGTCTGTCCATATGTAATGTGTAGTCTAATTACTGCTCTCCTCTCTTTTCCATCCTTAACTGCTTCTCTCCTTTTCTTCCTGCAGAATACCTCTGTGAGTGGCACCACTGCTCAGCTCTGCCTCGCGCCCTAGGAGTGACCACACACGACGAATGAAGGCCTACAAATTAATTCAGCGGACGCTGGTGAGGGGGATGCTGATCTTAGCATTAATTGTGTGTATTTGTATTTATTATGGATCCCCATTAGTTCCTGCCAAGGCAGCAGCTACTCTTCCTGGGGTTTATTATGGATCCCCATTAGTTCCTGCCAAGACAGCAGCTACTCTTCTTGGGGTTTATTATGGATCCCCATTAGTTCCTGCCAAGGCAGCAGCTACTCTTCCTGGGGTTTATTATGGATCCCCATCAGTTCTGCCAAGGCAGCAGCTACTCTTCCTGGGGTTTATTATGGATCCCCATTAGTTCTGCCAAGGCAGCAGCTACTCTTCCTGGGGATTATTATGGATCCCCATTAGTTCCTGCCAAGGCAGCAGCTACTCTTCCTGGGGTTTATTATGGATCCCCATCAGTTCTGCCAAGGCAGCAGCTACTCTTCCTGGGGTTTATTATGGATCCCCATTAGTTCTGCCAAGGCAGCAGCTACTCTTCCTGGGGTTTATTATGGATCCCCATTAGTTCCTGCCAAGGCAGCAGCTACTCTTCCTGGGGTTTATTATGGATCCCCATTAGTTCCTGCCAAGGCAGCAGCTACTCTTCCTGGGGTTTATTATGGATCCCCATTAGTTCTGCCAAGGCAGCAGCTACTCTTCCTGGGGTTTATTATGGATCCCCATATGTTTCTGCCAAGGCAGCAGCTACACTTCCTGGGGTCCAGCAAAATTAAAGCAGTTATACAATTTAAAAAACATTACAATAAATTCACTACAGATTTCACAACACCATTAAGTGTGTGCCCTCAGGCCACTACTCTACTACCACGTACTGTATCTACAACACAAAATCAATGTGTACGTGTGTGTATAGTGCGTATGTTATCAGGTGTGTGTATGTGTGTGTCTGTGCCTGTGTGTCTCTACACAGTCCCCGCTGTTCCATAAGGTGTATTTTAATCTGTTTTTTAAATCTGATTTTACTGCTTGCATGAGTTACTTGATGTGGAATAGAGTTCCATTTAGTCATGGCTCTATGTAGTACTGTGCGCCTCCCATAGTCTGTTCTGGATTTGGGGACTGTGAAGAGACCTCTGGTGGCATGTGTTGTGGGGTATGCATGGGTTTCCGAGCTGTGAGCTAGTAGTTTAAACAGACAGCTCGGTGCATTCAACATGTCAATACCTCTCACAAATACAAGTAGTGATGAAGTCAATCTCTCCTCTACTTTGAGCCAGGAGAGATTGACATGCATATTATTAATGTTAGCGCTCTGTGCACATTTAAGGGCCAGCCGTGCTGCACTGTTCTGGGCCAATTGCAATTTTCCTAAGTCCCTCTTTGTGGCACCACACAACTGGACAGTAGTCCAGGTGTGACAAAACTAGGGCCTGTAGGACTTGCCTTGTTCATAGCATTGTTAAGAATTCAGAGCAGCGCTTTATTATGGACAGACCTCTCCTCATCTTAGCCACTATTGCATCAATGTGTTTTGACCATGACAGTTTACAATCCAGGGTTACTCCAAGCAGTTTAGTCTCCTCAACTTGCTCAATTTCCACATTATTCATTACAATATTTAGTTGAGGTTTAGGGTTTAGTGAATGATTTGTCCCAAATACAATGCTTTTAGTTTTTGAAATATTTAGGACTAACTTATTTCTTGCTACCCATTCTGAAACTGACTGCAGCTCTATGTTAAGTGTTGCAGTGATTTCACTTGCTGTGGTAGCTGACGTGTATAGTGTTGAGTAATCAGCATACAGTATCTCACAAAAGTGAGTACACCCCTCAAATTTTTGTAAATATTTGAGTATATCTTTTCATGTGACAACACTGAAGAAATGACACTTTGCTACAATGTAAAGTAGTGAGTGTACAGCTTGTATAACAGTGTACATTTGCTGTCCCCTCAAAATAACACAACCCACAGCCATTCATGTCTAAACCGCTGGCAACAAAAGTGAGTACACTCCTAAGTGAAAATGTCCAAATTGGGCCCAAAGTGTCAATATTTTGTGTGGCCACCATCATCTTCCAGCACTGCCTTAACCCTCTTGGGCATGGAGTTCACCAGAGCTTCACAGGTTGCCACTGGAGTCCTCTTCCACTCCTCCATGACAACATCACGGAGCTGGTGGATGTTAGAGACCTTGCACTCCTCCACCTTCCGTTTGAGGATGCCCCACAGATGCTCAATAGGGTTTAGGTCTGGAGACATGCTTGGCCAGTCCATCACCTTTACCCTCAGCTTCTTTAGCAAGGCAGTGGTCGTCTAGGTGTGTTTGGGGTCGTTATCATGTTGGAACACTGCCCTGCAGCCCAGTCTCCGAAGGGCGGGGATCATGCTCTGCTTCAGTATGTCACAGTACATGTTGGCATTCATGGTTCCCTCAATGAACTGTAGCTCCCCAGTGCCGGCAGCACTCATGCAGCCCCAGACCATGACACTCCCACCACCATGCTTGACTGTAGGCAAGACACACTTGTCTTTGTACTCCTTACCTGGTTGCCGCCACACGCTTGACACCATCTGAACCAAATAAGTTTATCTTGGTCTCATCAGACCACAGGACATGGTTCCAGTAGTCCATGTCCTTAGTCTGCATGTCTTCAGCAAACTTTTTGCGGGCTTTCTTGTGCATCATCTTTAGAAGAGGCTTCCTTCTGGGACGACAGCCATGCAGACCAATTTGATGCAGTGTGCGGCGTATGGTCTGAGCACTGACAGGCTGAACCCCCGCCCCTTCAACCTCTGCAGCAATGCTGGCAGCACTCATACGTCTATTTCCCAAAGACAACCTCTGGATATGACGCTGAGCACGTGCACTCAACTTCTTTGGTCGACCATGGCGAGGCCTGTGTTGAGAGGAACCTGTCCTGTTAAACCGCTGTATGGTCTTGGCCACCGTGCTGCAGCTCAGTTTCAGGGTCTTGGCAATCTTCTTATAGCCCAGGCCATCTTTATGTAGAGCAACAATTCTTTTTTTTCAGATCCTCAGAGAGTTCTTTGCCATTAGGTGCCATGTTGAACTTCCAGTGACCAGTATGAGGGAGTGTGAGAGCGATGACACCAAATTTAACACACCTGCTCCCCATTCACACCTGAGACCTTGTAACACTAACGAGTCACATGACACCAGGGAGGGAAAATGGCAAATTGGGCCCAATTTGGACATTTTCACTTAGGGGTGTACTCACTTTTGTTGCCAGCGGTTTAGACATGAATGGCTGTGTGTTGAGTTATTTTGAGGGGACAGCAAATTTACACTGTTATACAAGCTGTACACTCACTACTTTACATTGTAGCAAAGTGTCATTTCTTCAGTGTTGTCACATGAAAAGATATACTCAAATATTTACAAAGATGTGAGGGGTGTACTCACTTTTGTGAGATACTGTACATAGACACACAGGCTTTACTCAGAGCCAGTGGCATGTCATTAGTAAAGATTGAAAAAAGTAAGGGGCCTAGATATTTACCCTGGGGAATGCCTGACTACCTGGATTATGTTAGAGAGGCTTCCATTAAAGAACACCCTCTGTGTTCTGTTAGACAGGTAACTCTCGATCCACAATATACAGTGGGGGAAAAAAGTATTTAGTCAGCCACCAATTGTGCAAGTTCTCCCACTTAAAAAGATGAGAGAGGCCTGTAATTTTCATCATAGGTACACGTCAACTATGACAGACAAATTGAGAAAAAAATTCCAGAAAATCACATTGTAGGATTTTTAATGAATTTATTTGCAAATTATGGTGGAAAATAAGTATTTGGTCACCTACAAACAAGCAAGATTTCTGGCTCTCACAGACCTGTAACTTCTTCTTTAAGAGGCTCCTCTGTCCTCCACTCGTTACCTGTATTAATGGCACCTGTTTGAACTTGTTATCAGTATAAAAGACACCTGTCCACAACCTCAAACAGTCACACTCCAAACTCCACTATGGCCAAGACCAAAGAGCTGTCAAAGGACACCAGAAACAAAATTGTAGACCTGCACCAGGCTGGGAAGACTGAATCTGCAATAGGTAAGCAGCTTGGTTTGAAGAAATCAACTGTGGGAGCAATTATTAGGAAATGGAAGACATACAAGACCACTGATAATCTCCCTCGATCTGGGGCTCCACGCAAGATCTCACCCCGTGGGGTCAAAATGATCACAAGAATGGTGAGCAAAAATCCCAGAACCACACGGGGGGACCTAGTGAATGACCTGCAGAGAGCTGGGACCAAAGTAACAAAGCCTACCATCAGTAACACACTACGCCGCTCAAATCCTGCAGTGCCAGACGTGTCCCCCTGCTTAAGCCAGTACATGTCCAGGCCCGTCTGAAGTTTGCTAGAGTGCATTTGGATGATCCAGAAGAGGATTGGGAGAATGTCATATGGTCAGATGAAACCAAAATAGAACTTTTTGGTAAAAACTCAACTCGTCGTGTTTGGAGTACAAAGAATGCTGAGTTGCATCCAAAGAACACCATACCTACTGTGAAGCATGGGGGTGAAACATCATGCTTTGGGGCTGTTTTTCTGCAAAGGGACCAGGACGACTGATCCGTGTAAAGGAAAGAATGAATGGGGCCATGTATCGTGAGATTTTGAGTGAAAATCTCCTTCCATCAGCAAGGGCATTGAAGATGAAACGTGGCTGGGTCTTTCAGCATGACAATGATCCCAAACACACCGCCCGGGCAACGAAGGAGTGGCTTCGTAAGAAGCATTTCAAGGTCCTGGAGTGGCCTAGCCAGTCTCCAGATCTCAACCCCATAGAAAATCTTTGGAGGGAGTTGAAAGTCTGTGTTGCCCAGCGACAGCCCCAAAACATCACTGCTCTAGAGGAGATCTGCATGAAGGAATGGGCCAAAATACCAGCAACAGTGTGTGAAAACCTTGTGAAGACTTACAGAAAACGTTTGACCTGTGTCATTGCCAACAAAGGGTATATAACAAAGTATTGAGAAACTTTTGTTATTGACCAAATACTTATTTTCCACCATAATTTGCAAATAAATTCATTAAAAATCCTACAATGTGATTTTTTGGAATTTGTTTTCTCATTTTGTCTGTTATAGTTGACGTGTACCTATGATGAAAATTACAGGCCTCTCTCATCTTTTTAAGTGGGAGAACTTGCACAATTGGTGGCCCACTGTATATTGGTTCCTAACTTCCCTGAAAAGTTGCATATCGCGGGGGCTATTTGATGCTAATGCAGTACGCCACAGGATGTTTTTGTGCTGGTCAAGGGCAGTCAAGTCTGAGGAGAACCAGGGGCTATATCTGTTCTTAGTTCTGTATTTTTTGAATGGGGCATGTTTATTTAAGATTGAGAGGAAATTACTTTTAAAGAACAACCAGGCATCCTCTACTGACGGAATGAGATCTATATCCATCCAGGATACCTGGGCCAGGTCAATTAGGAAGGCCTGCTCGCTAAAGTGTTTTAGGGAGCGTTTGACAGTGATGAGGGATGGTCGTTTGACCGCGGACCCGTTACGGACGCAGGCAATAAGGCAGTGATCGCTGAGATCCTGGTTGAAGACAGCGGAGGTGTATTTAGAGGGTAAGTTAGTCAAGATGATATCTATGAGGGTACCCATGTTTACGGATTTAGGGTTGTACCTGGTAGGTTCGTGGATAATTTGTGTGAGATTGAGGGCATCTAGTTTGGATTGTAGGATGGCCGGGGTGTTAAGCATATCCCAATTTAGGTCACCAAGCAGTATGAACTCTGAGGATAAATGGGGGGCAATCAATTCACATATGGTGTCCAGGGCACAGCTGGGGGCTGAGGGGGGTCTGTAGCAAGCGGCAACAGTGAGAGACTTATTTCTGGAAAGGTGGATTTTTAGAAGTAGAAGCTCAAACTGTTTGGGCATAGACCTGGATAGTATGATAGAGCTCTGCAGGCTATCTCTACAGTAGATTGCAACTACACCCCCTTTGGCAGTTCTATCGAGACGGAAAATGTTATAGTTGGGGATGGAAATTTCAGAATTTTTGGTGGCCTTCCTAAGCCAGGATTCAGACACTGCTAGAACATCAGAGTCCCTGCCCAACTTCTGAAAACATCTGAAACCCTACCTCTTCAAAAAGTATCTTAAATAATCCCACAGCATCCCTCCCTCCTGCTAAATGACTAAAATGTAAATGTGTGTGTGTGTGTGTGAGTTAGAGTGAATGAATAATGCATTGAGGTCAGTGATTCTTTTTACCAGTGAGCACTTCACTTTTTTTTTTTTTTTGACTGTAGGCCAATCGTATCTCTCCCATATATCTCCCCTTCAACCCATACAGTATCACCATGGGGTGGGCTGCCAGAAGGGTAACGGTGGCCATCCCACCTATGTCTACCCAACAGAGCTGAAGCAGTTAATGCGCACTGTGTTCCCAGAGGACGTCTGTGACTACCCTGACCCCTGCCACGTACAGGTCAGACACAGAGGTTAAAGGTCAAATATGTATTTGAAGCAAAAGCCTTTGCTATGGGTTCTGCTCTTGACTTGGGTTGATATTCACACTAGGTTTATAATGGGTTATATCAGTATTGATTTACTTTACTATTTAAATGTTATTCTACATTATATAATTATGCTGCTGGCTTTCTAAAAGTGCTCTGTTGTGTTCTGAGTATAAACACTCTTCTTCATGGCCTATGTGTGCAGGTGACTATGGAGGACCTTCAGGGAATTGAGTCCTCTTGACTGAAAAGGGCACTTACATAGCGACAGCGTCAGCAATGGGTAAATAAGTAAAAGGCCTTGGTTTGTTTATTAAAGACCTTTAAAGTTGTTACCACAAGCACTGTTATTAAAGCATTTTATCCCCCATTATTATTTATCCTCCTCATATTAAGACATCCTGTTATTATTTATCCTCCTCATATTCAGACATCCTGTTATTATTTATCCTCCTCATATTAAGACATCCTGTTATTATTTATCCTCCTCATATTCAGACATCCTGTTATTATTTATCCTCCTCATATTAAGACATCCTGTTATTATTTATCCTCCTCATATTAAGACATCCTGTTATTATTTATCCTCCTCATATTAAGACATCCTGTTATTACAGTGAGGGAAAAAAGTATTTGATCCCCTGCTGATTTTGTACGTTTGCCCACTGACAAAGACATGATCAGTCTATAATTTTAATGGTAGGTTTATTTGAACAGTAAGAGACAGAATAACAACAACAAAATCCAGAAAAACGCATGTCAACAATGTTATAAATTGATTTGCATTTTAATGAGGGAAATAAGTATTTGACCCCTCTGCAAAACATGACTTAGTACTTGGTGGCAAAACCCTTGTTGGCAATCACAGAGGTCAGACGTTTCTTGTAGTTGGCCACCAGGTTTGTACACATCTCAGGAGGGATTTTGTCCCACTCCTCTTTGCAGATCTTCTCCAAGTCATTAAGGTTTTGAGGCTGACGTATGGGATTAAGGTCTGGAGACTGGCTAGGCCACTCCAGTACCTTAATGTGCTTCTTCTTGAGCCACTCCTTTGTTGCCTTGGCTGTGTGTTTTGGGTCATTGTCATGCTGGAATACCCATCCACGACCCATTGTCAATGCCCTGGCTGAGGGAAGGAGGTTCTCAACCAAGATTTGACGGTACATGGCCCCGTCCATCGTCCCTTTGATGCGGTGAAGTTGTCCTGTCCCCTTAGCAGAAACCCCACCCCCAAAGCATAATGTTTCCACCTCCATGTTTGACGGTGGGGATGGTGTTCTTGGGGTCATAGGCAGCATTCCTCCTCCTCCAAACACGGTGAGTTGAGTTGATGCCAAAGAGCTCGATTTTGGTCTCATCTGATCACCACACTTTCACCCAGTTCTCCTCTGAATCATTCAGATGTTCATTGGCAAACTTCAGACGGGCCTGTATATGTGCTTTCTTGAGCAGGGGGACCTTGCGGGCGCTGCAGGATTTCAGTCCTTCACGGCGTAGTGTGTTACCAATTGTTTTCTTGGTGACTATGGTCCCAGCTGCCTTGAGATCATTGACAAGATCCTCCCGTGTAGTTCTGGGCTGATTCCTCACCGTTCTCATGATCATTGCAACTCCACAAGGTGAGATCTTGCATGGAGCCCCATGCCGAGGGAGATTGACAGTTATTTTGTGTTTCTTCCATTTGCGAATAATCGCACCAACTGTTGTCACCTTCTCACCAAGCTGCTTGGCGATGGTCTTGTAGCCCATTCCAGCCTTGTGTAGGTCTACAATCTTGTCCCTGACATTCTTGGAGAGCTCTTTGGTCTTGGCCATGGTGGAGAGTTTGGAATCTGATTGATTGATTGCTTCTGTGGACAGGTGTCTTTTATACAGGTAACAAGTTGAGATTATGAGCACTCCCTTTAAGAGTGTGCTCCTAATCTCAGCTCGTTACCTGTATAAAAGACACCTGGGAGCCAGAAATCTTTCTGATTGAGAGGGGGTCAAATACTTATTTCCCTCATTAAAATGCAAATCAATTTATAACATTTTTGACATGCGTTTTTCTGGATTTTGTTGTTGTTATTCTGTCTCACTGTTCAAATAAACCTACCATTAAAATTATAGACTGATCATTTCTTTGTCAGAGGGCAAATGTACAAAATCAGCAGGGGATCAAATACTTTTTTCCCTCACTGTATTTATCCTCCTCATATTCAGACATCCATGGACTATGTGTGCTTTTGCTTCTGGTAAATATGAAGATGCAAACCAGTTTTAATGACATTTAACAAGAGGAAAATATGTTTTTCATGTCAAACAGAGTGAGATTTGATCCATCCTGTGAGTGATAATGATGTTAGTAGAGAACAACACTGAACTGGAGAGGTATTACATTTACATTTAAGTCATTTAGCAGACGCTCTTATCCAGAGCGACTTACAAATTGGTGCATTCAACTTAAGATAGCCAGTGGGACAACCACCCCTTTTTTTTATTTTATTTTTTTATGGGGGGGGTAGGGGGGGTAGAAGGATTACTGTTATACTATTCCAGGTATTCCTTAAAGAGGTAGGGTTTCAAGTGTCTCCGGAAGGTGGTCAGTGACTCCACTGTCCTGGCGTCGTGGGGGAGCTTGTTCCACCATTGGGGTACCAGACCAGCGAATAGCTTTGACTGGGCTGAGTGGGAACTGTGCTTCCGTAAAGGTAGGGGGGCTAGCAGGCCAGAGGTGGATGAACATAGTGCCCTCGTTTGGGTGTAGGGTCTGATCAGAGCCTTAAGGTAAGGAGGTGCCGTTCCCCTCACAGCTCCGTAGGCAAGCACCATAGTTTTGTAGTAGATGCGAGCTTCAACTGGAAGCCAGTGTAGTGTGCGGAGGAGCGGGGTGACATGAGAGAACTTGGGAAGGTTGAACACCAGACGGGCTGCAGCGTTCTGGCTAAGTTGTAGGGGTTTAATGGCACAGGCAGGGAACCCAGCCAACAGCGAGTTGTAGTAATCCAGACGGGAGATGACAAGTGCCTGGATTAGGACCTGTGCCGCTTTTTGTGTAAGGTAGGGTCGTACTCTGCGAATGTTGTAGAGCATGAACCTGCAGGATCGGGTCACCGCTTTGATGTTAGCGGAGAACGACAAGGTGTTGTCCAGGGTCACGCCAAGGTTCTTTGCACTCTGGGAGGAGGACACAATGGAGTTGTCAACCGTGATGGCGAGATCATGGAGCGGGCAGTCCTTCCCCGGGAGGAAGAGCAGCGCCGTCTTGCCGAGGTTCAGCTTGAGGTGGTGATCCGACATCCACACTGATATGTCTGCCAGACATGCAGAGATGCGATTCGCCACCTGGTTATCAGAAGGGGGAAAGGAGAAAATTAATTGTGTGTCGTCTGCGTAGCAATGATAGGAGAGACCATGTGAGGATATGACAGAGCCAAGTGACTTGGTGTATAGAGAGAATAGGAGAGGGCCTAGAACTGAGCCCTGGGGGACACCAGTGGTGAGAGCATGTGGTGCGGAGACGGATTCTCGCCACGCCACCTGGTAGGAGCGACCTGTCAGGTAGGACGCAATCCAAGAGTGAGCAGCGCCCGAGATGCCCAACTCGGAGAGGGTGGAGAGGAGGATCTGATGGTTCACAGTATCAAAGGCTGCAGATAGGTCTAGAAGGATAAGAGCAGAGGAGAGAGAGTTAGCTTTAGCAGTGCGGAGAGCCTCCGTGACACAGAGAAGAGCAGTCTCAGTTGAATGACCAGTCTTGAAACCTGACTGGTTTGGATCAAGAAAGTCATTCTGAGAGAGATAGCAGGAGAGTTGGCTAGAGACGGCACGCTCAAGAGTTTTGGAGAGAAAAGAAAGAAGGAATACTGGTCTGTAGTTTTTGACATTGACAGTTACAGCTTGATGTCATGTTGGGTCCTCCATGCCTTCTTCTAGTAGTATTCATACCTCTGACAGCTGTATGTCTGCCACACTGCAAAAGAAAGGACTATGTGTCACACAGAGAGCATACTACTGCTTAAACGTAGTGAAATTTTTTAAATACAACATGCAAACACAACTAACCACACAGTATTACATAGGCATTACTGCGTTATTATTGGATAGCAACTTTACCACGAGAGCAGTCGGCTTTGGGGACATAGTAGTAGTAGTAGTGATGTCCAGACGTTGTTGTGTCACATCCGTAAACAACTTGGAGATAAAAATGTAAAATCAAAATTAAATGAAAATGTATTTTTTCAATTTCTCTTACATTTTAAAATGTTTTTTTTTTTTTTTTTTATCAAAATCTGGAGAGTGATGAAAGCGGGCGTTTATATTGGATATACTGTACTTCTTATTCTAAGCACATATGCTAACATGTGTGTAAATCAAAACCAAACCTCCATCACTGTATATAAGATAAGTATGAGGAACTTGCTGTGTGTGTTTCTGAGGCTATTCCTCTAGCTACAAAATCGACTGTACGTTAATCAACATCATCCTGACATTAATATTTTTCAATTGCCAAGCCAATAGATACAACAATCACAAAATTCCACTATGTTAACCAATCAGTCTCAGACCAAGATCTTTTACGGTGCCCCTTTACACTAAATTAGTGGCGAGGTTAAAGGAGAAGACCCACTCAGGGATTTGATAAAAAAGGCATTTAACCATCAAGCAAAAACACACATACACTACATGTCTGATAACATGTCTGATAACGGACTCATTTCAGGCAAAGCCAGGGTTTCCCTCTATGTCTATGGGATGTTCCCTAATGTGCAACGGTGCAACTTCAGTGGTACTGTGCATGAGGAGGTGATGAGGGAAAGGGGATCAGTTTCGGGGAAAGTCTTACTGAAGGCAATAAGCAGTGCAAGGCTACAGCCATGATAGAAGTAGAAGATGGGAAAAGTGGAGCGCTATGGGGAAACGTGGTCAAAAACACAAAACAACTCATTGTACAATCTTATTCTCTATCTTTATTTTAAAACATACATAACACATGTGCAATAACAAATAAAAGTAGCGAAATGTTTCAGCAGAATGTGAGCATCATTTGTGCGTTTTTATGCCCTGCTTTCACAATGCAGGCTAATCGTGCGCCCCATTTCCCCTCTTTCTCAGACCACTCCTTGTATCCTCCGGCATAGTTGACGTCCCTGAAATGAGAGAAGGAAGATGTCATCATTTACAAAAAGTTCCCAAGGCATCAAACACAGTATACAGAGCAGTATTTTTCAAAATGTACACTCATACTTTTGGAATCCCAGGCCTCGTGCCTTGTCTGTGGCCACGCCTCCTCGCCGGCCCATCTGACAGTGAAACACCAGCTCAGGGGTGTCCAAGGGGGGCTTGGGCACCCCGTATTTGGCCTGGAACTCAGTAGGGTCCAGCGCTAGGGCACTCTCCACTGTATCAACTGGGAGAGGAGACACAGGAAGTTTACAATACGGCACAATTTACAATGTAATAAATATACCAAAATAGCTGGCTCAGTGACAACAACAATAAATCAATCCTGCTTTGCACATTTTTGGCTGAATTGGGGTTGATTATGTTTCCAAAGGTTTGGACTCCGGACAGCAAATTCCAATTGGACCTGAGAATATAATTTAACTCTAGGACTCCCGCTGAAGCTCACCTGGAATATGTATGGATCCTGGAATGTGTCCTCGGTCTACCTCCTCTTTGGTCCGTACATCAACCACCAGAAGACCCTTGTTGCTCTTGTCCAGAAGGGCCTTGAGGTCAGAGTAGGAGATATCCTTATCTGTGGCGAGGTCAATTTGCTACAGGTAACACCATGATGACAAGGCTTTGTTTAGCCTAGTGCAAAATTAACATATATGATTTACAACTAACTTCATGCTGCTTCCTGGCACTGACCATAACCTTTCTTTGAGGAAATGAACGTGTAAGAAAATAACATTTATTCTACTACTGAGACAGACAGTGAGATTGCAGTTGGCCAAATAAATGGCAGTAGAAAAGATCTGAGTCATTGTATAATAACACACGACCAGACACTTTCAAACCACATATTGCCTATCAAATCAAACTGGTGTTACACTGACAAAATCAATGATTGACATTTGATACAACGTATTGTCGTATTATGGATCACTGAGACAGATGATCAGTAACGATCTAGCGGCGCCGCGAACTGCACGAAGAAGGTACATTTAGAATACAGTCGTAGTATACGCACTTACCTGAGTTTGCCATCTTGTTTATAGGTGTCCATTTGAATGGAATCTTCTCACGTAGTACAGTATTTCCTCATTCGTTCCATGTTGATTGTTTGAGCGGTAACTTCTTCTTCTTCTTCAATGAGGTTTAATGGCGGTTGGCATCCAATTTGTTGCATTACCGCCACCTACTAGACTGGAATACAACTCCCTTATCTTTTCTTGAAAAATAAAATAAAACAAAGCAAAAAAATATCCTACCAGCTAACACTACACTCACTACTTCAAAACTACTACTACTAATTAACTTCACCCTTCTCCACTACTTAAATATACTCACTCCTACCTCATGCCCTCAACCTAAAATGATGGGACATCACCACTTAACACTCCCTGTAACTCTTCTGCTGTCAAGTCTCGCACAACCAAATATCTCTCGGCAGCTGCCACCACAACCTCAATTTTCTTCGATTTGCATTCCATCCCTGCAGTACAATTAATAACCATTGCTATAAACGCTAAAAACCCAATCTTACTGAAACATATATCACTTGCTTGCCTATCCCACTGTACTGGTATATATCTCCTACTCTCACCACTCCCCCCCTGACCCATCTTCCTCTACTTTCTTCACTGCCTCCGCATATGACAACTTCTTCTCTACTCTTACCCTGGAAACCTCAACCTGCTTCTCTCGCACTGGACATGTCTGATCCCCAGGTCCATGGCCACCCCTACAAGTAGCACATACCACCACTTTCCCCACTGCTTCACCCTCCTTATTATTATTATTAATTTTTTTGTCATTTAGCAGACGCTCTTATCCAGAGCGACTTACAGTTAGTGAGTGCATACATTATTTTTATTTTTTTCATACTGGTCCCCCGTGGGAAACAAACCCACAACGCTGGCATTGCAAACACCATGCTCTACCAACTGAGCTACACGGGGCTATAGGTCTCATGGGACTTAGTCTCATGCCCTTCTGCACACTTCTCACACCTTGGAATCTCCCTCCTACATACTGCTGCCACATGCCCATAAGTTTGACACCTGTAACATCGTAATGTACTCGGCACATGAGCTCGCACAGGATAACTTATATATCCTAACTTCACTTTATCCGGAAAAGACTCAACTTCAAAACTCAAAAGAACAGACAATGACTCTTCTGTTTCCCCACTCTCGACACCCTGTTTGCGTCGCACCAAACGACGAGCATCACACATACCGGGAATCTTCTCCTTCAGTTGATCCACTTTTACATTTACTGCTACCCCAGTAATCACTCCTCTCAATGGCGCCCTTTTCCATTTTCCATTTTAGTCATTTAGCAGACGCTAATATCCAGAGCGACTTACAGTTAGTGAGTGCATACATTTCTTTCCCCCATCTGTTTAACTCTGAGCGCCTTCTCCCTCTGCCCAACAAACACAAACAATTATCACTAGACCACTTCTGGTTACCCTCACCGATTCCACTTTACCCAACACTTTTTTCACCCATCTTGAAACCACAAATGGATCAACCAAAAGGCAAGGATCCACTTTTTCCACAAACTTCACTCCTATTGTCACAGACTCATCTTTATCCTGAACCACTGTGCAATCCTCAGGCTCCGAGTACTTAACCACACCTTCCACCTCCGATACATCACCCTCATTCACTTCCATTTCTCCTCTGGTCTTCAGCTCACTTTGCTTACATTTCCTACCACTCTTCTTTAACAAACCTTCCCTTTTTCCCGCCATTTGTAACTGACTCAAACTCACAATCTTCCTCCATCTCTCTCTTAGACCTCTGCCTCTCTTTTTCCCTCCATTCCTCCTCATTCATCCAAGTATACGTCTCCTTATGATAATACTGCATTTCTCCTGACCAATATCTATTTCTTGCCTTCTCAAAGGACTCCACTTTCCCCCTCCTTTCCCTTCCGGCGTTTACTCTATCCTCTGCCTCACAGTCCACAGTGACCTCTTCATTGCTCCCCCCGGTGTCTATTCTATCCTCTGGACTTGTGTTGACATCTTGGTCTGCGTCTTCCATCTTCAACGGCTCATCTTACTCAAGTTTCAAAATAAAAGTTGCATTACTGTAATAGGAACTTTTACTTCCAACAATATTAATGTAGTTTTATCAAAATATTATGTTCCTTCCATTAAAAACAATCACTCACACAAACTCAGCCAAAATTATGAAAACACTTTTATTAGAAAAACAATTGCTTTTGTTATTTATCATAAGTATTCAGTTACTTTTATTTATTCTACACATGAATCCGACTGCCATAACTCGGCCCTGTCATGATCCTATCGTACACAAGTTAATTTGCCAGCAAACAACCTGCAGTCTCTTTAGTCACAAAGCCTCTTAAGATTTTGTTAGGGTTATTTAGTCCACAAAAGTCCAAAGTTCTTGTTTAATTTCTATATTCATAAGTAGAGGATTCTGAACAACCTGAGCACTGTGCTGGTGAGTCACTGGTGAGTGAAGCGATTTTGGCTCTGTCCTGTCCCAGTTGCTTTACTCCTACATTCTCTCCAAGGGTCGTCTGTGCTACTGAGTCACTGTACCATCTGTAATCACAGCGTTCCCTCCGTGCTGTAGGAGGGGTTCCCCAGCCCCTCTGCTGAGTTTTCCCCTGTTTTACACATCTGTCGCCTCCAGAGGACCAGGGCGACCAGGGAGAGGAACAGGAGTAAACCCAGCCCCCCTACGATAACCCCCGCCCTTAGGGCCAGGTTGATGGCCTCAGGGGGGTCGTAGTGCAGGCAGGAGAGCTCCGAAGGGGCGCTGGTTCCCGCCCTGTTCACCGCCTCCACACACACCTTGACACCTGCCTCTAGTTCCCCCAGCACCCCGCTCCGAGAATCACCCCCGAACTGGAGAGGTGCTCCCTTTCGATCTTCGATCACGACCCGGTACCCAGATACCACAGAGGCTGGGGCGCACCACCGTACCTCTGCCCCCCCATCAGTGCCTGGCACTAGCTTCTGGAGGTGTGGAGCGTGAGGGGGCTCGTCTACCCCGCTTAGACCAGGGCAGAGGCATCCGGTCTGGGCAGAGAGCTGGGAGCAGGGGATCTGGTTGTCTTGGCAGGGGTGGTAGTCACAGGGCTTGGACTGCATCGGAATCAGAGTAGAAGCTGATGAGGCTTTGCTGTGGTTAGAAGGGAAATGGGAAGCATCCTCTTCAGTGTAGTCATCTTCATTGTAGTCGAAGCCCAAGCCGGTAACGTATTGGATCTTGGGGTATGTGACTGGCTGGGAGGTGGGGACGGCGTGTGTGAGGACGGGGTGGGTGTTGATGAGGCGGGTGGGAAGCAGGTCAGGGGTCAGTAGTAGTAGAAGGAGCAGAGCAGCCAAGTTCCAGCAGAATGACATCATCTCTGTGGGACAGAAATTGAAAGATTATAACCACAAGTAGGAATTAACTCCCACATTATTACCATATGAACCCATACAGGAGGAGGCACAGGATACAACAGACAGAAAGATACAGAGAGATAATGTACTGTAGGACAACCGGTTCACAGAGAGATAATGCACTGCAGGACAACCGGATCACAGAGAGATAATGTACTGTAGGACAACTGGTTCACAGAGAGATAATGTACTGTAGGATAACTGGATCACAGAGAGATAATGTACTGTAGGACAACTGGTTCACAGAGAGATAAATGTACTGTAGGACAACCGATTCACAGAGAGATAATGTATTGTAGGACAACGGTTCACAGAGAGATAATGTACTGCAGGAAAACTGGTTCACAGAGAGATAATGTACTGTAGGACAACCGGTTCACAGAGAGATCATGTACTGTAGGACAACCGGTTCACATAGAGATAATGTACTGTAGGACAATCGGTTCACAAAGAGATAATGTACTGTAGGACAACCGGTTCACAGAGAGATAATGCACTGCAGGACAACCAGATCACAGAGAGATAATGTACTGTAGGACAACTGGTTCACAGAGAGATAATGTACTGTAGGATAACTGGATCACAGAGAGATAATGTACTGTAGGACAACTGGTTCACAGAGAGATAAATGTACTGTAGGACAACCGATTCACAGAGAGATAATGTATTGTAGGACAACGGTTCACAGAGAGATAATGTACTGCATGAAAACTGGTTCACAGAGAGATAATGTACTGTAGGACAACCGGTTCACAGAGAGATCATGTACTGTAGGACAACCGGTTCACATAGAGATAATGTACTGTAGGACAATCAGTTCACAAAGAGATAATGTACTGTAGGACAACTGGTTCACAGAGTGATAATGTACTGGAAGACAACTGGTTCACAGAGAGATAATGTACTGTAGGACAACCGGTTCACAGAGAGATAATGTACTGTAGGACAACTGGTTCACAGAGCGATAATGTACTGTAGGACAACTGGTTCACAGAGAGATAATGTACTGTAGGACAACCGGTTCATAGAGAGATAATGTATTGTAGGACAACAGTTCACAGAGAGATAATGTACTGCAGGACAACTGGTTCACAGAGAGATAATGTACTGTAGGACAACCGGTTCACAGAGAGATAATGTACTGTAGGACAACGGTTCACAGAGAGATAATGTACTGTAGGACAACTGGTTCACAGAGAGATAATGTACTGCAGGACAACTGGTTCACAGAGAGATAATGTACTGTAGGACAACTGGTTCACAGAGAGATAATGTACTGTAGGACAACCGGTTCACAGAGAGATAATGTACTGTAGGACAACCGGTTCACAGAGAGATAATGTACTGTAGGACAACGGTTCACAGAGAGATAATGTACTGTAGGACAACTTGTTCACAGAGAGATCATGTACTGCAGGACAACTGGTTCACAGAGAGATAATGTACTGTAGGACAACTTGTTCACAGAGAGATCATGTACTGCAGGACAACTGGTTCACAGAGAGATAATGTACTGTAGGACAACTGGTTCACAGAGAGATAATGTACTGTAGGACAACCGGTTCACATAGAGATAATGTACTGTAGGACAACTGGTTCACAGAGAGATAATGTACTGTAGGACAACTGGTTTACAGAGAGATAATGTACTGTAGGACAACTGGTTTACAGAGAGATAATGTACTGTAGGACAACTGGTTCACAGAGAGATAATGTACTGCAGGACAACTGGTTCACAGAGAGATAATGTACTGTAGGACAACTGGTTCACAGAGAGATAATGTACTGCAGGACAACTGGTTCACAGAGAGATAATGTACTGCAGGACAACCGGTTCACAGAGAGATAATGTACTGTAGGACAACTGGTTCACAGAGAGATAATGTACTGCAGGACAACCGGTTTACAGAGAGATAATGTACTGCAGGACAACCGGTTCACAGAGAGATAATGTACTGCAGGACAACTGGTTCACAGAGAGATAATGTACTGCAGGACAACTGGTTCACAGAGAGATAATGTACTGCAGGACAACTGGTTCACAGAGAGATAAACTAATAAGGCTGATTTTCAAGGAGTTAAAAAAAAGAAAGAAAAGACAGAATGAACAGATGAATTAATTCTGCACAAAGGTGGACAACACTGCCCACCACATTTAGTCAATATTGTACATAGAGCAGAGGTAGATAACAGTGGAGGCTGCTGAGGGGAGGACGGCTCATAATAATGGCTTCAATGGAGCGAATGGAAGGGCATCAAACCATGTGTTTGATGTATTTGATACCATTCCACCTATTCCGCTCCAGCCATTACCACGAGCCCGTCCTCCCCAATTAAGGTGCCACCAACCTCCTGTGGTAGATAAGCATCCTGGGGTTATATAGGATGTACAAATGTATGTAGGTGAAGGGTCACTTGTTAGGGCTTTAATAATGAGCATGCATTGGCTCAGATGAGTAACCATTAAAATGACATAAAAACAAAGGGAGAGTGTAGTCTCCACCAGCTAGTACTCTCTTCTCAGTTGGTAGGGTGCCAGACAAATCTGTGGGAACCCAAGCTGAACTCTCAACACATGCTAGTCCTCCTTTTAGCTTCCACATACTTTCATCCATAGAATAACACAGCAACATTCTAAATTATTAAAGTTGTTGTATGGCTTTATCTGAGTTGATGTCGACTATGTTAATCAATCATTTCTCATATTTTTTTGTGGTTGTGAAACATTAGTACAGTCATGCTCTCAAACTTCTCACCATAGCAACCAAGTGAAAGAAAACTGAAACAAACCAATGCCAGTAGTTAATTTTTTACTATACCTGAATTGTAGAATAATAGGATATCTAATGTATTTTCTCGCTCTCCCTCTTCACTCTTCTTTGTTCTTCTCTTAACGCTCACATTCTCTCTCTCTCTCTCTCTCTCTCCCTCTCTCCACACCAGCCGTCTTCTTTTATTCTCACCAAACTTTCCCCTCCTTTTTAACACCCTCTCATTTGATCCCCTCTGTGCTTCCCCCCCCCACCCCCTCTCTCCGTCTCTCTCTCTCTCACTCCAGGTCTCCTTGGCTCTTTCAGGAAGGGGGGAGGGTGTACTGCTCGTATGTGTCCCTCCTTGCATACTAATTTACTCATCAGTAGCAGTAGGTTAGCTTGAGCTGGCTTGTTTGTGTGTGTCAGTGTGTTTTTGTATGAGGAGGTATATAGTATGTTGGCTGTTCATAACATAATTGTATGACAAAGTTACCATGTATTTTTGTGTGTAATGTATGTGTATAGAATATGAGTTTGGATCAGATCATTTTAAAGCATGTGACTCACATACTCACATTCCAGTATGTACAGGAGTGTGTCAGCGTGTGTGAGGGTGAATGCTTGAGTGTGTGTGTATGTGTGTGTGTGTGTGAGGGAGGGAGGGAGGGAGGGAGGGAGTGAATGTTTGAGCGTGCATGTTTATTGTCACAATCCCCGTGGTGTGCATTGTTGCAGACCTGAAGGAGAGGAGGACAGGGATTGGGCTCCAGTCCTTATAAGGAGAGCTGGCAAGGTGGACAAGCTGGGACATGATAGAAGTACCAGCATCTGACTGAGAGAGAAAGAGAGCGAACCAGGAAATCAGAATCAGAGTGGGAATCGCTTAGCTTCCTCTTTGTCCCATGCTACACCCCAAATACTACTGCTACCGAACACCTCACTGATGCCCCCATACCCTGAGTTGTTATCTACTACTACTACAATCCACAAATGACACCTCATCTTGACTATAATATATGGTCACCTAATACTACCCCCAACATGTTACCTTAAACAACAAAATATTATGAGTTGTAACTTTATTGGTGGGCTTTACGCATTGTGTGAATAATTTCTGTATGAAGAAATAGAATGTATGTATCATGGAGTGAGACTGTAGGTGTATACAGTCCCCTGTAGCTCAGTTGGTAGAGCATGGCGCTTGCAACGCCAGGGTTGTGGGTTCGATTCCCACGGGGGGCCAGTATGAAAAATGTATGCACTCACTAACTGTAAGTTGCTCTGGATAAGAGCGTCTGCTAAAATGTAAATGTATACAGTGCATTTGGAAAGTATTCAGACCCCTTGACTTTGTTACGTTACAGCCTTATTCTAAAATTGATTAAATTGTTCTTATTTTTTCATCAATCTACAAACAATACCACATAATGACAAAGCAAAAACAGGTTTTTAGAATGTTTTGCAAATTAAAAAAACTGAAATATCACATTTACATAAGTATTCAGACCCTTTACTCAGTACTTTGTTGAAGCACCTTTGGCAGCGATTACAGCCTCGTGTCTTCTTTGGTATGACGCTACAAGCTTGGCACACCTGTATTTTGGGAGTTTCTCACTTTATTTTCTGCAGATCCTCTCAAGCTCTGTCAGGTTGGATGGGGAGCGTCGCTGTACAGCTATTTTCAGGTCTCTCCAGAGATGTTCGATCGTGTTCATGTCCGGGCTCTGGCGGGGCCACTCAAGGACATTCAGAGACTTGTCCCAAATCCACTCCTGCGTTGTCTTGGCTGTGTGCTTAGGGTCGTTGTCCTGTTGGAGGTGAACCTTCACCCCAGTCTGAGGTCCTGAGCGCGCTGGAGCAGGTTTTTTATCAAGGATCTCTCTGTACTTTGCTCCGTTCATCTTTCCCTTGATCCTGACTAGTCTCCCAGTCCCTGCCGCTAAAAACATCCCCACAGCATGATGCTGCCACCACCATGCTTCACCGTAGGGATGGTGCCAGGTTTCCTGCAGACGTGACGCTTGGCATTCAGGCCAAAGAGTTCAATCTTGGTTTCATCAGTGTCACGCCCTGACCTTGAGAGCCCTGTTTTCTCTAGTTGGTTTGGTCAGGGTGTGAATTCTAGATTTTCTATTTCTATGTTGGCCGGGTATGGTTCCCAATCAGAGGCAGCTGTCGATCGTTGTCTCTGATTGGGGATCATACTTAGGCAGCCATTTTGCCTACCTTAGTTGTGGGATCTTGTTTCTGTTTTGGCTTGTGTTTATGTAGCCTGTTGAACTTCATGTTCGTTTGTATTTTGTTGTTTTGATTCTGTATTCAGTTAATAAAGGAATATGTACGCATACCACGCTGCACCTTGGTCTGATACATCTATCAACGAGCGTGACAATCAGACTAGAGAATCTTGTTTCTCATGGTCTGAGAGTCCTTTAGATGCCTTTTGGCAAACTCCAAGCGGGCTGTCATGTGCCTTTTACTGAGGAGTGGCTTCCGTCTGGCCTACCATAAAGGCCTGATTCTGGAAGGTCCTCCCATCTCCACAGAGGAACTTGGTTTTTGCTCTGACATGCACTGTCAACTGTGGGACCTTTTATAGACATGTGTGTGCCATTTCAAATCATGTCCAATCAATTGAATGGACCACAGGTGGACTCTAATCAAGTTGTAGAAACATCTCAAGGATGATCAATGGAAAAAGGATACACCTGATCTCAATTTCGAGTCTCAAAGCGAAGGGTCTGAATACTTATGTAAATAGGCTATTTCTGTTTTTTAATACATTAGCAAAATTTCGAGAAACCTGTTTTTGCTTTGTCATTATTGGGTATTGTGTGTAGATTGATGAGGAAATGTTTTTATTTAATCAATTTTAGAATAAGACTATAATGTAACAAAATGTGGAAAAAGTAAATGGGTCTGAATACTTTCCGAATGCACTGTACATCTCAAGACATAAATCATGCTAACATGACATCACATAAATCATACTAACGTGACATCACATAAATAATGCTAACATGACATCACATAAGTCATTCTAACATGACATCACATAGATCATACTAACATGACATCACAAAAATCATGCTAACATGACATCACATAGATCATGCTAACATGGCATC
This sequence comes from Coregonus lavaretus, assembly GCF_964263955.1. Taxonomy (NCBI): domain Eukaryota; kingdom Metazoa; phylum Chordata; class Actinopteri; order Salmoniformes; family Salmonidae; genus Coregonus; species Coregonus lavaretus. The sequence goes on along the minus strand of NC_140019.1, from coordinate 33,129,517 downwards.
ACATAAATCCTGCTAACATGACATCACATAGATCATGCTAACATGACATCACATAGATCACGCTAACATGACATCACATAAGTCATTCTAACATGACATCACATAGATCATACTAACATGACATCACAAAAATCATGCTAACATGACATCACATAGATCATGCTAACATGACATCACATAAATCATGCTAATATGACATCTCTGACAAGAATGGAAGAACACTGACAACACACATAGACACACTTTCCCTTCAGCGTTTCCTCTTGTTTGTTTTGTTGTTAACTGCTACTTTAGTCTGGTTCTAACCAGATGGAAACATGGGACATGTCAGACAATATCTACAGGTAGGGATCACTGGGTATGTGCGTGTTAGTACTGCTAATGCAGCAGGCCTTGAACACTTTATTAAAAACAATAAACACCTATTCAGTCCATTTGTTTCCACATTGATGAATTGCCAACATGGACTTTTAAGTGGATAATTCATCATGTACATTTCCATGAGGGAGTCTAGACTGTCAGGGATGATCATTGATAGCTACTGTCTGGTCACCTACCCTGAGATGAAACCATGCATGTCACTTCAGGAGACACAAAATATTGTTTTGTCTGAAAGTTTTTTTCCCCAGTGCGTCACGGTGTGCCAATGACTACAGGTATGAGGGTAACACCTTTCGATTGAAGAGGTTTGCTTCCAATGCAAACCACACCAGGATCACAGACATCAGCTATGGAATACAGCTAGGGAATATTGACTTGTTTTTGTTCCACTGACCGGCATAAACCAGTTAATTGAATTATATAGAACAAACTGCATCACTTTCAGAACCCTGAGGGAAAAGAATGTGATGTGAGTCACAGCAGTGTGATAATGGTTCCGCCAGCGCCACCCCACCCCCGCTGGCTGCTGCATGTTCATGCATGCTGAACACTATTTACATTACCTGCACCTCTCTCTCTCTCTCTCTGTCTCTCTCTCTCTCTCTCTCTCTCTCTCCCTCTCTCCACACCAGCGTCTTCTTTCATTCTCACCAAACTTTCCCCTCCTTTTTAACACCCCCTCATTTGATCCCCTCTGTGCTTCTCTCCCTCTCCCCCCTCTCTCACCCTCTCTCACTCTCACCCTGTCAAACTCACTCACCCTCTCTTTCTTAACCTCCCTCTTTCCCACTCACCCTCTCTGTCTCCCTCCATCTCACCCTCTCTCCCACGCACCCTCTCTCTCTTTCCCACTCACCCACCCTCTCTTTCTCACCTTTTATCTCCCACTCACCCCCTCTTTCTCCCACTTACCCCCTCTGTCACCCACTCACCCTCTCCCGCCCTTTCTCAGTCAGTTCCTGTCTGATCCAGTCTGATCCAGACAGCATGCATCATTCAGCCCTGCTGAAATGAAATGTCTGCCTCCAGACTTCCCCCATATGGTTACATAACGTCTCAGTCTTTTCTCTGCTGGGAGACCACCCGCCCCCAGTCACAGTCATTCCTCTGTGTTCTTGAGCCTGGACCAACCGCCTCCACCTCTCAGAGGAATTAAAGAATCCCAGAATCAACAGGAAATCATGGACCAACCTTCTCCTGGGTCCACTGACCTTTGACCCCTTACATGTGTGAACCGCCGGGAAAGTTCTAGAAACTCCTCAATCATCTATTTATAGGCCTCATAAAGGAGTAGGATGATGCTCCCACAGAGATAAATCATATAATGTAGTGATCTAATTATGAGATCTATGATTATAAAACAAAGCCACCCATCAGTGCATCTACCCCGAGGGACTTTAAGATCAGGAGAGACAAAGAGTGCTTAGCTATGACATCACATCATGCCATACACTGAGATAGGCCAGGTGAGGTATTCAATTCAAAAGCAATTCAGACAGGATGTTATTGGGTATTGGCTTAGGATGTTTTCCAAAGACATCCATAGGGATGCTACCCATGGACGTCAGACACTAGCTGGTTTCTACCTCGACATTGACCTAATTAGGCCTACATCAATTCAATCACAGCTGACCAAGAATTGTAATATGGCTAAAGAGCGGTTTCTCCATCTCCCAACATGAGAGTGGTCAATCAATCCTAACAACACTGTCAACTAAACACATCCTGTGTGTCAACTGTGGCATGTTGGCCCCATCCAATGGTGAAAGTTAGCTATTGCACACAATCACAGCTGTGGTCTATGATTAGGGCCAGTTGTACACGATCACACCTGTGGCTTATGATTAGGGCCAGTTGTACACGATCACAGCTGTGGTCTATAATTAGGGCCAGTTGTACACAATCACAGCTGTGGCCTATGATTAGGACCAGTTGTACACGATCACAGCTGTGGTCTATGATTAGGGCCAGTTGTACACGATCACAGCTGTTTTCTATGATTAGGGCCAGTTGTACACGATCACAGCTGTGGCCTATGATTAGGGCCAGTTGTACACGATCACAGCTGTGGTCTATGATTAGGGCCAGTTGTACACGATCACAGCTGTGGTCTATGATTAGGGCCAGTTGTACACGATCACAGCTGTGGCCTATGATTAGGGCCAGTTGTACACGATCACAGCTGTGGTCTATAATTAGGGCCAGTTGTACACAATCACACCTGTGGCTTATGATTAGGGCCAGTTGTACACGATCACAGCTGTGGTCTATAATTAGGGCCAGTTGTACACAATCACAGCTGTGGCCTATGATTAGGACCAGTTGTACACGATCACAGCTGTGGTCTATGATTAGGGCCAGTTGTACACGATCACAGCTGTGGTCTATGATTAGGGCCAGTTGTACACGATCACAGCTGTGGCCTATGATTAGGGCCAGTTGTACACGATCACAGCTGTGGTCTATGATTAGGGCCAGTTGTACACGATCACAGCTGTGGCCTATGATTAGGGCCAGTTGTACACGATCACAGCTGTTTTCTATGATTAGGGCCAGTTGTACACGATCACAGCTGTGGCCTATGATTAGGGCCAGTTGTACACGATCACAGCTGTGGTCTATGATTAGGGCCAGTAGTACACGATCACAGCTGTGGCCTATGATTAGGGCCAGTTGTACACGATCACAGCTGTGGCCTATGATTAGGGCCAGTTGTACACGATCACAGCTGTGGTCTATGATTAGGGCCAGTAGTACACGATCACAGCTGTGGCCTATGATTAGGGCCAGTTGTACACGATCACAGCTGTGGCCTATGATTAGGGCCAGTTGTACACGATCACAGCTGTGGCCTATGATTAGGGCCAGTTGTACACGATCACAGCTGTGGCCTATGATTAGGGCCAGTTGTACACGATCACAGCTGTGGTCTATGATTAGGGCCAGTTGTACACGATCACAGCTGTGGCCTATGATTAGGGCCAGTTGTTTTGGTTGGTTATTATTGTAATTTTTTTACCGGTGTTTTCAGCATCATCCACTAGGTTTGCTGCAGGTAGAAAATCCTAGGAAATGTTATTTAATTGGCACAAGCTGTCTCCAATCAATCAATCATTGTATTTGTATTTATTAAGGATCCCCCAGCTACTCTTCCTGGGGTCCAGCAAAATTAAGGCAGTCATACATTTTAAAAACATTACAATACATTCATAGATTTCACAACATATTAAGTGTGTGCCCTCAGGCCACAGAATCCATGTGTACATGTGTATAGTGCATGTACATGTGTGTATAGCGAGTGTATATGTATGTCTGGTTGTGTGTGAGTGTTTGGTGGGGAGGCATGGCTCTACTAATCTTAATCGCACAAAGCCTATTAATTGGCAGGGAATATTATTTGTAGATCAGTGATTCTACACCTCACTTTGCTCAAGCTGATCCTCTCCAATGGACTCTGAGTTAATTGGTCAATTAGGGAAGTTTAGAGTGGCAATAAACAGTAGAAACAATAACAAAGCAGACTCCCTGCACCTGTTTCGGGTAAAAAGCTGAGGGATGGGGCTAGAGAAATGTAACCTCTCAAATTCATAGAGAGCTATGGATGCAAGGACATGATATCAAAATGATAGTTTCATTTTAACCATGTTTTGAGGTTATATAATGTTTGTTTACATTTACACACTTTGTAAAACAAGCTTATATTTTGGGTTCTGGCGGGGTATGAACTAAGCTCATGAGGCATTTATAAGTTATATTCTTGAAGAATATTGGGTACTTATAATTAAATGAAGTCCAAAAATGGATAAAACAACTGCTGATTGCCCCCTTTAAGGGGAGAGTCAACGAAACCAACCCGACCGGGATTCGAACCCGGATCCACCGACTGTCATACCAACACAACCGTTGCGGCAAGAAATTGGACAGGAACAGCCTGTGTAAAGGCAAATATATAAGAGGCTTGCTTTACAAGTCACAGTTATTCACCATTAGATGTAAATAGCACGTTTTAACGGTATTTTATCCTGGTCTAAAACGCCTTTGTATGGGATGGGATGTAAACTGTGCATATTTTCTGATAAAATATTAGGCTGCATCATGGCATAGTGAAATTAAATCAGCTGCGATACACCGGATACAAAGTTGCGCCGAAAAATTATTACATTGACACTTTTCCGCGAGAAACTGTAGCCTTCTACAATTGCAACATTGTAACAATAGACCAGAGATGCTATATTTTGGTGGAGAATGATGGCCCACTCCATCAACGTCATTCACTGAGTTGCAGCTGCACTTTCCAAAGTAGTTCGAGTAGTGTTTGTCAGAGACGGCAGAAGCCGTGGGGCAACATTGGAGTCTTTTCGTAATCTCGTGTAGTAGGAATTTTAAACCGTCCTTGAGCTCGTCCATTGGTGACGAGGTCTTGGAGGCGGGGGCAAACTTGTTGAATGAAGGTTGTTTTCTGTGTTGACACCGTGGTACTGAAAGCCCCCGGCCGAGAGATCCACATATTCCAATATAACGTTAAACAAATGAGAGAGGAGGAGCCGACACTCATTTGTTTACAGATTAGGCTAAACGATGTGGAGAGTGGAGACTGTGTGCAACCCGAGGACGAGATTGAGTTGAGGTTGGCGAGCAGCAGACGTTTTCACAGGTTGATTTACATTTTGCACGGAGCAGGAAAGCAAAAGTGAAATATTTTCTGGCGTCATCATTTCCCCTGGAAATAGGCTACGGGGACATCTGATATATACCATGATAAATAAGACTTGCCTGTCCTTTCACTATACAACCGATTTTATAGCGGCACTTCGGATACTGAAGTTGGTGCTGTGACTTCACTTTGTCTACAAAGAAGAGCAGAAAGAAACCTACTTTATTTAAATTTTTTATAGACAATCATTGTCAATCAATAGGCTACTGTAGCTATCTGATGCATGAGCGATGCACCCAGAACACAGCAGTAACCCCTCTACTGGACAGGATAAGATGGGGGTCAACGGGATAGGAGACAATCAGACGGAGGAGGAAGCATCGAGCGGCGAGTCGCCGACAGAACACTGTAATGAGGCTACTGCAGACTCTGAAATGGAGCAGAAAGGTGGTTCTCCCCAAGACCAGGAGGAGAACCAGCAAGCACAGAAGGAGGACAAGGGCCAGGACCTGGGAGATAGCGAATGCAAGATCCCACATGAGGACAGCACTATCCAGCTAATCGAGGCTGGATGTCTCGATAGTAAACCCGGTGTGTCTCCGGATTCCCAGTCTCAGTCCCCCGCACCGATGCCAGGGCAGAGCCCCGGGTTCGTCCCACCCGAGGGCGGGTTCGGCTGGTTAGTTGTTTTCGCTGCTACCTGGTGTAATGGATCCATCTTCGGGATACAGAACTCCTTCGGTATCCTCCACATGATGCTAGTGAACGACCACGCAGACCCCAATGACAAAACGTCGCAGTTTAAAGTAGGTGAGTCTGTCCTGTAACTGTTGCACCTGTTAAAGTTAGCCTACTGATGCTGACTTACTGTCGAAGGTAAGCGAGAAGGGTCAAATAAACATGGTCAGAACTAGAAGAATGCTCAGCATTGTCTCAAGACGATATTGAAGTAAAACATTAGTGACATTTTTGATTATTGATCATATCTATCTTTGCTCCTCTGATGTGTCAGAGAATTTAGGCTACTACTTCAGTCTCATCATCATCTGTCTGAAGAATCTTCAGCCTACTTCAAGTCAATGTATAGACTATACATAGACCTAGGCCATATAGCACCAGAGTTTCCTTGCATTAACTTTCTGGTCACGGCTCTAATTCTGTCATACCGCTGGATAACATACCATCCTTATGTTCTCCTCTTATGTTGTTAATGTATTTTCCACGTGACAAAGGCACTAGTGTGTACCACTAAAATAAGCCCTCTGGTTGCATGTCAGTTTTACCAAAGCCCTCTGTTATGTTGTGTCCTTAATCTTCACGCCCAATCTGTTTAGCATTTATCAGGCTTTTATTTTATAACACAGACACACACACACACACACACAGCTCTTTTGCCTCACCGCATCAGGGCCGTACGTACTCACAAAGCATCTCAGAGTAGGCGTACTGATCTAGGATCAGGTCCCATCCTGTCCATGTGATCTAATGCATTATGATCTACAGTATAAGGGAAAACCCTTAGTGTATACAGGTCCTGATGCAGGCCAGGGATGATCTATAGTATAAGGGAAAACTCTTAGTGTATACAGGCCCAGCTTAATCGGATGACGAGTGTCAAGACCTCTCCCTCTCTTATTTTTCCATCGTTAAGATTTTTTAATGTTTAGGTCCATCCAGGATCCTGATTTCTAATCTTGAAAAAGGCATCCACTGTTCTCATATCAAAAGGGATTAGATTAGTGAGCTGTAGTCAGATCTCCCAGCTCGACTAGCTCGCCCAGGGAAACGGTACGGTGCAAAGGGGTTATAGACCGCCTGGCACGGAATCACATCTCTCAGCTGAGCCCACCCTGAGTGCAGTGCCCAGGCCTGTACCCACTCCAAATACCTCTCCAGAGTGAGACCTGAAGTAGAATTTACATTGATGCGAACTCTGTGTAATCAATGCCCATTGGCCAGTGAGATCCCAGGGCCAGTCAAAACCATATCCACAGTAAGACACACTAGTTCTCCCAATAAGATCGATGAGGAGGGAAATCGGGTACCAATCATTGCCCAGTGGTGCTTGTTTTGATCAAAGAGTCCGAATCTCTACCAAACAGACATCATGACATGTTTAGATTATTACTATGTAATTACACAGGTACAAATTATGGCCTGAGATTATCTGGGGGTATCAACACCATTGGGCTAAGTGTGTAGAAGGATCCACATATCAAGATGGAGGAAATCCTCCTTTTATGTCTTTAATCAAATCAATAGTTTCATGATCTGAACCAGATGGGCGAGAGGTGAATCCTTATCAACTCGCTGCCTGAGGAGCGAGTTTTGGAGGTATCACGGTGAAGTGAAAGAAGGGAGTGAGGGACTTAAAGTAGTGGAAAGAGGGGTGGAAATAGTGAGGGAGGGACATAACAAAAGAGAACGAGGGGTGGAAGGAGTGAGGGAACATTCAGTTCCTTGAAGTTAACACTGTCTGCGTCCCAAATGCAGGTTGGCATTTATTGTCATGAATCTTGCCCTGGAGGCAGCTCTGCAGAGTGGTCACTAGCTGGCACAGCCACAATGTCATAAAATCAGATTTTAAACTGAACCTTAACCACACTGCTAACCCTAACCTTAAATTAAGACCAAAAAGCCTCCAGGGCAAGATTCATGACAATGAAGATCAATCTGCATCCCAAATGGCCCCCTATAGCCTTTATGATGCACTACTTTAGACCAGGGCTAATAGGGTTCTGGTCATAAGTAGTGCACTGAATAGGAAATAGAGTTCAGTTTGGGACGTAACCACTGTAAATCTGAGAGTGTTGTCAGAATGGTAGAAACTTTGGTTTCACTTATCAAATTGCATACTGATCAGTGATTAATTACCTGAAGGAGAGAAGGAAGGAAAACTGATGCATTTTCGAACAGGGTATCAATCTAGGAGTGAGGGGAGGAAAGATATGGAGTGGGTGATGGACATACAGTATGGAGTGAATGATCCCAGGCCAGGGAATTGCTGAAAGAGATACAGACTTAGGCCTTGTGACCCATAAGGCTTGGAATGGCTATGGATTGCAGTGAAATAGAGAGCGACAGTCAGTGATTTATTGTGGGGGTGTGTGTCCTTTTATTGTAGCTTTCTGGAGTCTAAAATAACTGTTATGGCCATGCTCATAAGGGCTATTTACTGTCAGCACTTATGTCTTCATTCCAAACCAACGGAAATGTATTTTATGTTGGCTATATTTGGGGAGTTGATGCCCTCCAGATGCCCTATGGCCTGAAACATGAATAGAGAGCAGACATGACTGTCTGGCGCCATTCATTTACAGCACAACAAACAAGAATCCTCTTACTCCATCTGTCTGGACCTTCTGGTTTAGTGCATTTTACTACATTTTATTTGCCCTGAAATAGAAATATGCATCTGGCTTACAGACTGAGGGAAACGCATTTACAGGATTTAAAGACTTGATGCTTGAAATATTGACACTAGTTTGTACATAACATCCCTGTGTACAGTATTATGGTCAGTTAAATATGAGTAGAATACAGTAGTGGGACTATCCCTAAAATTGGCAATTTGTCCATAATTTCAGAAAGAAGTCTATTCAATGGTATCTGTATGCTGTCTCTCTCCCATCCTAATAAGCCATAGAAATATTCCACTCTGTGCCCATTTAGATCATGAGGTTATGTTAATGATTTATTTGTTCTCTGGGACCTGACAAACATAATCCACTAAAAGGAGATTTGATTTCAGATCTCCGTTTTTGATGTATAGCTGTCATTTGTTTCCATTATTTTACAAGATACTGTTATTACAGTACTGTACGATAGACTAGCGTCCTTACAGGGGGTTTAGTTATACATCAAGCTGCCTCATGTTAGCGAAACAGGCTCCTGCCTTATGGCTAGTTTTGGCTCGGACAAGACTACGCACTTTGTAAGACAATACATTATCTTTACCATGCCTATGATCATTTACCCATGAGTAATGAACTTGTTCCGAAACTTCACCCTCTCTGTAGTCTCTCTGGACTAGAACAGTGGCCAGCTACAGTATAAATCCTAACAACTTGCAGTTTAAGGAAAAATGTGGCATGTTCCAATCGGATCAGGGCCCTTTGTCCAGTCCACTGCCTCCCCCTCCAACGCATTTTAGACCCAATCAAATACTTGCCCAATCCTCAACAGTTTGTCTGTGTATGTACTTTAGGCCACTTAATTGTGCACAGAAGCTGCAAGGTAGTTTCACTCCTCATAGTGTATTTAGACCCATTGAACAACTTCTTTCAAAAGCTCATTATAGTGTGAAACTGTGCATATAGTCTACTCATGCATACAGTAAATACATTAGTGTGTATACCCAGCAAACAAAAATAGGTTCTGTGAACGTTCCCAGAACATTCATTAGGTTGCCCAAAAAGCTCAAATAACACATAAATTGTCCAGTTTTGCTGATAATTATAAAATGTTTGTATGAAACATTTGTCTGATGTTGCAAGAACATTCCCAGAACACATTTTGTTATTACATTACCTGGAAATCTAATAAGAACCTTAGGGGAATGTTCAGTAGTGGTTGTTACAGATGTTGTATATAACATTTTAGTTAATGTTAGGAGAACATTCAAAGGATATTTCATAAAAAAAAGAAAACGTTTTTTTGATGTTATCCAGGGGTTGGAACCAGTTCAGGGAACAGAACTGAAACCTAAAAGATAACGAAACGGGACCAGGAACGAAAGTGACCCATACTGTTCCGGAACAGAATCGTTATTTTAAAAGTATGGGAACCAGTTAATAACGTTGTTATACGTTTCAGCCATTTTTTTCTAGTCCCACAAAACAAAAAAAGCGCCTATGCAAAACCCTCACTCTGTCACTCAGAAACCTATTCCAGTGTCTGCCTGCAAGCTTAAAATCTTTGCCAGTGTGTGTTCGTGTTTAGGCTCCGTGCCCCTCTCCCCTCCGAAGCATAGGCTACTGTACTGACGTTACAAGCGTGATTCAGAAGATGGGGAGAGAGATTTTTAATTAGCTAGAGAAGAATGGATTAACTTTTTCAATGCTAGTTAAGGATACTATATTCCTAGTTATCACGTTTCACATTGGATTTATTAACTACAAAAAGGTAAGACCTCTTTTTCATTCTGGTGCCGCTCTGCACACTCAAGCTTGTTAGCTAGCTAGCTCAAAGGACATTAAAAGTTCCTCCATAGAAGCTGCTCATCCTAGTTATAATTCTGTGGACCTAATTCAGATAATGCATGTCATAACAAGATGCCCAGCACTTCAAGCCTCCTCCTCAACCCTCTCTTGATCTCTCCCCACCCGCAAAATTTCAGTCGCATCTTGCGCCATAGGCTACACTTGTCTGTCCATCATGTATGTAAACAACTAGCTTGCCTGCTCTATCCACACTGATTGGTGAAGTAATTTAATGAGCTTAATGTAAAAATAAAGTTGATTTCACAGGTTAGGGAGATTTCAGGGAGAATAGTGAGCTCACACAGTAAGTGTGGTCACTGTCTCTTTAAGTAGCTAACAGCCTCCTCCTGGCATCTGAGGAACAATCATGCAGCCTGGGGCCCGAGAGGAGGGAAGGAGAGAAAGGGAGAGAGGGAGAGGGGTTTCTTCTCTTTCTGCGAGCCTGTCACTATGTGTCTGTCACTGCTCCTGGATCATGCTCCTAGAAAGAAGCATGTTTCTCTCCCTCCTCTGCATGTGTTTCTCTCTCTTTTCTTTTTTCCCCTCTCCTTCTCCCTCGCTCTCTCTTTCCTTTTGAAGGGTTCAGACCTAATTATTTATGAGTGCACTCTGGCTGCTTTATTAAGACCCTGGGCTGCTGGGAGAGACGTGGGGGATGAGGGGAGAGAGAGATGGAGGTATAGAGGGATGAGGAGATGAGATGGAGGGGTGGAAGGTGGAGGGGTGGAAGGTGGAGGGGTGGAAGGTGGAGGGGTGGAAATGTTGAGAAGATTATAGGGCTCAGTGGGTGGATGGAATGAAGGGGTGTGGAGTTGGTCAAGCATCAAGGGTTTCTACTATATGCTTTCTGTGGCTGCCTCTGAAATGGTAACCTATTCCCTAGATAGTGAACTACTTTTGACCAGGGCCGACGCATTCTGTCTTTATTCCTCCCCTGGTCCGTTCTGCGTGGTTTGCTTCCTTTTGGCTGATGTGAGTTACAGTTATCATTTTGTCTTAAAACCGAACACCAACTAACTGGAAGTTTTACTGTAAAACATAATGTTGTATATAAAACATGTTCGATGAATAATAGTCTCTTTCTTCTTCTCTTCTATATCAATAAACCCCAGAGAGGCCTAACCTAACCTAACAACCTAACAACCTAACCTAACAACCTAACAACCTAACCTAACAACCTAACCTAACAACCAACCTAACATCCTAACCTAACAACCTAACCTAACAACCTAACAACCTAACCTAACAACCTAACAACCTAACCTAACAACCTAACGTAAACAACCTAACCTAAACAACCTAACCTAAACAACCTAACCTAACAACCTAACCTAAACAACCTAACCTAAACAACCTAACCTAAACAACCTAACCTAACAACCTAACCTAAACAACCTAACCTAACCACCTAACCTAAACAACCCAACCTAACCACCTAACCTAAACAACCTAACCTAACAACCTAACCTAAACAACCTAACCTAAACAACCTAACCTAAACAACCTAACCTAAACAACCTAACCTAAACAACCTAACCTAAACAACCTAACCTAACCACCTAACCTAAACAACCTAACCTAAACAACCCAACCTAACCACCTAACCTAAACAACCTAACCTAACAACCTAACCTAACAACCTAACCTAACATAACCTAACCTAACTTAATAAAACGTTTTTTTGTAGTCTATGTACATTCTCCATGTTTCCTACATTGTAGCAAGTTAGCAGCTGATCTATATTCTACTGTAAGGCGGTCCAGCGTATTGCCTCTCATATCGACAAATATCCATTTGCCATGTTTGCTTACTGCTTTGGCCGGGGAAGAAGAAACATTGAATGGCTGCCACGGGAAATATGGGGTCTGCTCAGATCTCACATGAACAGATCCCTCTTTCGTTGTCGTCCTCCCAATAATAAAAATAATAATAATAATAATATATAATTTTATAGTGCTTTTCATTACAAACAGAATCTCAAAGTTGCTTTAAAAACCTGGTTATTATTATACAGTACAGGTTAAATTTAGGTGGGTACAACATGTTTCTATTCAGGTATGATTAACCCTACTGGCACAGTCATACAGCATGTTAATATTATACTAGATCAGCTGTTATTAAATAGGTTACATACAGTGCATTCGGAAAGTATTCAGACCACTTCACTTTTCCACATTTTGTTACTTTACAGTCTTATCCTAAAATGGATTACATTACTTTTTTCCCTCATCAATCTACACACAATACCCCATAATGACAAAGCGAAAACAGGTTTTTAGAAATTTTGTAAATGTATTAAAAAACAACAACAGATACCTTATTTACATAAGGATTCAGACCCTTTGCTATGAGACTTGAAATTGAGCTCAGGTGCATCTTGTTTCCATTGATCATCCTTGAGATGTTTCTACAACTTGATTGGTGTCCACCTGTGGAAAATTAAATTGATTGGACATGATTTGGAAAGGCACACATCTGTCTATATAAGGTCCCACAGTTGACAGTGCATGTCAGAGCAAAAACCAAGCCATGAGGTCAAAGGAATTGTCCGAGACAGGATTGTGTCGATGGCACAGATCTGGGGAAGGGTACCAAAAAACGTCTGCAGCATTGAAGGTCCCCAAGAACACAGTGGCCTCCATCATTCTTAAATGGAAGAAGTTTGGAACCACCAAGATTCTTCCTAGAGCTGGCCGCCCAGCCAAACTGAGCAATCGGGGTAGAAGGGCCTTGGTCAGGGAGGTGACCAAGAACCCGATGGTCACTCTGACAGAGCTCCAGAGTTCCTCTGTGGAGATGGGAGAACCTTCCAGAAGGACAACATCGCTGCAGCACTCTACCAATCAGGCCATTATGGTAGAGTGGCCAGATGGAAGCCACTCCTCAGTAAAAGGCACATGACAGCCCGCTTGGAGTTTGCCAAAACTCTGGTCTGATGAAACCAAGATTGAACTCTTTGGCCTGAATGCCAAGCGTCACGTCTGGAGGAGACCTGGCACCATCCCTACGGTGAAGCATGGTGGTGGCAGCAAGAATGGGAGAAACTCCCTAAATACAGATGTGCCAAGCTTGTAGTGTCATACGCAAGAGGACTCAAGGCTGTAATCGCTGCCAAAGGTGCTTCAACAAAGTACTGAGTAAAGGGTCTGAATACTTATGTAAATGTCATATTTTGGCAAAAATAAATTTAAAAAACGGTTTTTGCTTTGTCATTATGGGGTATTGTGTGTAGATTGATGAGGAAAACAACCCAAAATGTAATCAGCAGGACAATGACCCTAAGCATACTGCTAAAACAACACTCGAGTGGTTTAAGGGGAAACATTTAAATGTCTTGGAATGGCGTAGTCAAAGCCCAGACTTCAATCCAATTGAGAATCTGTGGTATGACTTAAAGATTGCTGTACACCAGCGGAACCCATCCAACTTGAGGGAGCTGGAGCAGTTTTGCCTTGAAGAACTGGCAGAAATCCCAGTGGCTAGATGTGCCAAGCATATAGAGACATACCCCAAGAGACTTGCAGCTGTAATTACTGTAAAAGGTGGACTTTGGAAGGGTGAATAGTTATGCATGCTCAAGTTTTCAGTTTTTTTGTATTATTTCTTGTTTGTTTCACACCAAAAAATATTTTGCATCTTCAAAGTGGTAGGCATGTTGTGCAAATGATACAAACCCCCAAAAAATCAATTTTAATTCCAGTTGTAAGGCAACAAAATAGGAAAAATGCCAAGGGGGGTGAATACTTTCGCAAGCCACTGTAGGTTAACCTTACTGCTGTGGGCATGAGCACCAGGTGTAAGTTAACAGTTTAAATCGGGTTGACGTGTTCTTCTGCAGTGCACACACATGTTGACTTCTGGAGGTTGTCAACAGGTTGGTTGTAAAAGGTTGCACAGAGGTTGTACACGGGTTGTAAATATGTTGCAGACAGGGCATAGACAGGTAGCAGACATGTTGTACTTTAGACAGACTGTCCAGACAGCACAGACCCGTTATCAGTCGACACACATAATTGACATGTACTGTAACAAGTACCATGTTGAAGGACACAGATTAAGGGATTCATCCTACCTTGTCCTTACTGTAGTTAATGACCCTCTTATCTAGGTAGCTCTCGTGTTGCTTGGAAACAGATTTGAGGTTACCTTTTGAGTGTATCAATATGGAAAATAACCATGTATTAATGTGTGGATTATAGTAACTATTTTCCCTGTCCTCCATCCCATCTCACACTACCTTCAATATCCATCCCTCCCTCCCTCTTCCCGACCTGTCCCTACCTCCCTCCCCCTCGCCTCCTTCCCTCCAGCCTGGGTGGGGGCCCTGGCGATGGGCATGATTTTCTTCTGTTCCCCGGTGGTCTCCATGTTCACTGATCACTTCGGCTGCAGGAAGACCGCTGTGGGCGGGGCCACCATGGCCTTCATCGGACTCCTCAGCTCTGGCTTCGCAACGTAAGAGAACCTTCTGTTCTAGAGCCCTTTTAGAACCCTCAAAACATTCTAGAATCATTAGAACACTCCACACCTTCTAGCACTATTACAACCCATCTATTCTAGAGCCCTTCTAGAACCCTCCACAATCTCTCTTTGTATGTTTTGCCACTCTTTTTGCCTATCATTTCTTTTACACGTCCTGCCCTCAGTGACCGGAGCATTACACATTCATGCTAGGGTGTCACAGGCTCTGTTCCAATATTGACACTAACTTATTGCTTATAAGGAAGTAATGTATTGGATATATATTCTAGGTGCTAAGTTATGCTAGTGTGGGTAGTGTGGAACATAGCACAGTAGTGAGAACGCCTGCCTCTTCACCCATTAGAATTGACATGCATTAGTTTTCCACTGTGTTTACTTACCTCTACCCCCTACCCACCAAGGTCCCTCAGCCTACGGTATTTCACCTATGGGATCCTGTTTGGCTGTGGTTCGTCCTTTGCCTTCCAGCCCTCCCTGGTGATCCTGGGCCACTACTTCCAGCGGCGGCTGGGCCTGGCCAACGGTGTGGTGACGGCGGGCAGCAGCCTGTTCTCCATGGGCCTCCCGGTGCTGCTCACCAAGGTGGTGGAGCCACTGGGCCTCAGCAGAACCTTCCAGATCCTCAGCCTCTTCATGCTGGTACTGTTGTGATGTGTCCAATGATCATCCATTACACTGCCTGTTTGTTTACATCTTACTGATTTCTGTCATTTGAATGATGCGACTCGTTGAAGTAAACGTCAGATTCGACTTTGAACAAGTGTTTATTTTCGTTCTTATAAACATAACAGGTCCAAGCCCTGCTGGCCCTGACCTTCAGACCCCTGCTGCCCCAGGGAGCTTCAATGGGACCACCAGGACCAGTGGGCCCCGCCGGGTCCATACCCCAGACAGGAGCCACTGCCCGGGGCAGCCGCTGGAGCAGAGCCCTGACCCAGGTCCGGAAGGCCTTTAACGTGAAGGTGTTCCACATCGTCACCTACCGGGTGTGGGCGTTCGGGGTGGCTACGGCTGTGCTGGGTTACTTTGTGCCCTACATCCACTTGGTAAGGGCTCAGGGACCATCAATACAATTTCTTCAAGATGTGACCTTGTTATTGTGCTGTATTTAGGGCAACGTTTTCTGCTCGTAAAGACACCTGCGCTGTGAGTGAAATTATAATGATAGAATTATAATAATCTGCAGCACAATTTATGATGTAACTTTTCTTTAACAATTTCCATTTAGAATGTTGCTGTGTGTTAGTTCACAGCACAGCTGTTTTTGCAAGGGGAAAAGAATGTCGCCCTTACTGCTTTTAGTGTCAGCTTGATTGGCATGTTGGAAAACTAGACTTTCTGACCAAGAGTTCACCAAGTCGACTTCAGAGGAAATCTTGTGTAATATTGTGTTGTGTTAGGTTACATTGTGTGTTGAGTTAGGTTGTGTCATATTGTGTTAGGTTACATTGTGTGTTGGGTTAGGTTACATTGTGTGTTGTGTTAGGTTACATTGTGTGTTGGGTTACATTGTGTGTTGGGTTACATTGTGTGTTGTGTTGGGTTACATTGTGTGTTGGGTTACATTGTGTGTTGGGTTAGATTACATTGTGTGTTGTGTTGGGTTACATTGTGTGTTGGGTTAGGTTCCATTGTGTGTTGGGTTAGGTTACATTGTGTGTTGGGTTAGGTTACATTGTGTGTTGGGTTACATTGTGTGTTGGGTTAGATTGTGTGTTGGGTTAGATTACATTGTGTGTTGTGTTGGGTTACATTGTGTGTTGGGTTAGTTTACATTGTGTGTTGGGTTAGGTTACATTGTGTGTTGGGTTACATTGTGTGTTGGGTTAGATTACATTGTGTGTTGTGTTGGGTTACATTGTGTGTTGGGTTAGATTACATTGTGTGTTGTGTTGGGTTACATTGTGTGTTGGGTTAGGTTACATTGTGTGTTGGGTTAAGTTACATTGTGTGTTGGGTTAGGTTACATTGTGTGTTGGGTTAGGTTACATTGTGTGTTGGGTTAGGTTACATTGTGTGTTGGGTTAGGTTACATTGTGTGTTGGGTTGGGTTACATTGTGTGTTGGGTTAGATTACATTGTGTGTTGGGTTGGGTTACATTGTGTGTTGGGTTAGATTACATTGTGTGTTGGGTTAGGTTACATTGCGTGTTGGGTTAGGTTACATTGTGTGTTGGGTTAGGTTACATTGTGTGTTGGGTTAGGTTACATTGTGTGTTGGGTTAGGTTACATTGTGTGTTGGGTTGGGTTACATTGTGTGTTGGGTTAGATTACATTGTGTGTTGGGTTGGGTTACATTGTGTGTTGGGTTAGATTACATTGTGTGTTGGGTTGGGTTACATTGTGTGTTGGGTTAGATTACATTGTGTGTTGGGTTAGGTTACATTGTGTGTTGGGTTGGGTTACATTGTGTGTTGGGTTGGGTTACATTGTGTGTTGGGTTGGGTTACATTGTGTGTTGGGTTGGGTTACATTGTGTGTTGGGTTGGGTTACATTGTGTGTTGGGTTAGATTACATTGTGTGTTGGGTTGGGTTACATTGTGTGTTGGGTTAGGTTACATTGTGTGTTGGGTTAGGTTACATTGTGTGTTGGGTTAGATTACATTGTGTGTTGGGTTAGGTTACATTGTGTGTTGGGTTGGGTTACATTGTGTGTTGGGTTAGATTACATTGTGTGTTGGGTTGGGTTACATTGTGTGTTGGGTTAGATTACATTGTGTGTTGGGTTAGGTTACATTGTATGTTGGGTTAGGTTACATTGTGTGTTGGGTTAGGTTACATTGTGTGTTGGGTTAGGTTACATTGTGTGTTGGGTTAGATTACATTGTGTGTTGTGTTGGGTTACATTGTGTGTTGGGTTAGATTACATTGTGTGTTGGGTTAGGTTACATTGTGTGTTGGGTTAGGTTACATTGTGTGTTGGGTTAGGTTACATTGTGTGTTGGGTTAGGTTACATTGTGTGTTGGGTTAGATTACATTGTGTGTTGGGTTAGGTTACATTGTGTGTTGGGTTAGGTTACATTGTGTGTTGGGTTAGATTACATTGTGTGTTGGGTTAGGTTACATTGTGTGTTGGGTTAGGTTACATTGTGTGTTGGGTTAGGTTACATTGTGTGTTGGGTTAGGTTACATTGTGTGTTGGGTTAGGTTACATTGTGTGTTGGGTTAGGTTACATTGTGTGTTGGGTTAGGTTACATTGTGTGTTGGGTTAGGTTACATTGTGTGTTGGGTTAGGTTACATTGTGTGTTGGGTTAGGTTACATTGTGTGTTGGGTTAGGTTGTGTCATATTGTGTCAGACTGACCCACTTATCTAAAATAAGCAGCGAGTGATATTGTTGCATGGTGATGTGAGGAGCATCAAGGAGACACCTTGTCACGGCAATATGTTATATGAAAACTGCCAGAGGGATGAGGAAGGAGGACCGAAGGAGAGAGGGAGGGAAGCAGTGTTGCCAACTAATTTTCAGGGGAAGTTGCTAGAGGTAGGTCGATTTGTTGCTAAAAGTTGCTTGTTGATGTCGTTACTTAATAACGTAAAACTGCGTCATTACGTAGAATACACAAAATCATTACTCAAATAGACTGGCCATCTCGGCAACAAATATGATTTGACATTTGTTAGTTTAGATTTGTTTGTTTACCATCACATATTTTTATTTGTAAAAGTAATATAAACACAACACATTTTATATGATCAGATATTTTTATTTTTAAACACAACACCTTGAATTATTGAACAATTGCACATTTATTGAACAATTACATTTTCTTATTAACTAGTAAACCTACACATTCTGAACAATTATAGTTTTAAGCAGTGTATTGGTAGTTAGTTAACATGCTACCTAACTGATCAACAATTATAGGTACAAGCTAATAACAAGGGATACATGCTATCTTATTGAACAAGCAACTTAACTCAAATAATTATGTGTGCGCTAGGCAGCTCTCTCCAGCTCTCTCTAGGTTGTTGTGCTGCTTGGCTGGCCTGCTGCTGCCTGTGCACGAGATGAGCGCCTGCTGCTGACGTCACTCACAATGCACTTTTGCAGCCAGGCACGTGTGTTGTGACTGAGTGTGTGACAGAGAAAATCGTTTTTGTGTCATTTAGAGGGGAAATGGGTGCATTTTAGCGTTTGAGTCACTTTTCAAAAGTTGCTAAAAGTTCAAAATATATTTTTTAAAGTAGCTAAATTTGTTGCTAGGTGCTGTTTGAAAATAAAGTTGCCAGGGTAGTCTGAAAAGTTGCTAAATCTAGCAACAAAATTGCTAAGTTGGCATCACTGGAGGGAAGGAGTAGAACGTGAGAGAGAGGGAGGGAAGAAGTAGAAAGAGAGAGGGTGGGAAGGAGTAGAACGAGAGAGGGAGGGAGGGACAGAGAGGGAGGGAAGGAGTAGAACGAGAGAGGGAGGGAGGGAAGGAGTAGAACGAGAGAGGGGGGAGGGACAGAGAGGGAGGGAAGGAAGGAGTAGAACAAGAGAGGTAGGGAGGGACAGAGAGGGAGGGAAGGATTAGAACGAGAGAGGGAGGGAAGGAGTAGAACGAGAGAGAGGGGAGGGACAGAGGGGGAGGGAAGGAGTAGAACGAGAGAGGGGGGAGGGACAGAGAGGGAGGGAAGGAGTAGAACGAGAGAGGGGGGAGGGAAGGAGTAGAACGAGAGAGGGGGGAGGGACAGAGACGGAGGGAAGAAGTGGAAAGAGAGAGAGAGAGGGAGGGAGGGAGGGACAGAGAGGGAGGGAAGGAGTAGAACGAGAGAGGGAGGGAAGGAAGGAGTAGAACGAGAGAGGGGGGAGAATCAGAGAGGGAGGGAAGGAGTAGAACGAGAGAGGGGGGAGGGACAGAGAGGGAGGGAAGGAGTAGAACGAGAGAGGGAGGGAAGGAAGGAGTAGAACGAGAGAGGGGGGAGGGACAGAGAGGGAGGGAAGGAGTAGAACGAGAGAGGGGAGAGGGACAGAGAGAGAGGGAGGGAAGAAGTAGAAAGAGAGAGGGAGGGAGGGACAGAGAGGGAGGGAAGGAGTAGAACGAGAGAGGGAGGGAGGGACAGAGAGGGAGGGAAGA
The DNA here is from genome assembly GCF_964263955.1 of Coregonus lavaretus. Classification (NCBI taxonomy): domain Eukaryota; kingdom Metazoa; phylum Chordata; class Actinopteri; order Salmoniformes; family Salmonidae; genus Coregonus; species Coregonus lavaretus. The sequence goes on along the minus strand of NC_140019.1, from coordinate 33,109,735 downwards.
AGTGGAAAGAGAGAGAGGGAGGGAGGGAGGGAGGGAGGGACAGAGAGGGAGGGAAGGAGTAGAACGAGAGAGGGAGGGAAGGAAGGAGTAGAACGAGAGAGGGGGGAGGGACAGAGAGGGAGGGAAGGAGTAGAACGAGAGAGGGGGGAGGGACAGAGAGGGAGGGAAGGAGTAGAACGAGAGAGGGGGGAGGGACAGAGAGAGAGGGAAGGAGTAGAACGAGAGAGGGGGGAGGGACAGAGAGAGAGGGAGGGAAGAAGTGGAAAGAGAGAGGGAGGGAGGGACAGAGAGGGAGGGAAGGAGTAGAACGAGAGAGGGGGAAGGGACAGAAAGGGAGGGAAGGAGTAGAACGAGAGAGGGGGGAGGGACAGAGAGAGAGGGAGGGAAGAAGTGGAAAGAGACAGGGAGGGAGGGACAGAGAGGGAGGGAAGGAGTAGAACGAGAGAGGGGGGAGGGACAGAGCAGGAGGGAAGAAGTAGAAAGAGAGAGGGAGGGAGGGAGGGAGGGACAGAGAGGGAGGGAAGGAGTAGAACGAGAGAGGGGGGAGGGACAGAGGGAGGGAAGGAGTAGAATGAGAGGGGGGGGGGACAGAGGGAGGGAAGAAGTGGAAAGAGGGAGGGGAGAGGGACAGAGAGGGAGGGAATGAGTGAGTAGAACGAGAGAGGGGGGAGCGACAGAGAGGGAGGGAAGGAGTAGAACGAGAGAGGGAGGGAAGGAAGGAGTAGAACTTTAGAGGGGGGAGGGACAGAGAGGGAGGGAAGGAGTAGAACGAGAGAGGGGGGAGGGACAGAGAGGGAGGGAAGGAGTAGAACAAGAGAGGGAGGGAAGGAAGGAGTAGAACGAGAGGGGAGGAGGGACAGAGGGAGGGAAGGAGTAGAACAAGAGAGGGGGGCGGGACAGAGAGGGAGGGAAGGAGTAGAATGAGAGAGGGGGGAGGGACAGAGAGGGAGGGAAGGAGTAGAACAAGAGGGGGGAGGGACAGAGCAGGAGGGAAGAAGTAGAAAGAGAGAGGGAGGGAGGGACAGAGAGGGAGGGAAGAGAAGGGGGAGATGTGAAGTTCTGCTGCACATATCAGATGTTTAAGGCAGCCTCCCCACTGCCTGTCCTGTTTTCTCAGGCTCCAGAGCCAGGCCCAGATGTAAACAAAGCCACCGGCTTTTGTTGTGTAAGCGCCCATGCTGCTAAACTGACTCAGGAAGCTCTTTGCTTTAGGTCAGCCCTAAACATGGGTATCCTATGGCCCTTGATGTTATTCTGGTGCCATGTAGTGCAGTATCAAAGCAGAGGAAACATTTCACATGAACTTGAGGGGAGAGAAGCTTCTGGTTAGGAAAGAACTTCAGAGGGTTTTGTGTTTTGGATCAGATTCAGGAGTGGGGCGGAGAGGAGAGAAGGGAAATCACTCACCTATAGCTCCGCCACTTCCAGCTTCACTGTTGACAGGTCTTCTGACAGGGGGACGTGGATGAAAACATTTGTTATTCCAAGGAATGTTTATGGAAGAATGTTATAAGGAGAAAATAATCCCTGTTTCTCCATTGAAATCCCTTCACCAAGAATCCCATTGAAATCAATGTCCTCTATGCAAGGTGATTTCAACATGGGAATAACACGCATGAAAAAATGACGACATATCAAGAAATTACTACGCCTTTGAGGTGTAATTCTGTGTTTTCTTTGGCTATTTTGTTTGGCTGCTTCCAACCCCTCAGGGTGTGTGTTTCCATGGGGCTTGGTTTGGCTGCTTCCAACCCCTCAGGGTGTGTGTTTCCAGGGGGCTTGGTTTGGCTGCTTCCAACCCCTCAGGGTGTGTGTTTCCAGGGGGCTTGGTTTGGCTGCTTCCAACCCCTCAGGGTGTGTGTTTCCAGGGGGCTTGGTTTGGCTGCTTCCAACCCCTCAGGGTGTGTGTTTCCAGGGGGCTTGGTTTGGCTGCTTCCAACCCCTCAGGGTGTGTGTTTCCAGGGGGCTTGGTTTGGCTGCTTCCAACCCCTCAGGGTGTGTGTTTCCAGGGGGCTTGGTTTGACAGCAACAAGACACATTTCCGTCATCTGAAAAGGAAATGGACATTAAAGTATTCCTCTTCTTCTTTTCCACCAGATTAACTTTGTGAAGGAGCAGTTCAAGGAGACCCAGAAGGAGTGGATCTTGTTGGTGTGTATAGGAGCCTCATCTGGCGTGGGACGCCTCCTCTTCGGGAAAGTAGGAGACCTCATTCCCGGAGCCAAGAAGATCTGGATGCAGGTGAGGAAACCCTCTTCAGCATCCCATTGTCAGCCTAATTTGAACCAATTTAGATTTTAAATATCGGTTAGCACGTCAGCCACATCCCCTTAGTTTTTCCCATGAATGGTGAGGCTACTACATACTTCAAATCTATTACTATTTCAAATACATAGGTAAAATACTTGCTGCGCTTCATTTAGTTTACCTGGTAAAATGGAACTAATGGAATTGGTTGAAAGTATTTGACATGGATTTGACCCAAGTTGGTTGCCATGTTGGTCAGTTGCTTTGTTGTTTCTGTATGAAGTGAAAGAGTATATAAGGGAAAAGGTATTAGTCTGGAGAGATGTATTGGACATATTAGTCTGGAGAGATGTATTGGACATATTAGTCTGGAGAGATGTATTGGATATATTAGTCTGGAGAGATGTATTGGACATATTAGTCTGGAGAGATGTATTGGATATATTAGTCTGGAGAGATGTATTGGACATAGTCTGGAGAGATGTATTGGACAAATCAGTCTGGAGAGATCTATTGGACATATTAGTCTGGAGAGATGTATTGGACATATTAGTCTGGAGAGATGTATTGGACATTAACCTAAGTCTCCTCTCTCCGACACGTTACACAACGCCACCCAAATTAAAATGTATGCCCGCACCACTGTACTGCAAGTCACTTTGGAGAAAAGTGTCTGCTAAATGGCATTCATTATTCTATGTTTATTGTCTCTGCTCTCCTCTCCCCCAGTCGGTGTCGTTCATGGTGCTGGGGCTGATGTCCATGATGATCCCCCAGTGCACGGTGTTCGAGGGGCTGATTGTGGTGTGTGTGTTCCTGGGGCTGTGCGACGGCTGCTTCATCACAATCATGGCTCCTATAGCCTTTGAGCTGGTGGGCCCCATGCAGGCCTCCCAGGCTATAGGATACCTACTGGGACTCATGGCCCTGCCCATGACTGCAGGACCCCCCATCGCTGGTGAGTACTATCGGTTCCTCAGGTTACTAAACACTGACCTCAAAGATTTTGAATGGCAGGTGAGAAAGAGATGGTTGACTTCTATGTGACAGGCAATTGCTGCTGAGTATCACCTCAAAACTTTGGAGTGGAAGCCAAGGTGATAAAAAGATGGTTAGATTCTCTTCAACAGGAACCTATTCCTTCCAATCGAGAAAAGTCAAGTCTGTAGCTAGCATAGTAGTACCATATAAGTCCTTTGAGGATAGCCACATTCCATAGGGAATTATAAACAGGGTAGGATTAGGATAATGTATTTTGTGTTGATCATGCCGTTGAGCTGACATGTCTCAGCCATGAACATACGTATATTCACTGTGTTTATGTACAGTTGAAGTCAGAGGTTTACATACACTTAGGTTAGAGTCATTAAAACTACTTTTTCAACCACTCCACAAATTTCTTGTTAACAAACTATAGTTTTGGCAAGTCGGTTAGGACATCTACTTTGTGCATGACACAAGTAATTTTTCCAACAATTGTTTATAGACAGATTATTTCACTTATAATTCACTGTATCACAATTCCAGTGGGTCAAAAGTGTACATACACTAAGTTGACTGTGCCTTTAAACAGCTTGGAAAATTCCAGAAAATGATGTCATGGCTTTAGAAGCTTCTGATTGGCTAATTGACATCATTTGAGTCAATTGGAGGTGTACCTGTGGATGTATTTCAAGGCCTACCTTCAAACTTAGTGCCTCTTTGCTTGACATCATGGGAAAATCAAAAGAAATCAGCCAAGACCTCAGAAAGAAAATGGTAGACCTACACAAGTCTGGTTCATCCTTGGGAGCAATTTCCAAACGCCTGAAGGTACCACGTTCATCTGTACAAACAATAGTATGCAAGTATAAACACCATGGGACCACGCAGCCATCATCCCGCTCAGGAAGGAGACGCGTTCTGTCTCCTAGAGATTAACGTACTTTGGTGCGAAAAGTGCAAATCAATCCCAGAACAACAGCAAAGGACCTTGTGAAGATGCTGGAGGAAACAGGTACAAAAGTATCTATATCCACAGTAAAACGAGTCCTATATCTACATAACCTGAAAGGCCGCTCAGCAAGGAAGAAGCCACTGCTCCAAAACTGCCATAAAAAAGCCAGACTACGGTTTGCAACTGCACATGGGGACAAAGATCTTACTTTTTGGAGAAATGTCCTCTGGTCTGATGAAACAAAAATAGAACTGTTTGGCCATAATGATCATCATTATGTTTGGAGGAAAAAGGGGGTGCTTGCAAGCTGAAGAACACCATCCCAACCATGATGCACGGGGGTGGCAGCATCATGCTGTGGGGGTGCTTTGCTGCAGGAGGGACTGGTGCACTTCACAAAATATATGGTATCATGAGGAAGGAAAATTATGTGGATATATTGAAGCAACATCTCAAGACATCAGTCAGGAAGTTAAAGCTTGGTCGCAAATGGGTCTTCCAAATGGACAATGACCCCAAGCATACTTCCAAAGTTGTGGCAAAATGGCTTAAGGACAACAAAGTCAACGTATTGGAGTGGCCATCACAAAGCCCTGACCTCAATCCTATAGAAAATGTGTGGGCAGAACTGAAAAAGCGTGTGCGAGCAAGGAGGCCTACAAACCTGACTCTGTTACACCAGCTCTGTCAGGAGGAATGGGCCAAAATTCACCCAACTTATTGTGGGAAGCTTGTGGAAGGCTACCTGAAACGTTTGACCCAAGTTAAACAGTTTAAAGGCGATGCTACCAAATACTAATTGAGTGTATGTAATCTTCTGACCCACAGGGAATGTGATGAAAGAAATAAAAGCTTAAATAAATCATTCTCTCTGCTATTATTCTTTACATTCTTAAAATAAAGTGGTGATCCTAACTGACCTAAGACAGGGAATGTTTACTAGGAGTAAATGTCAGGAATAGTGAAAAACTGAGTTTAAATGTATTTGGCTAAGGTGTATGTAAACTTCTGACTTCAACTGTACGTCATTGGTTTTAGCTCTAAATGTAGCTGGTCTATAGAGTAAATAGAGTGAGGCTTCATCTCAAATGGCACCTTATTCCCTTTATAGTGCAGTACTTTCTACCAGGGCCCATAAAGCTCTAGTCAAAAGTAGTGCACTATATAGGGAATAGGGTGAAATTTGGGACGGACACTGATTAAAGTGGCTGAGTTCCAGGGCTGGTGATTTGTTACATAGGGAATAAGATACAGAGGGAGGAGTAGTCTCAGATAGCAGATAGTTTAGCGATGGGTTGTTGACATTATGGCTGCATTTATGGGGCTCTGCTACTCTGCTGTGTCCCGGCTCGTCCTCCTTCTCATAGCCTCAGTGTTCTGTATTGACATTGTGTCCTGTGAGGCCTGGCTGAATCTCTCTCTCTCTCTGCTTAGTGCCAGATGTTGGAGGAGTTATCTATCTCGTTTTCAGTTCTTGTTTATGGCAGGGCCACTTAGCTAGCTCCTGACTGAATATTTTGGCCAGTGTTGCCCATCACCCTGGACATACACTAGACACACTTTACTGAGGAACATTTTAACAAAATGTTCCCCAATTTAGTGGTGCTCATGGTTTCTATGGTTACCCTATAATAATAATAAAGCAAAGACATGCCCTTAGCTGATGCCTGACTGCTGATGCTGTACCATCTGACAGCCCTCCAGACTAATAAACTATTTCTTATCTTCTTAGACATTTTTATGACTGCTAATTATTAGTTCTGAGCTAGTTCCTTGAAGTAAAACAGACAAATAGGTAAAACTACTTGAATCACCAAGATAGTGGGTGAATCTCAAAGCACATTGGAGCAAAAGATCTAAAGCTCCTCCCCTCAAATCTTCTTCACCAATGAATTTTGAGAAAGAGGCGTTGAGTGGACACGAGGAATCAAGGAAATACAATTGAGATTCACACAGTGATTCTATCTTGAATAACGAGTAGTGGTTCTATACACTACATCTGAAACCTCTCCCTCCCTTGTCCCCCAGGACTCCTGCGTGACTACTGTGGTGATTACAACATGGCCTTCTACCTGGCAGGGGGCCCTCCCATCGTGGGGGGCATGGTGCTGTTCTTTGTGCCCCTGATACACCGGCGGCAGCAGAGAGCCTTTGAGGGCCAGGGTGCAGGGCCCGAGGACCCCAGCACGGATCACATGCAGCCCCCGGCAGGGGGCCCCTTGGCCTGCTCTAACGGAGACATGCTGCCTGGATACACTGACGTGGAGACACACATCTGAGTAGCACTACACAAAGGTATGAGAGGGGAGACACACACACACATTCACACACACACACACAGATCCTTGATTGAAACCGCGGGCATCTTCTCATGTTTTTCCTTTCCTTCTTCCTTCTCTCAGGGATTATATTCACCAGATCTGTCCGTCCCTGCACCTCCTGCCTTCCCCGGCCCCCGGCCCCTGACCCCCGGCCCCTAACCACGGACTACCTGCTGATGTACCTCTTAACCTCTGACACAGTTTCTATAGGAAGACCCCTCCTGTCTATAGGAACCCCCCTCCTCTCAGAACGCCATTAGTTCCTTATAGTGGTCCCTGTGGTCTACGGAGAGAGGGGAAGAAGGTTTTTTTTGCCCTCTGAAGCAAAGGAGGAACACATCGCTGATCAACCTCCTTGAACAAAGAGAGAGACAATTGGCATTATCATAGGACCTGGGCATCACACAATCCAAAACAGTGCTCTCTTTCCCTGTGTCTTTAAGCTCATCTAAAATGGTTTTAGACTTTAAAATGTGAATGCACGCTAAGTATTTGCCGTAAGAGCCAGCCGCCTGAAAATATATATTTTAAAATTCTGTAGCGTCTGTAATCAGAGTATGTAAATGTTTTAATATACTTCAGTTGGTTTTTAAATGACAGATTATTCAGAAGGATAAATAGTATTAGAGTAATTGAATGGAGTACTTTGTACTTCTCTTTCTAGACCACAAGCATCTCACACTTTATTTCATGTTATTTTCTGTCTGTAGGTGTTTCATTATATAGATCTAGGGCATAATATAGGACATTTGAAAGATTTCAGTTATTATGACAACTTATTGCAGTTACATTTTACAAGTCTCAATTTATTTTGTTTATGATCGATCAAGGAAGAACACATATCTGTTTCAGTTTTGTATTATACTATAGGTTTCAATGGTGATACCCCCTGGGAAAAGCCACTAAAACGAAGTCACCTCAACCACATACAGTACCAGTCAAAGGTTTGGACACACCTACTAATTCCAGGGTTTTTCTTTATTTTTTTCTATTTTCTACATTGTAGAATAATAGTGAAGACATCAAAACTATGGAATCATGTAGTAACCAAAAAAGTGTTAAACAAATCAAAATATTTTTTATATTTGAGATTCTTCAAAGTAGCCTCCTTTCGCCTTGATGACAGCTTTACACACTCTTGGCATTCTCTCAACCAGCTTCATGAGGTAGTCACCTGGAATGAATTTCAATTAACAGGTGTGCCTTGTTAAAAGTTAATTTGTGGAATTTCTTTCCTTCTTAATGTGTTTCAGCCAATCAGTTGTGTTGTGACAAGGTAGGGGTGGTATACAGAAGATTGCCCTATTTGGTAAAAGACCAAGTCCATATTATGACAAGAACAGCTCAAATAAGCAAAGAGAAATGACAGTCCGTCATTACTTTAAACATGAAGGTCAGTCAATCCTGAACATTTCAACAACTTTGAACGTTTCTTCAAGTGCAGTCGCAAAAACCATCAAGCGCTATGATGAATCTGGCTCTCATGAGGACCGGCACAGGAAAGGAAGACCCAAAGTTACCTCTGCTGCAGAGGATAAGTTCATTAGAGTTAACTGCACCTCAGATTGCAGCCCAAGTAAATGCTTCACAGAGTTCAAGTAACAGACACATCTCAACAACTGTTCAGAGGAGACTGCGTGAATCAGGCCTTCATGGTCGAATTGCTGCAAAGAAACCACTACTAAAGGATAACAATAATACGAAGAGACTTGCTTGGGCCATGAAACACGAGCAATGGACATCAGAATGGTGGAAATCTGTCCCTTGGTCTGATGAGTCCAAATTTGAGATTTTTGGTTTTTGGCATGTGTGGTTCCCACTGTGAAGCATGGAGGAGGAGGTGTGATGGTGTGGGGGTGCTTTGCTGGTGACGCTGTATGTGATTTATTTAGAATTCAAGGCACACTTAACCAGCTTGGCTACCACAGCATTCTGCAGCGATACGCCATTCCATCTGGTTTGCGCTTAGTGGGACTATCATTTGTTTTTCAACAGGACATTGACCCAAAACACACCTCCAGGCTGTGTAAGGGCTATTTGACCAAGAAGGAGAGTGATGGAGGGCTGCATCAAATGACCTGGGCTCCACAATCACCCGACCTCAACCCAATTGAGATGGTTTGGGATGAGTTGGACCGCAGAGTGAAGGAAAAGCAGCCAACAAGTGCAAGTGCTCAGCATATGTGGGAACTCCTTCAAGACTGTAGGAAAAGCATTCCAGGTGAAGCTGGTTGAGAGAATGCCAAGAGTGTGCAAAGCTGTCATCATGGTTAAGGGTGGCTACTTTGAAGAATCTCAAATATAAGATATATTTTGATTTATTTAACACTTTTTTGGTTACTACATGATTCCATGTGTGTTATTTCATAGTTTTGATGTCTTCACTATTATTCTACAAAGTAGAAAATAGTAAAAGTAAAGGTTCTGTCCATTTGTAGCTTGTTTTTGGACACAGGTCCAGGAATGGCTAAAGGATTGCAATATTTACCTGGAGCTAACCTTGCAGATAGCATTACTGGGTGATCTGAAAAGTCATAGTCAATCGATCAATAATATAATAATACTTTTAGCAAAAATGTTTATTTTTAATTCACAATCTGTAGAAGCAATGAGAATAGAAAGGTTCAGAACTTTTGTAAAACATCACAGTACGGTTGAAATATATATGGCAAATATAAATCCTATATGGATGGTGTTAAGAGATAGATGGGAGGTATTGAATGGAGTTGAAGGATGGGACTAATAACAAATAACAACAAATAATAACAAGATAACTAATAATGTATGCATACTGTGTCCATAATAAGTATATAGGTTGTATGTTGGGAGCTTTTGGGAAAGAGCACAGTTTGAAAGATATGGACATCATGAAAATGATCGGAGAGGTTGAGAGTAGAAGAAGTTCAGGAGCAAAAACAAATCAAATAGAATTATTGTAAAATTGACTGTGTCCATAAGGTGTAGATAGTAAGTATAGGCTGGAAGTAGAGGGAATTGTTGTTCACTAATTTACCCCAAGTAGGGAAAGGATGGCGGGGTTGAAAAGGAATAAAGGGGAGTATATATATAAAAAACATGGGGGATTGGAAGTGATGCAGACAATTACATTGATGGAAGTTACAATCTATCTGCAATATTAAGCTGATCTACCCCCCCCCCCACCCCCACCCCCCCAAAAAAGTAAAACAAAAAGTAAAGAAAAACCCTTGAATGAGTAGGTTTGTCCAAACTTTTGACTGGTACTGTACGTACTTATGCAGTTATTCCAAATATAACCTGTGCCATGGCGGAGCTACAGATAGAGAGTGCCAGACCTGATCTATTTTTTTAACAGTCACATTTCTACGACTTTAAGTGAATCAGATCTTTTTCATACACAATTGTGGATACTTTAATGTAAATAGACCTCTGAGAAGTTTTGCAATTTTTTTTAAAATTTACTCTGCAGATTTGTTTTTATTGTTTTAAGTTTCAAACGTTTTTTATTTGTTTTTACCATCTTTCTCTTACAACGGCATTGGGATCTTGTTATTCCCATGGGGGTGAATCCTAACGGCATTGGGATCTTGTTATTCCCATGGGGGTGAATCCTAACGGCATTGGGATCTTGTTATTCCCATGGGGGTGAATCCTAACGGCATTGGGATCTTGTTATTCCCATGGGGGTGAATCCTAACGTCCACTTTGACTCCCATTGACGTCAATGGATGACTAAGTGAAAATTCAACTTAAGTGAAATTTGGAAAGAAGAATAACCTTTAGTCTGCCAGGTTTTTTTAGCAAACAATCCAAATCTACATTAAGGGCATTGAGCTTAATTTTGAATCGAAAGGCCATAGTTTTTGCTGTGTGTGTGTGTGTGTGTGTGTGTGTGTGTGTGTGTTTGGGCATTGGTCCACAGACCAGAGAATGATTGCCATTACATGCATGCCCTCATTGGCTAGGTCATTTTTTCAGCCTGATTCCCATTGGTCCACATCAAACTGATGACTCTTTGTTGATGAGTTTGCTGCTTCTTATCTTAAGATGACAACATACTGGTTGTTGGGGTCATACGTCGTCACGGTAATAACCAGATACTGCCTCATGGAGATTTTCACTCTAGTAGAGAAATTCATTAAATTGCAGTTGCTGTTACGGTTCATAAATGTTAAACGGACCACTTACCTCCTTGAGATTACATTTTCCGCGCGACAGAAAGGTTAAAGGGTGTCCCAAATGCCACACTATTCCCTATATAGTGCACCGCTTTTGACCAGAGCCCTATGGTCACTGGTCAAAAGTACCGCACTATAAAGGGAATAGAGTGGCATTTGGGACACAGCCTAGACCTAATGGGGACAGGCGCTCCCGAGCGGCGCAGCAGTCTAAGGCACTGCATCTCAATTACTACAGACCCTGGTTCCATTCCAGGCTGTATCACAACCCGGCCGTGATTGGGAGTCCCATAGGGCGGCGCACAATTGGCCCAGCATCGTCCGGGTTTGGCCATCATTATAAATAAGAATTTGTTCTTAACTGACTTAAATAAAAAAATCAAATAATAATAATGGTAGGACAGAGAGAGGACAAAGACGTCAATACCTCAGTAATCTAGTTAAATATGTTGGCATTCTTCAAATCATGACATCATACTTCCAAGTGAAATGAAATGGTTGCTAGTTTTTTTTTCTACAGCTGTTAGCTTCAGAGACTCTGAGCTGCACATACTGCCAAAATCTTCCTTCACTCCAGTTATTAATACTCATTATTGTTGCTTTACTAGATGCTCGGAAATATAGCATAACAGTTCCAATCCATGAGGAACTGGTCAAACCTGTGTGTGTGACATTGTGTATGTAAATGTGTGTGTGTATGAGATTTACCTTCCCTCTCCTCCATCTGGCTGTGAGCCATACTTTTTAAACTCTTTATTTTTCCTTCCTGCTTCTCTAAATGTCATTCCCTCTGACAGTTCAGTCCCAGTCATATAATATAGCTATGATCACTATGGTCCTAGCCTCCATTAAGGCTGCAGACTGAGTGGACTAGGGTCACTAGGTCAAAGAGGAAACCTTGTTTGATCAAGCAAGCTGTAATAGAAAATGTACTTTTTGAAAGTTAATTTTGATCATTCTCCTATAGTTGGTCAGAGAGCTTGCTGGCTCTAGCCTGGTTAAACCAGATTGAGCCATTGTGAGTGCAGCATTCAGTCTGGTCTACCAGGCTATGCTGCTGGCTCACCAAGCATCATTATCTTTATACTGTAGATGCAAATGTGTTTCGATGAGATAGGCTATTGAAATATTAGATTTGTAACTACTGAGATGGACACATTTCGACAGGAGTGGTTAATGACTGATAGTGAAACACGCAGCCTTCATGGTGTTGTTTGCTTAACCAGTGTTTGGCTAGTCAAAGTCCTGTTGTCTATGCAGCCTTGGTGGCCCACCGGGGACAGTGGTTTCTGAGTGGGCAGTAGGCCCAGTTCAAGGACCGGTCACGTATAGGGTCACATGTTACATAGGCTTATATATACTGTATGAGAGTACAATCTCATCATAAATCTTCATATTTACACGGCTTAAATAACTACATTTTTACATTTTATGTTTCCTAATATTGTTGGTATTTTAATTGTATCTCGCCCCATAACAGCCATAGCATTCTAAACCCCAGTGGGAGTTTTGTCCCCAAAAAGATGTCGTTTTCTTAGTCCGAGCCAGCCCAGTGTGTGTTAGAGCCTCTTTTTATTACATCCTTGGGCTGGTGTACACCAAGTCTCTGTTACATCCTTGGGCTGGTGTACACCAAGTCTCTGTTACATCCTTGGGCTGGTGTACACCAAGTCTCTGTTACATCCTTGGGCTGGTGTACACCAAGTCTCTGTTACATCCTTGGGCTGGTGTACACCAAGTCTCTGTTACATCCTTGGGCTGGTGTACACCAAGTCTCTGTTACATCCTTGGGCTGGTGTACACCAAGTCTCTGTCCCAAATGGAACCCTATTCCCTTGATAGCGGACTACTTTTGACCAGAGCCCTATGGATCCTGGTAAAAAAAAAAAAAGCTCACTATATAGGGAATAGAGAGCAATTTGGGACTTATCCCACGTCTGTATACTTCTGACCCCACCTACCTACAGTCTCTTCTTCTTTAGCTTTTGCTGTATCACCCATAGACTGTACATCACCCTGACGATATTACCCATAGACTGTAAATCCCCTGACTGTATCACCCATAGACTGACTGTACATCACCCTGACTGTATCACCCATAGACTGACTGTATATCACCCTGACTGTATCACCCATAGACTGACTGTACATCACCCTGACTGTATCACCCAAAGACTGTACATCACCCTGTCTGTATCACCCATACTCTGTACATTACCCTGTCTGTATCACCTGTAGACTATACATCACTCTGACTGTATCACCCATAGTCTGACTGTACATCACCCTAACTGAATCACCCATAGACTGACTGTACATCACCCTGACTGTATCACCCATAGACTGACTTTACATCACCCTGACTGTATCTCCCATAGACTTTACATCACCCTGACTGTATCACCCATAGACTGTACATCACCCTGACTGTATCACCCATATACTTTACATCACCCTGACTGTGCTGCTCTTGTTTAATCTGTTAACTCTTCTCTCCCTCTTGTCTTTTGCACAATGTTTCTGCTGTTATTTTCATCACAACTCTCACCTCAGATTTCCTACCAACTGTCACCAATCTTTTCCTGAACCTCAACAGATATATGTTTTTCATTATGTTTTTTCAAGAAATGTTATAACAATAGGAATCACAAGATTTGAAATGAAGACTTATGCTGCTAGATAAATGTCATTCTTTTGGTGAAGTTATTTTGGATCTGTAATAAAACACAATTTGTTATTGTTTTCTATTAAACCAACAATAAATGTGTAATATGATGAGAACTGCATGTGTTTTCTCTGGCCAGCTGAGTAAAGCCACCCACTGCATTATACTGTATGTCTCTGGCCAGCTGAGTAAAGCCATCCACTGCATTATACTGTATGTCTCTGGCCAGCTGAGTAAAGCCATCCACTGCATTATACTGTATGTCTCTGGCCAGCTGAGTAAAGCCATCCACTGCATTATACTGTATGTCTCTGGCCAGCTGAGTAAAGCCATCCACTGCATTATACTGTATGTCTCTGGCCAGCTGAGTAAAGCCATCCACTGCATTGTACTGTAAGTCTCTGGATATAACATACTGCCTGTAACACTGTACGTGTGTTTGTGTGTAACACAGTAGGACTGAGGCTGAGCATCATGGTGTATGTTAACCGCCTCCTGACTAACTGCAATATTTGCATATGAACATGGTTTAGTTAGGTCTGACAGTAACTATGACTATTACCATAAATGTGTTATGTGATGTTAAATTATGTGATGTTCTGTTAGCTTGGTCTCAGTATGGGGAAATGAAATGATGCCTATGTTATCCGTCCCCTGACTGCTATATATTTCCATATGAACAAGCTGTTGGCTGCATCCCAAATGGCACCCTATTCCCTTTAAAGGCGCTATATGGTTAATCTCACATCTGCATTGGCCGTGCAGCATTTACGGTGATATGGGCTCTGTAGAAGTCAGGGCAACTCATACTTCTTGCGCTTCGCGGAGCAGCGCAGAGCTGTTGTGAAGGAAGTTGTGAAGGAAGTGAGTTTGTGTTTATACAGCGATGCAGTATGGAGCTCAATTTGGCCTCTGCTCCAGAGACTCCGCGATTATGTCACACCATCCATATGGAGCTTCTGACCACATTTTCGGATCAAGCATAAATTGTATCTTATAGTGCCCTACCGTTGACCAGAGCCCATAGGGTGCACTATATAGGGAATAAGGTGCCATTTGGAATGCTTACGTTCTCTCCCTCTGCTCCCCGCTCTCCAATTTGACCCACTTTACTTACTAAAATACAATTTATGCTTGATCCGAAAATGTGGTCAGAGGCTCCATATGGCGGGTGTGACGTAATTGCGGAAACTCTTGGGGCATGCAGAGGCCAAATTTAGCTCTGAACCACATTGCCGGGGGGCCTCCCAAATGTTGTAACAATGTGGAGGGCTCTGCGAAGGGCAAGAAGTATGAATGCCCTGACTTCTGCAGAGGCCGTATCACCGTAAATGCTGCACGGCCAATGCAGACGGCAGATTGACCATGCAGCGCCTTTAAGCTGCCAGTCAAGCACGCACAGTTGAATGCCCCAGAAAAGAGCCACCAAAATTCTGTTCAGTTCTTAGAACTACCAGCAGCCAGGCATGTTGTACTACCCTGCTGCACCCCTCTCTGGTGGCTTACAATCAGGCTAAGCAGGTCTGAGCCTGGCCTGTACTGGGATGGATGGATGGGTGGATAATTAGTTTGAGTGAATGAGTTTTAAGTGGAACAGTGTTGGGGAGCAAGGGACTGTGTGGATGGACACAAGGGGGTTGTTGCAAAATGTTGCACAGATGGTTTTCTGTTACTGTCTGTTTTCTCCTGTGTGTGAATGGGGCGGGGCTATATAGATCGCTCTTTTAGGAAGTATAGGTTGCTTGGTTGGCCTGTAGGGACCAAACAGTAGCTAACTGATGCACCAGCACAGTGTCTCCAGAAGAGGGAGCCTTCTCCACTTCAGGACACAGTGAGTCATACAGTAGTCCTACTGAACACAGCTAAACCCTATTGTTTCTAGGGACAACCAAAAAACGGTTATGACACATATTCACTATGTAACAGAGAACACAGAAATAAAATAAAAACCCACTATGCCATAGTACAGTATTACCACACACAGATCAACTGAACCATCTCAGATTGCATAGCCATAAAGTTTTGCCACATTGTGAAATCTACCTAGAGGGAATTTGGCAAATGTTATTTACTGTGGAAACTACTACCAGACTACGCAGGATAACCAGTTACATGGGAATCCCTTTACTTCATTTACCATAAAGACCATCTGTAAATACTTAAATGACAGAAAAGTAGAAACTGGTGTGTGTGCTTCAGGGTTCCTGGAGAGTTATTGTTCTGTGGACATGGGGCCTGAGGTTCCAGGAGGAAGCGATATAAGATAAATATTAAGAGTGTGGCCATAGTAGGTGTGACTCGTACCACAGGGGACTACTAACTTATTTTCTGTTCTGAAACTTCTCTCACACCAATCTGACACTAGAAGTCCAAGGGCTCCTTTGATAGTGTCACATGATATGTATTGTTGTTACAAACTAACTTACACACACATAGAGAAGAGGGTTTGCCAAATAATAACAGAGAGAGTCCAGTCATCATTACTTACATAACTAAGCCTTGTCTGAACCAGAACGGCCCATAGGGGCAAGTTAGGGCCTATGTCCTGTCCTCATACGGCCTATGTCATGTTTCTGTAGCGTGAGGAAGTACACCCCCTGGACAGGATGCTAGTATGATTAAGACCTATTAAGGTTTTATTGGAGCGAAAACCTGTTCCCGTGGTGATAGGGAATGTGTTCTGTTATTGTTTGGACAGGGATAAAGTGTGACGTTGTGCTACTTTCTGTCTGTAATCCCACTGGGCACAGACGTCAGTTCAACGTCTAGTTGTGATTTATATTTGGTTGAGTTGTCAACTAATGTGAATTTGACTTGAAATCAACAAAAATTGCCACCATGTCATTGGATTTAGGTTAAAAGTTGGGTGAAAAAATACAAAATGCCCTAACGTTGATTACTTTTTTTTGAAATCCAATCAGTTTTCCACATTGATTCAACGTCATCACATTGATTTTTTGGGTTGGAAACAATTGATTCAACCAGTTTGTGCCCAGTGGGATGTTTTTGCCAACATTTGTCCAGCAATGTTGTCTGTCGGTTCTCCCCATCCAAACCAAACAACACAGCTTTGTGGTCAACTTCCTCAGTGAGGGGATGATAACGAGTTTATGTGCCCAAACACACTGCTCACTGTACTCCCTTTCTCACACACACTGCTGTCTCTCACCCTCTCTCTCTCCCTTCCTCTCTCCCTTCCTCTCCCTCCCTCTCTCCCTCCCTATCTCTCTTCCTCTCTCGCTCTTCCTCTCTCTTCCTCTCCCTCCCTCTCTCTCTCCCTCCCTCCCTCTCTCTCGCCCTCTTCCTTTTTCCCCTCTCTCTCTCATACACACACTGCTGTCTTTTGACCAGATTATAGCAATTTCTGAAGAACTGTATTTCATCTTTATATCGTTACACTTCATTTTCTTTACGAGTGGAACAATGGCCAAATCAATCACACTTGCCAATGGCTTGAGAGACTGTGAGAAGTGGTTAAGACTGAATAACAGTCTGGAGAGACGGGAATGAAGTAAAGGAAGGTGAACCAACCCTCCCTAATCATAGAGAAACACAGAGACACTGCCAGTATCCCCCTGGGCTGGAGCAAAGGAACAAAACAAAAGCAAAGAGAGAACCGTTTCCTGTCACGGAAGGGAGATGGTGAACAGGACAGGAAGAGAAAGCATGGGAGGACGGGTGTGTGTGTGTGTGTGAGGGGGGGGGGGTGTCGCAACACTGACCTCTAGAACCAGGCTCGATATAATTCCATCTTTATTGAACAATATAAACTCTATCCCTCTCCCCTCAGTGCATATGATACATTGCATTACATACAGTACTGTACAGATTACTGTAGTCACAGAGTCACATCCATCCAGATAGAAACAATAATTATACTGTACTATTTACATGTAGTTGATCACAGCTGGAATGTCAGAAGTCATAGTGTTAGTAGTAGTATACATTGTAAATGAGACAAACTGTCTGTGTCAGTCTTCATAAACTGATGTAATGTGTTGATAGTGGAGTGACGAGGCCTAAGAGCCATTTTCAGCTGAAGCTTATTAATAGACAGTTACTACAACAGTATATCATATAACTAATACCATATATGACTCTGACCCTAGCTAAACAAACCTTTTACCTAGATTCAATTACTCTGTTCATCCATCAATGACATGACTATTTCATGATCATGTCACCGCTATTAAATAGAAGAGATGAT
This sequence comes from Coregonus lavaretus, assembly GCF_964263955.1. Lineage (NCBI taxonomy): Eukaryota > Metazoa > Chordata > Actinopteri > Salmoniformes > Salmonidae > Coregonus > Coregonus lavaretus. Next base: position 33,092,202 of record NC_140019.1, on the reverse strand, counting down.
GATGAGGTCGGCCTGAGTGTGGATCTGCACAGTGGGGCCCCCTGCCCTGTCTCTCAGTGTTGCTGCTGGGTGTCACAGCCAATGAACTCCAGGCGCAGGGCGATGTCGTTCACCCAGCCTCTGGGGTGGATCTGTATAAAGCGGGCGAACAGAGGAGGATCAAAGAGGTTCAGCATCTCCTCATCTGGCTCACTGTTCCCCTTGAAGATCTGGGAGGAAGGAGGAGGCAGAGTCAAACAGAGCTGGCTCACATAAATCACAGTTCGTAAACTCGCAAAGTTAAACATGTTACAGCTTTGCCACTGTTTGTGCTCTTTACAACATCAGGTTTCGTAAATCTGCCTGGTGGCATTTTGCCTTTAATAATCTTGATTTCTCTTGAGGTTTCAAATCACATTCCCCTGCATGCTAAGGAAGGTGTGTGTGTACTGAGATGTAGCCTGTGATAAATATGATGATAATGAGTGATGTGTGTGTACTGAGATGTAGCCTGTGATAAATCTGATGATAATGAGTGATGTGTGTGTGATACCTTCTCTCTTTGCGTTCCATCGTCAACCACGTTGGACCAGGAGTGGCCGTCGTCGCTAATGGTTACGGAGAACTCTGTCACCATCATCTGAGTAAGAACAGACCACGCCCCCTGAGTCACGACCCCTGTGATGCGTTTCATAACCAGGAAGTCCACCTGCAGCCACTCATGGGGGTTATTGGCCTGGAGGAGGAGGGAGGAAGGGGGGTGGGTTATAGTAGGTGCAATACACGAATAGAAACCGTGTCCACAGCAGTGCATCTAGGTCCAGATGCTGGTTAACCCTGTCCACAGCAGTGCATCTAGGTCCAGATGCTGGTTAACCCTGTCCACAGCAGTGCATCTAGGTCCAGATGCTGGTTGACCCTGTGCACAGCAGTGCATCTAGGTCCAGATACTGGTTAACCCTGTGCACAGCAGTGCATCTAGGTCCAGATGCTGGTTAACCCTGTCCACAGCAGTGCATCTAGGTCCAGATGCTGGTTAACCCTGTCCACAGCAGTGCATCTAGGTCCAGATGCTGGTTAACTCTGTCCACAGCAGTGCATCTAGGTCCAGATGCTGGTTGACCCTGTGCACAGCAGTGCATCTAGGTCCAGATACTGGTTAACCCTGTGCACAGCAGTGCATCTAGGTCCAAATGCTGGTTAACCCTGTCCACAGCAGTGCATCTAGGTCCAGATGCTGGTTAACCCTGTGCACAGCAGTGCATCTAGGTCCAGATGCTGGTTTTGGCAGGAACAAGTATTCAAAAACAAGAATAAAAACGATTAAAACAAAGGACGGAGAAGAATAGAACACTGGGTAAACCCCTGACTTACAACACTTCCACCACAGCATGTGACCATTACAAACAATTGTATCTCTTGATTGATTCCTAGTGTTTTCCAGGGAAAGAACATCAAGCTCAAAAAAGGTTACAATCGCAATATAAATTGGTCACAGATTCTACATGATTTCTCAACCTATCATTGACCATTCAGTTCCAGAGAAAACTTGTCACAGTTGACCTCTGTCTCGCAATCACAAGTGTTGCTCACATCCTACCAACCCTTAAAAGAAACACTCCAATCTGAAAATATAGAAAACATGACAATGGTGGTTTCTGAGGAAGGCAGTAAATGTGATTAGCTAAAGAAGGAGAGTGATAATGGAGAGGGCCCATGAGAGAGAGAGAGAGAGATAGAGAGAGAGAGACAGAAAGAGAGAGAGAGAGCGAGAGAGACAGCGAGAGAGAGACAGAGAGAAAGAGAGACAGAGAGAGAAGTAAGCTGGTCCTGGGGCTCTGTTCACAAACACAAACAGACCCCAGAGAGCCCCAGGACAACAACAACAACAACAACACAATTAGACCAAACCAAATCAAGAGAAAACAAAAAGAGAATTACTTGACACATTGGAAAGAACAACAAACAAAAAAACAGAGCTAACTAGAATGCTATTTGGCCCTAAACAGAGAGTACACAGTGGCAGAATACCTGACCACTGTGACTGACACAAACTTAAGGAAAGCTTTGACTATGTACAGACTCAGTGAGCATAGCCTTGCTATTGAGAAAGGCCGCCGTAGGCAGACCTGGCTCTCAAGAGAAGACAGGCTATGTGCACACTGCCCACAAAATGAGGTGGAAACTGAGCTGCACTTCCTAACCTCCTGCCAAATGTATGACCATATTAGAGACACATATTTCCCTCAGATTACAGCGATCCACAAAGAATTCGAAAACAAACCCAATTTTGATAAACTCCCTTATCTACTGGGTGAAAAACCACAGTGTGCCATCACAGCTGCAAGATTTGTGACCGGTTGCCACAAGAAAAGGGCATTGTCTTTATTCTTTTGGAACTTCTGAGTGTAATGTTTACTGTTAATATTTATTGTTTATTTCACTTTTGTTTACTATCTACTTCACTTGCTTTGGCAATGTTAACATACGTTTCCCATGCCAATAAAGCCCTTAAATTGAAATTGAATTGAGAGAGAGACAGAGAGAGAGAGTGTGAGAGTGTGAGAGTGAGTGAGTGAAAGAGAGAGAGTGAGAGTGAGAGTGAGAGAGAGAGAGAGAGAGAGAGAGAGAGAGAGAGAGAGAGAGAGAGCATAGCCTTGCTATTGAGAAAGACCGCCATAGGCAGACCTGGCTCTCAAGAGAAGACAAGCTATGTGCACACTGCCCACAAAAGGATAAATCTACAATAATCGAGAATTTCAACAAGCATTTTGCTACGGCTGGCCATGCTTTCCACCTGGCTACCACTACCCCGGCCACCAGCTCTGCACCCTCCGCTGCAACTTGCCCATGCCCCCCCTGCTTCTCCTTTACACAAATTCAGACAGCTGAAATCTGGACCCCTACAAATCAGCTGGGCTAGACAATCTGGACTCTTTCTTTCTAAAATTAGCCGCCGAAATTGTCGCAACCCCTATTACTAGCCTGTTCAACCTCTCTTTCGTAACGTCTGAGATATCATAACCACGATCGATAAAAGACAGTACTGCGCAGCCGTCTTCATCGACCTGGCCAAGGCTTTCAACTCTGTCAACCACCGCATTCTTATTGGTAGACTAAATAGCCTTGGTTTCTCAAATGACTGCCTCGCCTGGTTCACCAACTACTTCTCAGATAGTGTTCAATGTGTCAAATCGGAGGGCCTGTTGTCTGGACCTCTGGCAGTCTCTATGGGGGTGCCACAGGGTTCAATTCTCGGGCCGACTCTATTCTCTGTGTATATCAATGATGTCGCTCTTGCTGCTGGTGACGCTCGGATCCACCTCTATGCGGACGACACCATTTTGTATACATCTGGACCTTCATTGGACACTGTTAACAAACCTCCAAACGAGCTTCAACGCCATACAACACTCCTTCCGTAGCCTCCAACTGCTCTTAAATACTAGTAAAACTAAATTCATGCTCTTCAACCGAATGCTGCTTGCACCCGCCCACCCGACTAGAATCACTACTCTCGGCGGGTCTGACCTAGAGTATGTGGACAATTACAAATACCTAGGTGTCTGGTTAGACTGTAAACTCTCCTTCCAGACTCACATTAAGCATCTCCAATCAAAGGTTAGATCTAGAATCGGCTTCCTATTTCGCAAACAAAGCCGCCTCCACTCATGCTGCCAAACATGCCCTCGTAAAACTGACTATCCTACCGATCCTTGACTTCGGCGATGTCATTTACAAAATAGCCTCCAACACTCTACTCAGCAAATTGGATGTAGTCTATCACAGTGCCATCCGTTTTGTCACCAAAGCCCCATATACTACCCACCATTGTGACATGTACGCTCTTGTTGGCTGGCCCTCACTACATATTCGTCGCCAAACCCACTGGCTCCAGGTCATCTATAAATCACTGCTAGGCAAATCCCCATCTTATCTTACCTAACAGGTCACCATAGCAACACCCACCCGTAGTCTGCGCTCCAGCAGGTATATCTCACTGGTCATCCCCAAAGCCAACACCTCCTTTGGCCGCCATTCCTTCCAGTTCTCTGCTGCCAATGACTGGAACGAACTGCAAAAATCTCTGAAGCTGGAGACTCTTATCTCCCTCACTAACTTTAAGCGTCAGTTGTCAGAGCAGCTTACCGATCACTGCACCTGCACACAGCCATTCTGAAATTAGCCCATCCAACTACCTCATCCCCATATTGTTATTTATTTTGCTAATTTGCACCCCAGTATCTCTATTTGCACATCATCTTTTGCACATCTATCATTCCAGTGTTAATACGAAATTGTAACTATTTTGCACTATGGCCTATTTATTGCCTTACCTCCATAATTTACTACATTCGCACACACTGTATATATATTTTCTGTTGTATTTTTGACTTTATGTTTTGTTTACCCCATATGTAACTCTGTGTTGTTGTTTTTATCGCACTGCTTTGCTTTATCTTGGCCAGGTCGCAGTTGTAAATGAGAACTTGTTCTCAACTGGCTTACCTGGTTAAATAAAGGTGAAATAAAATAAAAAAATAAAAAATTGACATAATATGACATTTGAAATGTCTTTATTCTTTTGGAACTTCTGAGTGTAATGTTTACTGTTAATATTTATTGTTAATTTCACTTTTGTTTACTATCTACTTCACTTGCTTTGGCAATGTTAACATACGTTTCCCATGCCAATAAAGCCCTTAAATTTAAATTTAAAATGTAAATTAAATTGAGACAGAGCGAGAGAGAGAGAGCGAGAGAGAGAGTGAGAGACAGCGAGAGACAGAGAGAGAGAGAGAGAAAGAGAGAGAACACCTACCCAATATGACCCGCTAGACACAACTACAACAAAACAACCAACAAAAACGGGTCACAACTCCTTCATCTCTGTCACACGCTGGGTCTGTATATAGTCACTGATAGACTTAGAGGGGATTACTACGGTAGGTACACCTACAGCACATCTCTTGGTAGCAGTACTGAAGAATACTTTATCACCGACCTCATCCCAGAGTCTCTCAGAGCGTTCTCAGTCAGCCCACTGACACCCCTATCAGATTACAGAAAAATCATAGCCTACTTGAACAGAGCAATACTCAATCATGAGGCATCAAAGCCAAACAAACTGCATACTATTAAGAAACGCTATTGATGGAAGGAAAGTAGTGTAGAAACTGATAGATTAATTATTAATGACTAATTATTACACCCTGAAACTGTGTATAATGTGTTAGAAATGTGTGAGTGTAGGACCAGTAAAGACTATGGCACTGAGCTACTATTTAGCAATGTGAGTAAGAGTTAGACCAGACAACAAAGGAGAACTGTCTAAACCAAGATAAAGGGGCCTCCCAATTTGGGGAGGATGCGATAACTGCACCTGGCCGAGCAAGGAGTGGGAAAAGATAAGAATAGTGTGTGCCCTGATGGTCAGGAGAGCAGAGGAAAACATGAGCTGAGCCGAGGTGTGTGTGTGCTTACAAGATGTGTATTGTGGAAAAATACAGGCCGCCTAGGGGGGGGGGCAGGATTTTTGTATGACTTATGTGTATAAAAGGATTGTACCACCCTTTTGTTTTAGAATTCTCAATTAATAAAGATCTCTGACTATGCAGATCAGGACTCTGTCCGTTACTTAAATCCCAAAAGACTTACAACCTTTTGGGAGACGCACAGAGACACTGAAATAGTTTGTTTAATAATTCACATAACAGAAACCTACCAAAAAACTATTGGGCAACAAATCCAATCCCTTTTAGACAACTTGCTGGACAAAACATTTCACTGTAATAGTGAAGGTGTAAACTTGGCAGTAGAAAGCCTAAACTGTATATCTGACCTTTCAGCTTCCTTATCAAATCTAAAAATGTCAGGCAGACAACCTAAGAAAATGAACAACAATAACAAATGGTTTGATGAAGAATGTAAAAACCTAAGAAAGAAATTGAGAAACCTATCCAACCAAAAACATAGAGACACAGAAAACCTGAGCCTACGCCTTCACTATGGTGAATTGCTAAAACAATACAGAAATACACTATGGAAAAAGAAGGAACATGTTTCTCAATGTAATTGAAGAATCCATAGAATCTAACCACTTCTGGGAAAATTGGAACACACTAAACCAACAACAACACGAAAAGCTACCTATCCAAAATGGAAATGTATGGATAAACCACCTTTTTGGCTCTATAACAAAGAACAAACAGCAAAAACATATACAGTACCAGTCAAAAGTTTGGACACACCTACTCATTCAAGGGTTTTTCTTTATTTGTACTATTTTCTACATTGTAGAATAATAGTGAAGACATCAAAACTATGAAATAACACTTGTAGTAACCAAAAAAGTGTTAAACAAATCAAAATATATTTTATATTTGAGATTCTTCAAAGTAGCCACCCTTTGCCTTGATGACAGCTTTGCACACGCTTGGCATTCTCTCAACCAGCTTCATGAGGTAGTCACATGGAATGCATTTCAATTAACAGGTGTGCCTTGTTAAAAGTTAATTTGTGGAATGTCTTTCCTTCTTAATGCGTTTGAGCCAATCAGTTGTGTTGTGACAAGGTAGGGGTGGTATACAGAAGATAGCCCTATTTGGTAAAAGACCAAGTCCATATTATGGCAAGAACAGCTCAAATAAGCAAAGAGAAATTACAGTCCATCATTACTTTAAGACATGAAGGACAGTCAATACGGAACATTTCAAGAACTTTGAAAGTTTCTTCAAGTGCAGTCGCAAAAACCATCAAGCGCTATGATGAAACTGGCTCTCATGAGGACCGCCACAGGAAAGGAAGACCCGGAGTTAACTCTGCTGCAGAGGATAAGTTCATTAGAGTTAACCACACCTCAGATTGCAGCCCAAATAAATGCTTCACAGAGTTCAAGTAACAAACACATCTCAACATCAACTGTTCAGAGGAGACTGTGTGAATCAGGCCTTCATGGTCGAATTGCTGCAAAGAAACCACTACTATAGGACACCAATAAGAAGAAGAGACTTGCTTGGGCCAAGAAATACGAGCAATTAACATTAGACCGGTGGAAATCTGTCCTTTGGTCTGATGAGTCCAAATTTGAGATTTTTGGTCCCAACCTCTGTGTCTTTGTGAGACGCAGAGTAGCTGAACGGATGATCTCCGCATGTGTGGTTCCCACCGTGAAGCATGGAGGAGGAGGTGTGATGGTGCTTTGCTGGTGACACTGTTGTTGGTTTATTTAGAATTCAAGGCACACTTAACCAGCATGGCTACCACAGCATTCTGCAGCGATACGCCATCCCATCTGGTTTGCGCTTAGTGGGACTGTCATTTGTTTTTCAACAGGACAGTTACCCAAAACACACCTCCAGGCTGTGTAAGGGCTATTGGACCAAGAAGGAGAGGGATGGAGTGCTGCATCAGATGACCTGGCCTCCACAATCACCCAACCTCAACCCAATTCAGATGGTTTGTGATGAGTTGGACCGCAGAGTGAAGGAAAAGCAGCCAACAAGTGCTCAGCATATGTGGGAACTCCTTCAAGACTGTTGGAAAAGCACTCCTAATGAAGCTGGTTGAGAGAATGCCAAGAGTGTGCAAAGCTGTCATCGGCAAAGGGTGGCTACTTTGAAGAATCTAAAATCAAAAATATATTTTGATTTGTTTAACACTTTTTGGGTTACTACATGATTTCATACACTGCTCAAAAAAATAAAGGGAACACTTAAACAACACAATGTAACTCCAAGTCAATCACACTTCTGTGAAATCAAACTGTCCACTTAGGAAGCAACACTGATTGACAATACATTTCACATGCTGTTGTGCAAATGGAATAGACAACAGGTGGAAATTATAGGCAATTAGCAAGACACCCCCAATAAAGAAGTGGTTCTGCAGTTTGTGACCACAGACCACTTCTCAGTTCCTATGCTTCCTGGCTGATGTTTTGGTCACTTTTGAATGCTGGTGGTGCTTTAACTCTAGTGGTAGCATGAGACGGAGTCTACAACCCACACAAGTGGCTCAGGTAGTGCAGCTGATCCAGGATGGCACATCAATGCGAGCTGTGGCAAGAAGGTTTGCTGTGTCTGTCAGCGTAGTGTCCAGAGCATGGAGGCGCTACCAGGAGACAGGCCAGTACATCAGGAGACGTGGAGGAGGCCGTAGGAGGGCAACAACCCAGCAGCAGGACCACTACCTCCGCCTTTGTGCAAGGAGGAGCAGGAGGAGCACTGCCAGAGCCCTGCAAAATGACCTCTAGCAGGCCACAAATGTGCATGTGTCTGCTCAAACGGTCAGAAACAGACTCCATGAGGGTGGTATGAGGGCCCGACGTCCACAGGTGGGGGTTGTGCTTACAGCCCAACACCGTGCAGGACGTTTGGCATTTGCCAGAGAACACCAAGATTGGCAAATTTGCCACTGGCGCCCTGTGCTCTTCACAGATGAAAGCAGGTTCACACTGAGCACATGTGACAGACGTGACAGAGTCTGGAGACGCCGTGGAGAAAGTTCTGCTGCCTGCAACATCCTCCAGCATGACCGGTTTGGCGGTGGGTCAGTCATGGTGTGGGGTGGCATTTCTTTGGGGCCCGCACAGCCCTCCATGTGCTCGCCAGAGGTAGCCTGACTGCCATTAGGTACCGAGATGAGATCCTCAGACCCCTTGTGAGACCATATGCTGGTGCGGTTGGCCCTGGGTTCCTCCTAATGCAAGACAATGCTAGACCTCATGTGGCTGGAGTGTGTCAGCAGTTCCTGCAAGAGGAAGGCATTGATGCTATGGACTGGCCCGCCCGTTCCCCAGACCTGAATCCAATTGAGCACATCTGGGACATCATGTCTCGCTCCATCCACCAACGCCACGTTGCACCACAGACTGTCCAGGAGTTGGCGGATGCTTTAGTCCAGGTCTGGGAGGAGATCCCTCAGGAGACCACCCGCCACCTCATCAAGAGCATGCCCAGGCGTTGTAGGGAGGTCATACAGGCACGTGGAGGCCACACACACTACTGAGCCTCATTTTGACTTGTTTTAAGGACATTACATCAAAGTTGGATCAGCCTGTAGTGTGGTTTTCCACTTTAATTTTGAGGGGGACTCCAAATCCAGACCTCCATGGGTTGATAAATTTGATTTCCATTGATAATTTTTGTGTGATTTTGTTGTCAGCACATTCAACTATGTAAAGAAAAAAGTATTTAATAAGATTATTTCATTCATTCAGATCTAGGATGTGTTGTTTAAGTGTTCCCTTGATTTTTTTGAGCAGTGTATGTGTTATTTCATAGTTTTGATGTCTTCACTATTATTCTACAATGTAGAAAACAGTACAAATAAAGAAAAACCCTTGAATGAGTAGGTGTGTCCAAGCTTTTGACTGGTACTGTACATGATCAACTACAAATCTTAGAATCAACTATTAAAGACTACAAGAACACACTGGCTTCTCCAATTACACTGAATGAACTACAGGACAAAATACAAAACCCTCCAACCCAAAAAGGCCTGTGGTGTTGATGGTACCCTTAATGAAATAAAATATACAGTCCACAAATTCCAATTGGCTATACTTAAACTCTTTAACATCATCCTCAGCTTTGGCATCTTCCCCAATATTTGGAACCAAGGACTGATCACCCCAATCCACAAAAGTGGAGACAAATATGACCCCGATAATTACAGTGGAATCTGCAATACAGCAATCTCTGAAAAATCCTCTGCATTATCATTAACATCAGACTCCAACATTTCCTCAGTGAAAACAATGTACTGAGCAAATGTCAAATTGGCTTCTTACCTAAATACCGTATGACAGACCACATATACACCCTGATTGATTGACAAACAAACAAACAAAACAAAAGCAAAGTCTTCTCATGCTTTATTGATTTCAAAAAAGCTTTTGACTCAATTTGGCATGAGGGTCTGTTATTTAAATTGATGGAAAGTGGTGTTGGGGGAAAAACATACGACATTATAAAATCCATGTACTCAAACATGCGGTTAAAATTTGGCAAAAAACATACACATTTCTTTCCACAGGTCCGTGGGATGAGACAGGGATGCAGCTTGAGCAGTCTGCAGCACCCGGCCTCACCCTACTGGACTCGGAAATCAAATGTCTACTGTTTGCAGATGATCTGGTGCTTCTGTCCCCAACCAAGGAGGGCCTACAGTAGTACCTAGTTCTTCTGCACAGATTCTGTCAGACCTGGGCCCTGACAGTGAATCTCAGTAAGACATAAATAATGATGTTCCAAAAAAGGTAGAGTAGTCAAGACAACAAATACAAATTCTATCGACACACTGTTGCCCTAGAGCACACAAAGAATTACACCTACCTCGGCCTAAACATCAACACCACAGGTAACTTCCACAGGGCTGTGAACAACCTAAGAGACAAAGCAAGAAGGGCCTTCTACGCCATCAAAAGGAACATGAACCTCAACATCCCAATTAGGATCTGGCTAAAAATACTTGAATCAGTTATAGAACCCATTGCCCTCTATGGTTGTGAGGTCTGGGGTCCCACTCACTAACCAATAATTCACAAAATGTGACAAACACCAAATTGAGACTCTGCATGTAGAATTCAGCAAAAATATACATTGTGTAGAACGCAAACCCCCAAACAATGCATGCAGAGTAGAATTAGGAATGTACCCACTAGTTATGAAAATCCAGAAAAGAGCTGTTAAATTCTACAACCATCTAAAAGCAAGCGATGCCCACACATTCCCCCACAAAGCCCTCACCTACAGAGATTAACCTAGAGAAGAGCCCCCTCTGTGTACAAACACAAACAGACACCACAGAGCCCCAGGACAGAAACACAATTAGACCCAACCAAATTATGAGAAAGCAAAAAGATAACTATTTAACACACTCAAAAGAATCAACCAAAAAACAGCGCAAATTAGAATGCTATCTGGCCCTAAACAGAGAGTACATGATTGACCAAAAATGTAATGTACAGCATAGCTTTGCTATTGAGAGAGGCCGCCATAGGCAGACCTGGCTCTCGAGCGAAGCACCGTCACAACGCGTAATATTTTACGGCGAACACTGCAGCAGAATCAAACTCCTTTCTCCGCTACTCTTTCATCCGCGTCAGGCTACAATACATCTAGTTTCCCGGGGGATGCTGTGAAGCCAGCTGTAGTCTATTGCGTGATTGTGTTTGAGTCTGTTATTAAATGTGTATGTTTACTGTTTTTCATTAAAACCTATAGATAATATTCTGCCCATATGAACACATTTATTTTAGGCCATTTAAAGAATAGCTATGCATGATGTAATGAAAAGGATCAAACAGAAACATTGTTTCACATTCTTTAATAAAAGACTCAAACGGAAACAGGCTGGCTTCGCAGTTTCCCTGCCAAATAGGCTTACAAGGAAACTCGGCCTACAAGGAAACAACGTATCTCGACAACATTGAGTGCGCGAGGGGGTCTGTGCGCAGTGTAGTACCTTCCACAAAACGTTTCGCTCTACAAAAAGACACGAACGACTCTTCAACTGTGGTTGAAACTGAGCTGCACTTCCTAACCTCCTGCCAAATGTATGACCACATTAGAGACACATATGTCCCACAGATCACACAAACCCACAAAGAATTAGAAAACAAATCAAACATTGATAAACTCCCATTTCTATTGGGTGAAATACAACAGTGTGCCATCACAGCTGCAAGATTTGTGACATGTTGCCATGAGAAAAGGGCAACTAGTGAAGAACAAACAACATTGTAAATAGCACCAATATTTAGCTGTGTATTTATCTTCCCATACTATTCATACTACAACTATTTGCACATTGCTAAAACATTGATATGATATGGACTTTCCACTAGTCTTTTGAAGAAAGCAATATAGCTAATATAACTGATAATATCTGATATATAGCTGATAATATAATACTTGAAATGTATTTATCTTTTTGAAACCTTTTTGAGTTAAATTCTTCTCACTTTGTTTATTGATTATTTCACTTGCTTTGGCAATGTAAACACGTTTCCCAATAAAGCCCCTTCGAATTGTATTGAGAGAGAGAGAGACTTGACACATCATGAAAAAATAGAAGTGCCGGATAGGGCTGTATTACAGCCACACCAGCGGTCACGAGTCATGAAGGCAGTCAAATTCCACGTGACCGTTTAGTCATGGAAATTAGGCTTCTCCAAGCTCTGATGCTGCTGCTGGTCATTAGTAGCCTACCAAACTTGCTAACAGCCTGGTACTCAGCACTCTATTGTCCCTCTAATCACTCTGACATCAATGCAAATGTTTTAGAAAATCAAAATCAAACACATGAGCTCATGTTGCGCAATATTTCAATAGACTATGCAATTGTGCGAGAAAACAAAGTGATGGCCTCGATTAAAAAGAGGACGATCCCATCAGCTTTCTATAGGCTTACAATATTTACAGTTTTAAGTTATTAAAACTAGTTTTTCAACCCCTCCACAAATGTCTTGTTAACAAACTATAGTTTTGGCAAGTCGGTTAGGACATCTACTTTGTGCATGACACAAGTAATTTTTCCAACAATTGTTTACAGACAGATTATTTCATTTATAATTCACTGTATCACAATTCCAGTGGGTCAGAAGTTTACATACACTAAGTTGACTGTGCCTATAAACAGCTTGGAAAATTCCAGAAAATGATGTCATGGCTTTAGAAGCTTCTGATAGGCTAATTTACATACTTTGAGTCAATTGGAGGTGTACCTGTGGATGTATTTCAAGGCCTACCTTCAAACTCAGTGCCTCTTTGCTTGACATCATGGGGAAAAAAATCAAAAGAAATCAGCCAAGACTTGAAGGTACCACATTCATCTGTACAAACAATAGTACGCAAGTATAAACACCAAGGGACCACGCAGCCGTCATACCGCTCAGGAAGGAGACGCGTTCTGTCTCCTAGAGATTAACGTACTTTGGTGCAAAAAGTGCAAATCAATCCCAGAACAACAGCAAAGGACCTTGTGAAGATGCTGGAGGAAACAGCTACAAAAGTATCTATATCCACAGTAAAAAGAGTCCTATATCGACATAACCTGAAAGGCTGCTGAGCAAGGAAGAAGCCACTGCTCCAAAACCGCCATAAAAAAGCCAGACTACGGTTTGCAACTGCATAATGACCATCGTTATGTTTGGAGAAAAAAGGGGACAGTTTGCAAGCCGAAGAACACCATCCCAACCGTGAAGCACAGGGGTGGTAGCATCATGCTGTGGGGGTGCTTTGCTGCAGGAGGGACTGGTGCACGTCACAAAATAGATGGCATCATGAGGAAGGAAAATTATGTGGATATATTGAAGCAACATCTCAAGACATCAGTCAGGAAGTTAAAGCTTGGTCGCAAATGGGTCTTCCAAATGGAGAATGACCCCAAGCATACTTACAAAGTTGTGGCAAAATGACTTAAGGACAACAAAGTCAAGGTATTGGAGTGGCCATCACAAAGCCCTGACCTCAATCCTATAGAACATTTGTGGGCAGAACTGAAAAAGCGTGTGCGAGCAAGGAGCCCTACAAACCTGACTCAGTTACACCAGCTCTGTCAGGAGGAATGGGCCAAAATTCACCCAACTTATTGTGGGAAGCTTGTGGAAGGCTACCCGAAACGTTTGACCCAAATACTAATTGAGTGTTGTACAGTGGGGGGAAAAGTATTTAGTCAGCCACCAATTGTGCAAGTTCTCCCACTTAAAAAGATGAGAGAGGCCTGTAATTTCCATCATAGGTACACGTCAACTATGACTGACAAAATGAGAATTTTTTTTCCAGAAAATCACATTGTAGGATTTTTTATGAATTTATTTGCAAATTATGGTGGAAAATAAGTATTTGGTCAATAACAAAAGTTTCTCAATACTTTGTTATATACCCTTTGTTGGCAATGACACAGGTCAAATGTTTTCTGTAAGTCTTCACAAGGTTTTCACACACTGTTGCTGGTATTTTGTCCCATTCCTCCATGCAGATTTCCTCTAGAGCAGTGATGTTTTGGGGCTGTCGCTGGGCAACACAGACTTTCAACTCCCTCCAAAGATTTTCTATGGGGTTGAGATCTGGAGACTGGCTAGGCCACTCCAGGACCTTGAAATGCTTCTTACGAAGCCACTCCTTCGTTGCCCGGGCGGTGTGTTTGGGATCATTGTCATGCTGAAAGACCCAGCCACATTTCATCTTCAATGCCCTTGCTGATGGAAGGAGGTTTTCACTCAAAATCTCACGATACATGGTCCCATTCAGGATTTGAGTCCCTGGCGGCGTAGTGTGTTACTGATGGTAGGCTTTGTTACTTTGGTCCAAGCTCTCTGCAGGTCATTCACTAGGTCCCCCCGTGTGGTTCTGGGATTTTTGCTCACCGTTCTTGTGATCATTTTGACCCCACGGGGTGAGATCTTGCGTGGAGCCCCAGATCGAGGGAGATTATCAGTGGTCTTGTATGTCTTCCATTTCCTAATAATTGCTCCCACAGTTGATTTCTTCAAACCAAGCTGCTTACCTATTGCAGATTCAGTCTTCCCAGCCTGGTGCAGGTCTACAATTTTGTTTCTGGTGTCCTTTGACAGCTCTTTGGTCTTGGCCATAGTGGAGTTTGGAGTGTGACTGTTTGAGGTTGTGGACAGGTGTCTTTTATACTGATAACAAGTTCAAACAGGTGCCATTAATACAGGTAACGAGTGGAGGACAGAGGAGCCTCTTAAAGAAGAAGTTACAGGTCTGTGAGAGCCAGAAATCTTGCTTGTTTGTAGGTGACCAAATACTTATTTTCCACCATAATTTGCAAATAAATTCATTAAAAATCCTACAATGTGATTTTCTGGATTTTTTTTCCTCAATTTGTCTGTCATAGTTGACGTGTACCTATGATGAAAATTACAGGCCTCTCTCATCTTTTAAATGGGAGAACTTGCACAATTGGTGGCTGACTAAATACTTTTTCCCCACTCTATGTAAACTTCTGACTCACTGGGAATGTGATGAAAGAAATAAAAGCTGAAATAAATCCCTCTCTCTACTATTATTCTGACATTTCACATTCTTAAAATAAAGTGGTGATCCTAACTGACCTAAGACAGGGAATTTTTACCAGGATTAAATGTCAGGAACTGTGAAAAACTGAGTTTAAATGTATTTGGCTAAGGTGTATGTAAACTGTATTTCTCAACTTTCATAATATTAAGCACATTATAAACAACAGTAGTATAGCCTACCTGGCTGCCATGAAAATAAACCCCAGGGAAAAGCGTTCTCCATTCGCTATTTAAGTGCATAGATGACATATTTTTCCCCGCTGCCCCTGTTTCGAGACAGGTGCATGATAATGGTCCATTCTAAATCAAAACAAATTTCACACATATAATATTTAGTATATGTAAAGACAAGATTAAATCAAGAATAGTCTGATGGGTGACAATATTAGCCTATCGCTTGTGAACTATATATTATCACTTGTGAATGATGCTCAGCATAAGAAATGAAGCCTTTTTTTGCGACTTCATCATAGTCGCACACCTCATGTAGACTAGCCAATAGGCCTATATGTTTTGATAAGATTTGTATCTCAACTAAAAGGCCAAATAACTTCTTAAAATTAAGCATATTAATCCACTTTACAAGGGGTGTAGAGCCTAACTGGCATACATAAGCAGCACTTGAGTTTCAAGTTTGGGGAAGATCATTTTCACAATAAAAATGCACCTTTATAATAAAAGCATCACATGCATAATTGCATTTGCGGTCACTTTTGAGAATGGTGTTTTCCGCTAATGGAACATTCACGCTTATAGCCTACTACCATGTGTGCATTGCTGCGCTTATAATGTAAAGAAATAGTCTAATAGTTTATCAACATTTTAAGCTAAACGTTCTGATCTGTTGCGTTGTATTCATTTGGGATCTATCGCATCCCACAACTGTCCCAGACTATGTTTGGAATATTTATTTCTCACACAGAATAGAATAGGTCAACTTTTGTACTATGGGGGATAGTAGATTGACATAGGCTACTGCTTTTGCTGTTCGTTAGGCCTACTCAACTTGTTGGCTGACGAAAAGTAAATGTGGACAGTTCTTCCAATATCTTCAATATGCACCACGGAATTGGATAAGGACGCCCGCAGTTGCGTCCCTGATGTGTCTGTCTTCCCTTTTAGCCTGTGTGAAAGACCCGATCACATGATGGAGCGCGCAGCACTCAGGGAGAAGGGCATAACGGCCACTGGCCGCAAACGGCATCGATTTCTTTAGGGTGCATTTCGGCCACACAAAGGGGATGCCGCCAGGGAATTTGAGGCAGTAGCAAGTGCTTGTCAAATTTTGAATGAGAGACTGATGAAGTGTACAGCCTGCACAAAAAAACAAAGCAGAGCTCATGCCTTTCAAGCGACTTTTTTCTCAAATCATCATTAGAGTCACATCATGCAGCCTTACAATGTATTAAAAATCTAAACATATAGCCAAACGTTTGTAGAACAACTAAAGTTATATTAATAACTCTAAATTAAGCATATAAGAGTACCTATTTCTTTGTTAACCGCTCAACACAGCACTCCCTCAAATCGATTGGACAAAATATCCTTTCTATTTTATTCAGCTTTGTTCAATTGTATTCTTCATATTATAAAATAATATAAAACAATGCCATGGAATTCTAAGCAAATCTTGTCTGCTAAAATGAACTAGTGTAGCCCACAGCCATATGGCATAGCCAGATCAGGACCTAACATAAGGAAACCTCAGAGTATGCTGTTCTGTTCTTCTGAAATAGACTACATTTTCTTTATATCATGTTTCTTTAGACTTGTCTAAAATAACTAATGGATTTATTGTGAAGGTGTAGGCTATATTACATGGATTTATTATACTTTTTTAAATGTAGATGTTCCAAAGGTCTGCATCAGTGGCTTGTAGGCTATGTGTGGAAGCCAGAAGATGCTAAATATGTTTATGTTAATTAACGGTCAATTACCATGAGACCCGACAGTTATTTGCTTGACAATCACCGGCTGATGAAATTTTGTGACCGCCACAGCCCTAGTGCCGGTCACAGAGGGAGGTGATGGTGTGTGTGGTTTCACTTTGTGTGTGTGCTTTGAGCTTCTGTGTTGTTGTATATGTGAGTGCGTAAGTGAATTTTTGACTTTATGTTTTTTTTACCCCATATGTAACTCTGTGTTGTTGTTTTTATCGCACTGCTTTGCTTTATCTTGGCCAGGTCGCAGTTGTAAATGAGAACTTGTTCTCAACTGGCTTACCTGGTTAAATAAAGGTGAAATAAAAATAAATAAAAAATAAAAGTGTGTGTGTGTGTACCTTGGGGCGCCATGCGTTGGCGCTGCCAGCCTGGCGGAGGCGTGCGAGGGCGGGGCTCCAGGAGAGCCTCCAGGTCTGCAGGAAGGAGGAGGCTCTGAAGCTGCTGTCTGGGACCAACCTCCTCTGGAGACCCAGGGGGAAGGAGCAGCCTGAGACACACACAGATCCTTGATTGAAACCGCGGGCATCTTCATGTTTTTCCTTTCCTTCTTCCTTCTCTCAAGGATTCTATTCACCAGATCTGTCCGTCCCTGCACCTTCTACCTTCCCCCGTCCAAGACCCCTGGCCACTGACCCCCGTCCCCCGTCCCCTGACCCCCGTCCCCCGTCCCCTGACCCCCGTCCCCCGTACCCTGACCCCCGTCCCCCGTCCCCTGACCCCCGTCCCTGACCCCCGGCCCCTGACCCCCGTCCCCCGTCCCCTGACCCCCGTCCCCTGACCCCCGTCCCTGACCCCCGGCCCCTGACCCCCGTCCCCTGACCCCCGTCCCTGACCCCCGTCCCTGACCCCCGGCCCCTGACCCCCGTCCCCTGACCCCCGTCCCTGACCCCCGGCCCCTGACCCCCGTCCCCCGTCCCCTGACTCCCGTCCCTGACCCCCGGCCCCTGACCCCCGTCCCCCGTCCCCTGACCCCCGTCCCTGACCCCCGTCCCCCGTCTCCTGACCCCCGTCCAAGACCCCTGGCCACTGACCCCCGTCCCCTGTCCCCTGACCCCCGTCCCCCGTCCCCTGACCCCCGTCCCCTGACCCCCGTCCCCTGACCCCCGTCCCCGTCCCCTGACCCCCGTCCCCTGACCCCCGTCCCCTGACCCCCGTCCCTGACCCCCGGCCCCTGACCCCCGGCCCCTGACCCCCGTCCCCTAACCACGGACTACCTGCTGATGTACCTCTCAACCTCTCAACCTCAGCTACATCACATCATCATCTAATCACAACATGCACCACCACTAAACGTGATCTGAGCTGTTACAAACGGTTACAAAGGTGTTCCTAACTGCCACAGGGACTCACTGTTGACGTCACAGCCCAGCAGCTCCATGCGGAGAGCAGGGTTCCTCTGGATGGTGACAGGCTGCAGTCTGATGTAGCGACCCAGGATGGGGGGAGACAGATGGTTCTCCTTCACCTTGGAGCCATCCAGGTTACCGTTAAATATCTGAAATAAACAGAAGTTATATCATTAACAGTAAGTATAAGAGGTAGCATTGTAGTATGGGTGATGTTCATGTTAAATGAGTGTGTGCCCCTTTAAGAGAGATAACAGGAGGTTGAAACAGAACATACAATGTAAGAGTACAGGACAGAATGTAAATAAACCAGCCCAGGGTTCACATATTCCTCACACTTGATTCCCCTTGTATTACTACGAACCTTTTACACCACAGTATTGCAATGATGCCATTTACAGTAACAAAATGATAAATGCACCTGCTCCCTCTGACTGCTGGTTTGTATGGTAAACAATGAAGCTCATGCTTTGTGGGTAGAGTACTAGCCAGTAGATAGTGGTACAGATGGTTAAGGTACATGTAAGGTACTGACGTAGGCGGGCTTGGTGCTGTTCCCCCTGTAGCTACTCCAGGTCTCCTGGTCTAGACTGTAGGAGAGGGTGAAGTGCATGATGAAGTAGTCCTTCAGGCCCAGAGAGGCTCTGGCACCCTGGGTCTGGATCCCATGGAGCAGGGTGGGTCTCTGGAGGTCCACCTGCACAGGAGACACAACAGGAGACCAGGGTTGGGGCCAGTTCCATTTCAATTCAGTCATTTCAGGAAGTGAACTGAAATCCCAATTCCAATTTTTCTCATGAGGAACAAATCAATTGACTGAATCAAAATTGGGCAGCTAAACCAGAGGGCCTTTCAATCTACAAGATATTTACATTTACATTTTAGTCATTTAGCAGACGCTCTTATCCAGAGCGACTTACAGTTAGTGAGTGCATACATGTTTTTTTTTCATACTGGTCCCCCGTGGGAAACGAACCCACAACCCTGACGTTGCAAACGCCATGCTCTACCAACTGAGCTACATGGAGAACAGGAAGTTTAGTGTTGAACCTGGATCCATGATTTCTTATTCGTGCCCATCCAGGCGTTGACGGAACCAGATAGCTCCAGCCTCGCCAGCCTGGCCTCCCAGTTACCTGGCAAACACATATATGCATTCAATCACACTGGCTAACAGTATGCAGGCCTAACACACAGTAAGTCACTGATACATCATGGCAACATTTCTCCATTCTAGAGGCTTACTCATGCGTTTACTGTGTATGAGCCTACTTCCTGACGTCAAATAACTTAATAATTAATAATAATAATAATTGATTGGATTTATATAACGCTTTCCCAGTGCTCAAAGCGCTTTTACATAGTACGGGGGGAAACTCACCTCTTCCACCACCAATGTGAAGCACCCTAAGGTGATGGACGGCAACCTTTTTTCTGTCAGTACGCTCACCACACATCAGCTATCATGATGGAGAGGTGTGTACTAACATTCTTGTGGTAACATTCTTGCATCGCTGAAGCTTGCTTACCTATGTGGTCTGATGCCGTGATCTGGGAATCGTCTATTCTTCCTGACCTCAACCCCAGAGGCTGGATGCATCCTGCCAGACAATCACAGGAAATTACATTCTATTATTTATATTGTCCACATTTCACAAAAGAATAGCCGACAATGCCATTCTAAGTCATTCTAAGACATGGGTTGTGAGATGTGGTACCTACATGGGTTGTGAGGGGTGGTAGGCTACTTACGTGGGTTGTAGACCAGTAGTTTAGCCCTCATTCCGGCCAGCTGGTGCTCTCCTACAGTACACTCCACCATCCAGGTCCCCACCGTGGTCGGCCTCATCTCCACTGTGCCAAACACACCTGGACAGGGGGACAGAGACCAAGGTGGGACAGGTGACATTCTTGATTAATTCATGATGATTGACTATTATTTTATTGTGTGGGCATGTGTACGTGCGTACAGTATGTGTGTTTGAGTGTGAGTGTGTGCGTTTGCGTGTGGTTGTGTGTGTGTGTGTGTGGTAACTGTGGTTGTGTGGTTGTGTGTGTGGTAACTGTGGTTGTGTGGTTGTGTGTGTGTGGTAACTGTGGTTGTGTGTGTGTTTACCAGGATAGAGGTTGTAAACCCCCATGCGATGCTCCTGCTCCTTATGAATGCTGAAGGGCAGACCATGGAAGTGGCCGGTGTGATACTCCCCGTTACCCCCGACGTTCAGCAGGTGCCACCTGACTTGCTGGTGCTGGGCAACCGTCAGACCAGGAAGTGTCTCTGCCACGTAGCCGTTTATCGCTAAGGTAACAAGGAAAGATTTTCCGGATAAATTAATCTCAAACACAAACAATCGATCAGATATGAGTATGAGAAATTCACGAGAAATCTATTTTGACTCATTTATTATGAAACTATTATTGACATTAGGAGGGAGTCTGAGTAACTCCATTGTACCTGCAAACTTGTTGCTGAGCTGAAACCAGGGGTCATCTCTCCGGGCCTGGCAGGGCGGGATGCAGTACTGACGGATGTTCTCGTCCAGGTACCAGCTCTTGGTCTCGTCGAAGGTGTGGAAGAGGAGGGCGTACTCCTGTACGTTGGGCTGTAGGTTCAGTTGGGGGTGGAGGGTGCCTGGCTTACAGATTACTAAGGGGCCAATCAGACCAGAGTGGAGGTCCTTCTCCTGTTGAGGGGGTAATAACAGAACACAAAGCCACACAGTCAAATAGACATGCCAGAACAACAAGTGCATGCAGGGAAAAGCATATCAAAGCACTGATAAGATGTCTAATGAAAATAAAACACACTTATGAGGCCTAACTATGAGGTAGCTTTGTAATATACAGGTAGAGGAAGTGTTGACAGTGACACCTGCCTTATTCTGTGTAGAGTAGTAGGCCCCGGCCTTACAGTCAAACTCTGTAGCGGTGGGCCCCTGCTTCTTGGTGATCCTCCAGGTGTACACCCTGACCTCCCCAGGCTGGACCGCCTCCCCAGGAACCCCCGCCACCCCGGCCCCGGAGGACCCCCACTGGGTCTGGGTCTGACCATCACCCTGGCTCTTATCATACACCCCATGGAGGTGCAGGGAGTACGGCCTGGACGCCATGTTCTTGAAGGTCACCTGTCAAGGTCAAGATCAAGATCAGAATCAAGTTTAAAAACAAGATCAAAATTAAGATCAAGTGAATGTTTGACAGCAGAACACATACAGAATCTGATATCTGAGTGGATGCCATGAAAATAATATTGCAGTGAATTCAGGGGGTAACGCAACCGGGATTCAAACCAGGGTTCCTGCAACTGTCCAACACCTTTGCCATTACACCAAGAACTCCAAAACACCTTGACGAGGTTACTAGTAGTTGAGCTAAGGCCACTAAAATATGAATTGATTTGAAACATCAGTGAATTCATAAGATGATCATTGATCTCCACTCACGGTAAGCAGATCGTTGATCTCAGCTTTAATGATAGGACCCATGAGTCCCAGATGTTCCTGCAGCTCTCCTCTGGTGACGGGGATCTGGAAGTCACTCTCACTGTAGGCCCTGAACACCACCTTCTTATATTCTGTCAGGAACTTCCTCATTCCCCTACGCCTCGCTCTGGGGAGGGAACAGTTGGGAGTTGATGAGCTGATCAATACCCTGATAAAAGACAGCTTGCCGTTGATCAATACCCTGATAAAAGACAGCTTGCCGTTGATCAATACCCTGATAAAAGACAGCTTGTCGTTGATCAATACCCTGATAAAAGACAGCTTGTCGTTGATCAATACCCTGATAAAAGACAGCTTGTCGTTGATCAATACCCTGATAAAAGACAGCTTGCCGTTGAAACGTTGGTAAATAAATGATTGCATCGGAGAGCAGCTTTTCCTTTTCTTTTAAACTGAGCTGATCAATCAGAAACAGGATTTCTTTAGAAACCTATCAAAAATAAATAGTCAAACAGATGGGGCCAGACACAGATTAAGCCTAGTTCTAGACTAAAAAGCATATTCAATTGAGATTCTCCATTGAAAGTGCTCCTCAAAGACTAAGCATAAATGTCCAAGAAACCAGATACTTACAAAAGCCAAACACTACCTTGGTTTTATGAGCTGATGTGGTTTATTGATCCCATAGTCCCATGTGATCTCCTGTGCAGCGATGTAGTAGCTGCGGTAATGTCCATCTGTGGTCCTCAGGTCCAGGTTGTCCTCTGTCCCCATGTAGGCCGTCCCAGTGTTCTCCTCACTATAGTCATCATACTCCAGAGACACTGCGTTCCTGGGAGCCGTCTTGTTGTCCTTGGAGACATTGGAGAAGTCTAGATCCAACAAATCCAGTAGAGGTGTGTCCGGATCAGTGTGAGTTTTGTTGCTTAGGGGATGCAGCTCCCCAGCTTTCTGCTCCTCCCTCTGCTGCTGCACCTTCAGTGGATCCGGGAGAGCTTTCAATGTTTTGTTCATGGGGTCTAGATCCCTCCATCCATCTAACTCCAAGAGTAGAGAGTCCTTATCTGCGTGATTGGTGCTTAGGCGATGTGGATCTCGATCCAGCTCCCACTTTTGCCCCTCCCTCTGCTCCTGCATCTTCAAGAACCCCTGCCCCTGTTCCTCCTGCTGATCCAACACCTCCACCTTCTGTTCCTCTCTCTGCTCCTGCTCCAGTGCCTCCCCATACACCTGACCCTTCCACTCCTTCAGCACCTCCTCCTCACAGTTCTCCACCAGCTTGTTGCGCTCTCCATTCTCTCCACCCTCCAACCCGGCCTGGCGTCTCTGTCTCCCGTTCCCCCCCTGCTCCCTGCCCAGACCTCCCTCCTCTACCTCCTCCTCACCCTCTCCTCCTTCTCCCCCAGCCTGGTGTCTCTGTCTCCCGTTCCCCCCCTGCTCCCCACCCAGGCCCCCTCCCTCCTGGGTCTCTGAAGCCTTCCACTCCCCGTCCTTCTCCAGTTGCTCCAGAACGTCTGTGGGGATCCCTCCCTGGGAGAGCAGGTTTGCCTCCTCGTCAGCAGACGACACCGTCACATACCTGACCTCACAGATTGACCTCTGGTCCCCTGCCTTAAATGTGACATTGTTATCAGACCCGTGTTCCCCTGATTCTCCGATGGCGACTTCGTTATCTGTGTCATTTCCTGTTTGCGGTGTTGTTGTGTTCTGGTTTAAGCCAGGTTGCTTCCTGCAGACTCTGACGGCTACGGTCCTGTTCTGTGGCCGGGGGTGGAGGGATCTGGGTTTGAAGAACTGGTCGACGTAATCGGGCAGGACGTCCTCCAGGTCGTACTCTAGGTCCTCGTTGTCCACCAGCAGTTCAATGTTACAAGACAGGACGGAGTAGCGGGCGCTCATGCCACGGCTTTTCAGGCTGCTGTCGAACGCACTGATCTCCCACTCACCTGAGGATGAAATAAACATCAGCTCACAAACCTGTGTTTTTAATGGACCCCTTTTCCAAACATTTTCTTCCATTTGATGCCTACTGAACACAACTGCAGTAGGATCAATCACAGCGATGGTTGACAAACAAACATTGTCATTTGACTTTACCGATTAGCTCTGTCTCCATGGTAACGGTCTCCCCGGACATTGGGAAGAGTGTGAGGACGGACTCGTACACGTTGTCCTTCATGAAGGGGTTTCCTGTGAAGTAGACGGACAGGAAGTCGCTCTGTGTCCCCACATTGGCCAGGTGCCAGAAGGTCACGTCATCCTTACACACCTGGACCCTCTGCCCGTTGAACATAATCCCGTTCACGTCTGTAAACAAAAAAACTAGATCAAGATCCAAAAAAAAAACAAAAAACATAGCACACAAAGGGTGACAGAGCAGACATGAAGGAGGTGTCACCACTTTCATCAAGAAATAAGGGAATTATATGTCAGCTAGATTACAAGATAACCAGGCAGGAAAAGCCCACTTACTGTAGATGACATTGGAGTTGTAGAAGTCAGAGTCTGCAGGGTTGACCATGGAGGGGTCTTCGCTGTACTTCTGAATGTTGTCATTGATGTACCAACTCTTGTTCTCATCAAACACAGCAAACATCAACTGCTTCACTTTATCTGGGCCCACCTGCAAATTGGACATCTTAGGTTATGATAACCACAACATCTCACATTCTCTCACACTGTTACAAACAGAAAATCCAAGTTATCAGTGTATGACTTGATCAACCTGCAGGATAAATAATGCACTGATATGTCATATTGGGCCAGTTTCAGGGACACATCTCTATTCTCCATTGAAAGTTATTCTTATTCCAAGACTAGACTTAATCTGTGTCTGAAAAACCAACCCTATGTGTCATTATGGACATATTAAGTGGCGATTCTCACCAGCCGCCCCCTGGTGTCCATGGAGTCCTTCTTGCAGATGAGGAGGGGTCCCACGAGGCCGGTGGCCAGGTCTCTCTCAGGGTTGACGGTACTCTGGTACAGACGGGTCAGACACTGGGGGTCTCCCTCCAGGGGCCCGTCCTCTGCTGTTAGTTTCCACTCGTACCCATATGTCCCGTTAGGGGGTACAGCCAGGGAGCGAAGGTCCTTTTCACCCTCTACACACAGACACACACACACAGACACCACGGGGGGAAACAGGGATGACTAATGACTTAGGAATGACTAAGAGACTAAGATATTTTATTAGTCTAACAGAATGACTATTAGACTAATAAAATGACTATAAAAATACTTTATGAGATTCTCCAGACCCCAACATATAAACACACCAGATATGATGACTATATTCCATGAAGAATTTAGTTATGATTCCAAACGTAAATGCATAGCCAGTAATATTATCTTGCTTAATCTTATCATAGTGCCCGTTTTCTGTTTATCTTACTGTTCCCTGTTTTCCTCAGTGGAGAAATCCTGGTGAGGCCGTTTGGATACATGTTGAAAGGACGACTTGCCAGGTTCTTGAACACTATCTGAAGAAACAATGAGAATGATCTTTACTTGCTTTACTATCGATTCAGCTCCATCTTTTTGGTTTACATGCTTTTTGTTTGTTTGTTTTGTTGATTGTGGTACACACACCTGGAAGTGTTCGTCCACCTGTCCTCTGAGCAGTGGTCCCAGCAGCCTTTTAACAGGTGATTTCCTTTTGGTAAAGGTCTGGTCAGTGTATTCTACATACACCACCTTCTTATACTCATGACCCAGCTGATGAGGACTCCTGGGGAAGTATTCTGATAACAGTTGACTGGAACACAGAGACAATGGAGGGAGGGTAGTATCAGTATTGTTAGGATCATGAACTCTGAGCATTGCCATCTCTCCCTTTCCTGTCCTAGTCTTTTTCTGGCTGTACCCACTCTCTCTGACCCTCTCCCTTTCTTGGAACTCCCTCCCATCTGAACTCTTACTTTCCATTTCACTCCCACTCATTTCTCCCTGTCTCGCTCTCCCTCGCTCTCCCTCCCTCCCTCTCTGTCTGTCGCCCATTTACCCTCTTTCCTACCCGTCACCCTGGCTGAGGTGGGGTTTCATACCTGTCTCGCTCACTGAGGTGGAGTTTCGTACCTGTCTCGCTCACTGAGGTGGGGTTTCGTACCTGTCTCCTTCACTGAGGTGGGGTGCGTAATCCCAGATTATCTCCTCAGCAGCGATGTAATGGACCCAGACTTTGTTCTTCACCCCTCGGGAGCGACCCACAGCCTGACCTTTCACAGGCTTAAACACAAAGGTCTCAAACATGTCAACTCGATATTCGTAGTCCTCCTCATTCTCAGACTGCTGGACCTGACGCACGTCAGGACCGGGCACCGTCACAGGCTCTGGGCAGTCCTCCACCTCAAAGACTGCCCTCATACCCGCTGGAACAAAGACATACAAAGACACCTTATAGATGCCTTACCTTAGAGCACATTCTCAACCACATAATTATTCATGCAACTCTGGCTCAAATGTACAAGTCTCACTCTGTTACCTCACACAGGAATGTCAAATCAAATTGGGAACTTTCAAATTGATAAAAACTTTATTTCACAACTTTGAAAGAACATACTCTTACCGTGGCGGTGTGCTTGGATCTGACAGCTGATGAGGAACTTCCCCTGAGTGCTGGGCTTCATCTCCGCCGTGGTGAAGGCCATAGGGGTCATCTCCACAGTAACCTTACGGTGGGCCATCACCTGGAATGACAAGGATAGAGTTAGGCTCAGACTGAAATGCTGCTGAACTGGTTACACATTCTCACAAATGACTTATAACTGAACTGGCAAAACATTCTGAAAAGGAAAATCTTGGTTGATTGTCTCATATGACCATTAGTTATGATTTGTTGACAGCTTTAAGTAAGCCCTGATTTGAACTTGAATTCTCTGATGTACCTGTAGAGTGTGATCCTGGAACTGTATGGAGTGGATCTCTGGAGACGTTTCCATTCCAATGAGATGCCAGAACACATTATCTCGTCCCTGGCACATTGTCAGACCTAAACACATACCAAACAACCAACCCACACAAAAACAGATTTTTGAGTTTTCTATTTCAACATACTTGACAACAGGACTGAACTGTTGACTCTATACAGTAGCATGCTAAATTAGCTTCTGACCTGGTAAAGTTGAGTTGACGTATCCATTGATAGTGTGATACTGTTTTCTTGCACTGGCCTTCTTAAATCTTTCCCGGAAACTCCCCACCTCTCCGTACCAGCTCTTACTCTCATCAAAAACAGCAAAGAGCAGAATAAACTCTCTGCTTTTCCGAACTCCATTCTCTGTAAATGCAGCTGGGAGAACCCAAGGGAGAATATAGGTAACACATTAGTCGAATATCTCTCTTAGCTCTGAATATCACAGTGTACATTTGATGAATTGACGCATTTGCTGAAATTATGCATTTGGTGAAATGACTCATTTGGTCAAATTACTCATTTGGTCAAATTACTCATTTGTTTAATAGTCAGGCCATGTGGTAGTCTGGGTATTAAGCTTCATCATGTGCAGTAAACGATTGACAATCCCTACTTAGTAAGGTGATTATGTGATTCAGACCTCTTTCTATTCACATAGCCTTTCCATTAGGTAGGATATGATCAGTGTATGACTGAGAGCAGAGCACATAATAAGTTCCCTTCACCTCCTTTACCAGGCCAATGTGTCACAGTATGTCTGACTGTACTGTGAGTGTGATACGTAGAGAGAAAGCTGTGGAGTATCTGACAGTAAGTAACATAGCAGGAATAAAGT
Organism: Coregonus lavaretus; assembly: GCF_964263955.1. Lineage (NCBI taxonomy): Eukaryota > Metazoa > Chordata > Actinopteri > Salmoniformes > Salmonidae > Coregonus > Coregonus lavaretus. The sequence continues at coordinate 33,064,695 of NC_140019.1, read as the reverse complement.
TGCCTCTCTAACTTGATTTGCAGATGAGCAGAGCCCCGATGAGCCCAGAGTTGAAGTCCTGTACAGTGTCCACCTGGGAGGAGTAGGAGTAGGTGAGGCACTCTGGGTCTCCCACGGTCGGACCGTCTTTAGGGTTGATGTCCCAGACGTACTTGTAGTATCCTCCTGGAGCAACCGCATCATCCTCCTTCTCCTGGCTTGACGTGGCGTCATCGTATCCGGCCCCTAGAGAGAAAGAGATATACCGCTAGGAATACACGCATGTACACACAGAGACTGACATAGCAGATACACACACGTACACTTAATTCAAGTGTACAACAGTGGGTAAGCCCTTTATTGGGTTCAGTCTACTTTATAACACCCGTTTTAGGAAGTGACCGTGGCTTACGATTTACGGTAAGTTAGTAGATAGACATAAAGACATTACCCTCAGACTGTTTCCAGTAGTAAGTTAGTATGTAGACATAAAGACATTACCCTCAGACTGTTTCCAGTAGTAAGTTAGTATGTAGACATAAAGACATTACCCTCAGACTGTTTCCAGTAGTAAGTTAGTATGTAGACATAAAGACATTACCCTCAGACTGTTTCCAGTAGTAAGTTAGTATGTAGACATAAAGACATTACCCTCAGACTGTTTCCAGTAGTAAGTTAGTATGTAGACATAAAGACATTACCCTCAGACTGTTTCCAGTAGTAAGTTAGTATGTAGACATAAAGACATTACCCTCAAAATGTTTCCAGTAGTAAGTTAGTATGTAGACATAAAGACATTACCCTCAGACTGTTTCCAGTAGTAAGTTAGTATGTAGACATAAAGACATTACCCTCAGACTGTTTCCAGTAGTAAGTTAGTATGTAGACATAAAGACATTACCCTCAGACTGTTTCCAGTAGTAAGTTAGTATGTAGACATAAAGACATTACCCTCAGACTGTTTCCAGTAGCTGACCCCCACAGGGCTGATACTGTAGGGCTGGGACGCTAGGTTCTTAAAATGCACCACCACCCTGTCATTGGCCTGGGCATGGATCACCGGACCCTGGATACCTGCAACACAAAACACTATTGTTTCTCTCTCTCTGTGTGTGGTAGCTTATATTTTTTAAAATACTTAATTAAAGTAATTCATAATAAATAAAATTAGTACACATACCTGCCCATGTTGGTGTAGGCTTGGGGACTGAATATGTGGAATCAGTGTATTCTCTATAAACAGCTTTTATGTATTTCTGAGGGGGATCCTTGGACCTCCTCCTAGAACTTCATAATCAACATGGATAGTTAAAAAAATGGGCTTATAAAGCAATGATTTAAACATGAAAACAAATCAAATGGCCTACATGGTTATATACATCTGCAACTTTTAGTTGAATAGAACAGTCTACTACAATATTGACGTTTAACCTGACAGATTTCAAAAGCCTCGACTTCAAAGCAAAAAACCCAAATAAGGTATAGATATTAGGTAATGACTTGAGAGAACTTCACCTTTGTTCGGACGCGGGGTCAGCGCTGCCCCAGTAGAGATAATCCCAACCGATCTCAACCGCGGCGATGTAGAACTCTCTCGTGGCAGGTAGTCCTACCGCAGGTACCGCCACGGTCTCCTCCACTCCGCCGAGGACGCAGAGGAGTGATATCAACAGCGTTCTCATCGCAAAGCACGCGCACCTGTCCGACTGCACGTAAATTCACTGGTGGTCGAGAAGTCGGATAGCCTGACCGGACGGTAGCAGGTAGCTTACTACCGTTAATTCCCGTTAGGGAGGATATTTAAAGGGCCGTTCCAAACCAGAGGGATAGTCACAAGGAGAGAGAGAGAGAGAGAGAGAGAGAGAGAGAGAGAGAGAGAACAGAGAGAGACAGAGAGAGAGAGAGAGAGAGAGAGACAGAGAGAGAGAGAGAGAGAGAGAGAGAGAGAGAGAGAGAGAGAGTGAGTCAGAGTGTCTATGAATGTGAGAGATTGGTGTAGAGTGTGTATGTGTAGGGTTTTAGTGAGTTGGAAATAGTGAAGTTACACGTCTGTCTGTTTCAGAGCTCCTCACAGTAAAATAGAGTAAAATGATTATTGCCTCCCTGTGGTCAATATTGTCTACTGCAGAATTGTATAAACTTGTTAGCTACTTCTCATTGGTTGAACTCAAACACACTTGACAACATGCTTCAGACAAGAGGAGGGGTAGGGTGTTTAGAACAAAAATGTTGCCTGTTACACAAAAGATCACAAAATCCTGATATCTGGTTGATTTTCTTTAAAAAGATATGCAAGAAAACAAACGGTAAAACGCTAAAACATTGTAATGACAGGGTTGGTTAAATCCAGCCCTTACAGTATTTTGAATTTTTCATGGCACATTTTCATATATTAAAATGACAAAACAATTAACAAACGTATTAAAAACAATAGCAATGATGAAAAACAAACAGTAATATGCTTCTCAGCTTCTCTCACACAAGCCAGGGTCTCTGATTGACAAGTAATAACACATGATGATAAATGAAGCAGAGACTGCTGGTTACCTATATGGATCCTTTACATATGGCGAAGGTACAACATAACAGCATAGCAAGCTGATCTGAGTACAGTATTACAACTTTTCAACAACATCTCACACGCAGCAAGTACAGTATAACGCATCTGAAATGAGGCAGGGTCAATTGGGGATAACGTATTTACAATGTGATAGTCAGTGGAGATAATGCAATGTGACAGTCAGTAGGGCTATTGGAGGGTCAGCCATTACAATGTGAGTCAGTGTGTGGATAATGTGTTGTGGTATGAAAAAATACAATGTGAGTCAGTGGTGAGCATAAGTACTAGTGATGAGAGTGAGTTTAGAGCACTGAGAGTAGGCTCTAGAGTGAAGAGAGTGAGTTCGAGTGCAGAGTGAGTTCTATAGCACTGAGAGTGGGTTCTAGAGGGCTGAGAGTGAGTTCTAGAGCACTGAGTGGGTTCTAGAGTGATGAGAGTGAGTTCTAGACTGCAGAGTGAGTTCTAGAGTACTGAGAGTGAGTTCTTGAGGGCTGAGAGTGAGTTCTAGAGTGCAGAGAGCGGGTTCTAGAGCACTGAGAGTAGGTTCTAGAGTGAGTTCTAGAGTGCAGAGTGAGTTCTAGAGCACTGAGAGTGGGTTCTAGAGTGACGAGAGTGAGTTCTAGAATGCAGAGTGAGTTCTATAGCACTGAGAGTGGGTTCTAGAGTGAAGAGAGTGAGTTCTAGAATACAGAGTGAGTTCTATAGCACTGAGAGTGGGTTCTAGAGTGGAGACAGTGAGTTGGCGTCTATGATCTGCTGCAGGATGCTGTCTACGTCTGGCGTGTCCAGGCTGATGCCCTGCAGGTCCAGGTGGGGCAGGATGGCTGACAGCAGAGCCACCACGTTCCCTCTGATTTTGTGGAGGTTCTCCTGCACAATGCTGGGAAATACAGAGACTAGAAAGTTATAGAGAGAATGCAAAGCTAAAGAACTGATGGATTGTAGTGTGTGTGTGTATTTCTGTCTATGGGTGTTTCTGTCTCTGTGTGGGTAAACATACCGGGAGCTCTGGTCCCTGGGCACTGGGCTGTCAATCTGTCTCAGCCTGCTCTGGGGGTCAGCCTTCTCCCTCCTCAGTCTGCCCAGCTCAGGCTGCTCTCTCTGGGGCTGGACGTCCTCCACAACTAGCCCTGGAACCACTGGTCTGCCAGGGGATGCTGAGCTCTCACACTGTAGTGAGAAAAGAGGTAATGGGATAAAGTTCTCTATAAAAGTTTAAATTCAGAAGAATTTACAGCTAGAATACCAGTTTAAACTAATAAGAAGGCTTGGAACTAACCATTTTATAATATTCTTCATATATCCTAATGGGGATAGTAGGTCTTTTGATTTCACTAATCTTGTAAAACATTCAGACCTTTACTAAATTCACAGTTAACCCTACTTACCTCCATTTGGTCCAGTTTGGTTACTACGGCCACAGTTGTCTCCGCCCCCGCCCCACCAGATGCCTTATCCCCAGAGGGAGCCTCTGTCATCACCACGGTGTCCTGAGTTGCTGGGGGTGCATTGGAACCCAGTATCCTCCTCAGCCTCTGAGCCTCCTTCTCCAGTCCAGCCAGTCTCTGGACCAGGGCTCCCCTGTCTGACCCAGCCCCCTCCAGGGTCAGAGCCCGGGGCCAGGGACCCTCCGGACGACTCAGAGGGGACACCACCACTGTCTGGGCTGAGGGGAGGGAGGGAGGCCAGGCAAGGCTGGAGCTGGGCTGGGAAGGGCCTACTCTGGTGGCCCCGAGTGGTTCCTTCTCCCCCTTGGTCTTGTCTGTCAGCCCAGTCAGTGTCTGTGGTTCGTGGCCGTCTTTCCCAGGTTGTTGCACCTCTTGGATCTCGTCTGCGAACGGGTGTGGCCCCGCCCATGGTCTCTTTTCCATGTCCCTGGGCGGCCATATTGACTTCCGCTTATTTCTGCTGAGAGTCAGAAAGAGAGAGACTGAGTGTGTGTTTGTGTGTGTATCTACAGTTGAAGTCGGAAGTTTACATACACTTAGGTTGGAGTCATTAAAACTCGTTTTTCATCCACTCCACAAATGTCTTGTTAACAAACTATAGTTTTGGCAAGTCGGTTAGGACATCTACTTTGTGCATGACACAAATAATTTTTCCAACAATTGTTTACAGACAGATTATTTCACTTATAATTCACTGTATCACAATTCCAGTGGGTCAGAAGTTTACAAACACTAAGTTGACTGTGCCTTTAAACAGCTTGGAAAATTCCAGGAAATGATGTCATGGCTTTAGAAGCTTCTGATAGGCTAATTGACATACTTTGAGTCAATTGGAGGTGTACCTGTGGATGTATTTCAAGGCCTACCTTCAAACTCAGTGCCTCTTTGCTTGACATCATGGGAAAATCAAAGGAAATCAGCCAAGACCTCAGAAAAAAATGTGTAGACCTCCACAAGTCTGGTTCATCCTTGGGAGCAATTTCCAAATGCCTGAAGGTACCACGTTCATCTGTACAAACATTAGTAAGCAACTATAAACACCATGGGACCACGCAGCCATCATACCGTTCAGGAAGGAGACGCGTTCTGTCTCCTAGAGATGAACGTAATTTGGTGCGAAAAGTACAAATCAATCCCAGAACAACAGCAAAGGACCTTGTGAAGATGCTGGAGGAAACAGGTACAAAATTATTTACAGTAAAACAAGTCCTATATCAACATAACCTGAAAGGCCGCTCAGCAAGGAAGAAGCCACTGCTCCAAAACCGCCATAAAAAAGCCAGACTACGGTTTGGCATACTTCCAAAGTTGTGGCAAAATGGCTTAAGGACAACAAAGTCAAGGTATTGGAGTGGCCATCACAATCCTATAGCAAATTTGTGGGCAGAACTGAAAAAGCGTGTAAGAGCAAGGAGGCCTACAAACCTGACTCCTTTACACCAGCTCTGTCTGGAGGAATGGGCCAAAATTCACCCAACTTATTGTGGGACGCTTGTGGAAGGCTACCCGAAACGTTTGACCCAAGTTAAACAATTTAAAGGCAATGCTACCAAATACTAATTGAGTGTATGTAAACTTCTGACCCACTGGGAATGTGATGAAATAAATAAAAGCTGAAATAAATCCCTCTCTCTACTATTATTCTGACATTTCACATTCTTAAAATAAAGTGGTGATCCTAACTGACCTAAAACAGGGAATTTTTTACTAGGATTAAATGTCAGGAATTGTGTAAAACAGTTTACATTTATTTGGCTAAGGTGTATGTAAACTTCCAACTTCAACTGTATCTATGTGTGTATTTGTGTGTGCTTGTTTTGTGTGTGTGTGACAGTGTGTATGTATATGTACAGATATCTGCCAAAATAAAGGAAACACTTGAGTAAAAAAGGGATACAAAGTATATTGAAAGCAGGTGATTCCACACAGGTGTGGTTCCTGAATTAATTAAGCAATAGCATCATGCTTAGGGTGTATAAAATTGCCCAGTTGCCCATTATTTTGCCTACCATGGCTAGAAGAGATCTCAGTGACTTTTTATTGCAAAAATCTCTGAAGCTGGAGACTCTTATCTCCCTCAATAACTTTAAGCATCAGTTGTCAGAGCACCTTACCGATCACTGCACCTGTACACAGCCCATCTGAAATTAGCCCACCCAACTACCTCATCCCTATATTGTTATTTATTTGGGTGTGTGTGTGTGTGTGTGTGTGTGTGTGTGTGTGTGTCTCTGTCATCATATCTCAACCCAAATGAACAATTATGGAAGATTCTGGAGCGGCACCTGAGACAGCGTTTTTCACCACCCTCAACAAAACCCAAAATAATGCTAATTTCTCGTAGAAGAATGGTGTTGCTTCCCTCCAATAGAGTTCTGTACACTTGTAGAATCCATGCCAAGGCGTGGTGGCCCAACGCCCTATTAAGACACTTTATGTTGGTGTTTCCTTTAGTTTGGCAGTTACCTGTATGTGCGTTTGCATGCGCGTGTGGGTGCGCATGCGTCTGACCCAGACTTGGACTGTGCCATGTTGTCCTCTTCATCCTCCAAAGTGGCCACCAGTGTAGCCACTGTCTTATTCAGCTCGCTGTCCTCAGTCTCCTCTGTGAGCAGATGGAGGGGGGCATCAGGGGGTAGGGGGCGGAGGAGGACCGGCTCAGGCAGAGGGAGGGGGGCATCAGGGGGTAGGGGGCGGAGGAGGACCGGCTCAGGCAGAGGGAGGGGGGCATCACGGGGTAGAGGGCGGAGGAGGACTGGCTCTGACAGGCCTTGGGGGAGGACATGGTGCTTCCGTGGACGGCCTCGTTTTCTGACCAGGCCTTGGTCCCTTTTTAGACACAGAATGGAAACAGCAGTGAATGGAACAACCGAGATACAGGGCTCAGTATAGTTTAGATAAGCATAGGATAGTAGGCCTAAAGTCTGTTATAAATATGAAGAAAGAATTCAACTGAAGGAGGAAGTCAGGTCTGCTCTGACACCGTGGTTTTGACCACACCGGATCTCTCACACTTATACTGAGAATAAAGACGTAAAACTCACAGGCGCCAAACCACAAACTGACACATGCACACAGAGTGCAAATACATGGGATTGCATACACACACCCATCAGACAAAGTGCCAGTGCAGACGTTAACTGGCTGTGCATCTGGAATACTGTACATGAAGAGCAGAGTAGGGTGGAGGTGAGAGTAGGGGCGGGTGGTGGTATATTTACTTCTTGTAGGTCTTCTTCTGGTAGCTTGGCGTTAACTCTTCTTCACTCTCCTCTGCTTCCTCTGGCAAAGAGCAGCTCCTGAAATACACACCACAGGTCAGGTGACGAAGTACAGTTGATGAGAACAAAGACCACCTAACATGCAAACCTCTCTCTCTCTCTCTCTCTCTCTCTCTCTCTCTCTCTCTCTCTCTCTCTCTCTCTCTCTCTCTCTCTCTCTCTCTCTCTCTCTCTCTCTCTCTCTCTCTCTCTCTCTCTCTCTCTCTCTCTCTCTCTCTCTCTCTCTCTCTCTCTCTCTCTCTCTCTCTCTCTCTCTCTCTCTCTCTCTCTCTCTCTCTCTCTCTCTCTCTCTCTCTCTCTCTCTCTCTCTCTCTCTCTCTCTCTCTCTCTCTCTCTCTCTCTCTCTCTCTCTCTCTCTCTCTCTCTCTCTCTCTCTCTCTCTCTCTCTCTCTCTCTCTCTCTCAAAACTGGCACACTGTCATTTTCTAGCCCAAACGGCAGGTTTCGCCAATTGACCTGTCTTATTTGACATTTTTGTCATTTAGCAGACACTCTTATCCAGAGCAACTTACAGTTAGTGAGTGCATAATTTTTTTTTTTCATACTGGTCCCCCGTGAGAAACGAACCCACAACCCTGGCATTGCAAACACCATGCTCTACCAACTGCTCTATCACCATGCTCTACCAACTGCTCTATCACCATGCTCTACCAACTGCTCTATCACCATGCTCTACCAACTGCTCTATCACCATGCTCTACCAACTGCTCTATCACCATGCTCTACCAACTGCTCTATCACCATGCTCTACCAACTGCTCTATCACCATGCTCTACCAACTGCTCTATCACCATGCTCTACCAACTGCTCTATCACCATGCTCTACCAACTGCTCTATCACCATGCTCTACCAACTGCTCTATCACCATGCTCTACCAACTGCTCTATCACCATGCTCTACCAACTGCTCTATCACCATGCTCTACCAACTGCTCTATCACCATGCTCTACCAACTGCTCTATCACCATGCTCTACCAACTGCTCTATCACCATGCTCTACCAACTGAGCTACACAGGACTACAGCTCTTACCTCAGCTCGCTTGCGCTCAGATGGGAGGGAACAAGAGTAGGCTAATGTGCTTTTGGTGCCTGTATACTTCATATTTAGAAACATAAAAAACAAATATTTTTTCCCATTTCGTTTTATTTGATCAAAAACCAAGCATAACCTCCCCTCCTCTCAATGAAGGCTTTTTTTGCCCAATGCAATCGCGAAGTAGTCAATTCTGTCGATAAAGGGTTTGGTTCCTGAGACCGTTTGGAAATCAAACGTATTCACCAAAGCTTTATTAAAATATCAAGTTTGAGAGGATTAAAACACTGAGCTGACATTCCCTTTTTATCTATGTATTGTAGGCAGGCCCACATTATTTTAGCCATGCAGGTCCCGTTTTGGACGTGCGTAAAACCCCCTCTATGATGTAGGCTACGTGTCCATGCCCATCATGAAACCTTCGGTGAATACCGGTGAACCTCGTATTTAGAAGTTATTTGTAACCTGTAAAAATGGCTTGTTTCCATTTCATATGTTCCAAACCCCTCAGGCCTACTATAATGAAGGCTGGTTCAACAACAAGCCCTCCTTCAGGTCTACTATAATGAAGGCTGGTTCAACAACAAGCCCTCCTTCAGGTCTACTATAATGAAGGCTGGTTCAACAACAAGCCCTCCTTCAGGTCTACTATAATGAAGGCTGGTTCAACAACAAGCCCTCCTTCAGGTCTACTATAATGAAGGCTGGTTCAACAACAAGCCCTCCTTCAGGTCTACTATAATGAAGGCTGGTTCAACAACAAGCCCTCCTTCAGGTCTACTATAATGAAGGCTGGTTCAACAACAAGCCCTCCTTCAGGTCTACTATAATGAAGGCTGGTTCAACAACAAGCCCTCCTTCAGGTCTACTATAATGAAGGCTGGTTCAACAACAAGCCCTCCCTGTCACGCCCTGACCTGGAGAGACTGTTATTCTCTAGGTAGTTTGGTCAGGGTGTGAAACTCTATGTTTTGTATTTCTATGTTTGGCCGGGTGTAGTTCCCAATCAGAGGCAGCTGTCGCTCGTTGTCTCTGATTGGGGATCATACTTAGGCAGCCAGTTTTCCTGCCTGGGTTGTGGGATCTTGTTTGTGTTTCGGTGTGTTTGGCTTGTTTGTGTATAACCTTCCGACGTCACGTCACGTTTCGTTGCCGTTTATTGTTTTAATAAACATGTATGCATTCCACGCTGCGCCTTGGTCTAATCCGTCTCTCAACGATCGTGACACTCCCTTAGGCCTACTATAACAAAGGCTGGTTCAACAACAATGTATTTTTTATCCTAGAGATTTTATGACATCTTTACATTTTACATGTATTTATTTTACATGTAAAGATTGCTTGTGTTTCGTTTTAATTTTATTACAACACAAACTTATTAGAATTCCCCTTCCTGGTTTTATGTTGACAAGGTCCGCGGCGCGCTTGCAATGCAACTTCTCGATGTGTAAATGCCATCTGATCTGTAAGATGGTTCCGATAATGTTCATAAAACAAAGGCCTATTTGGGAGCAGTATAAGTGGACATTCACTCTTTCTATTTATATTGGATCTTTGTCCAGCTACTGTGAAAAGTTTGGATGTGCGTAAAACCGTAAACATATTATATGCCTACGGGGAGAAATGATGGTGCCTGTAAGTGTGACATAGCCTATGTAAGTTGTTGTTTAGTTAGAATTTGATTCGAATTATTCATTCTCTTTTTAGGCCTTATCAATAATTCATGTAATCTTGCTTATTGATAATGTTTGGCATGTCCATGCTCAGCCATAATGCAATTTACACTAGGCCTAGCCCCTATATCAATGTGAATGCTATTGAAGCCGTGCAATTACTTAGAACCGTGTGGACTGCAAATGGGTTCAAGTTAACGTATTTAGCAAAAATAGGTCTACATTTTGTTATTTCGTTTCTGTAAGCCATTTAACAAACTATAACAGACGAACATTGGAATTGGAGTTGATTCCAAGGCAACATATAAAAGACCGTAAATACACAACTTGAAGCAGTGGAGGCTCCTCAAAGGAGGAAGGGGAGGACCATCCTCCTCAGTGAATTTCATAAAAATGTAAATAGTGAAACATTAAAGTTATCCTTTTTAGATAAAACTATACTAAATATATTCATGTCACCAAATAATTGATTAAAACAAACTGTTTTGCAATGAAGGTCTACAGTAGCCTCAGCAGCACTCTCTAGGTTAGCACCATGGTGTAGCCAGAGGACAGCTAGCTTCTGTCCTCCTCTGGGTACATTGACTTTCAATACAAAACCTAGGGGGCTCATGTCTCTCACCCCCTTCCATAGATTTACACAGTAATTATGACAGCTTCTGGAAGACGTCCTCCAACCTATCAGAGCTCTTGCAGCATGAACTGACGTTGTCCACCCAATCAAAAGATCAGAGCCTGAATTTAGTACTGAAAGCATAAGCTACAGCTAGCTAGCACTGCAGTGCATAAAATGTGGTGAGTAGTTGACTCAAAGAGAGATAAAGACAATAGTTGAACAGTTTTGAACAAATTAATTTCTTCCTAAATTAAGGAGAAGCAAGGGAGAGAATTTATATTTTTGTATTTATTTGCTTTCACTTTCACTTAGCTAGAGAATGCAGCTAGCTAGCCTACTCAAACACCTGGCTCAAACAGAGAGGGATGCTATGTTAGCTAGCTGGCTATGGCTATCCAACACTGGAACTCTTCCAAGTCATGGTAAGCTTTTGGTTTTATTAATTTATTGCCACCGGGGCCCACCGGTGTAACTGCTAAACTGCTTTCTGACTGTACACTGTACTGCTAGCGGGTTTACTAATGCGTTAGTTCTAGTAGCTATGTTGACTATGACGTGACAACGATGTAGGCTGTGTGTAGCGGTTATAGCATCATGATTAGGGCTGATACGGTGACCATGTTACCGCCACACCGGCAGTCACGAGTCAAATTCCATGTGACCATTTAGTCACGGTAACTAGGCTTCTCCAAGCTCTGACACTGCTGATGGTCATTAGTAGCCTACCAAACTTGCTAACTGCCTGGTACTCAGCACTCTATTGTCCCTCTAATCACTCTGACATCAATGCAAATGTAATCGAAAATCAAATCAAACACTTCATGAGAGCCCATGAGCTCATGTTGCGCAACATTTCTAAAGGCTATGCAATTGCGTGAGAAAACAGAGTTTTGATGGCCTCTATTAAAAAGAGGAGGATCCCATCAGCTTTCTATAGGCTAGGCCAACTATATTTATTTCTCAACTGTCCTAATATTAAGCACATTGCTTCGCTTTACAACAGGAGTACAGCCTACCTGGCTAGCATGAAATCAACCACAGGAAAAGCGTCCTCCATTCGCTATTTAAGTGCATAGATTACATGTCTTGTTTACCCCTGCCCCTGTTCTGAGACAGGTAAATGATAATGGTCCATTCTAAATAAAAAAAAATTTCACACATATATTATTTAGTATATGTAACGACAGGATTAAATCAAGAATAGTGTGATGGGTGATTAATATTAGCCTATCACTTGTGAATTGTATATATTATCACTTGTGAATGATGCCCAGCTTGTGTGCAGTAAGGCGAGAAACAGCACATGCCTTTTTTGGCCGACTTTTTCTAATCATAGTCCCACACCACCTTGTAGCTTAGCCTATAGGCCTATATGTTTTGATAAGGTTTGTATCACAACTAAAGTGGCCAAATAACTTCATAAAATTAAGCATATTAATCTGCTTTACAACCGGTGTAGAGCCTAACTAGCATACATAGGCAGAGTGTAAGTTTCACGTTTGGGGAAGATAATTTTCACCATAAAAATGGACCTTTATAATCAAGCATTACATGCATAATTGCATTTGTGGTCACTTTTGAGAATGGTGTTTTCCCGCTAATTGATTGCACTTTGGAACATTCGCGCTTATAATCTACTGCCGTGTGCGCATTGCTGCGCTTATAATGTGAAGAAATAGCCTAATAGTTTATCAACATTTTTAAACATTCTTTATCAACATTTTAAACATTCTGATCTGTTGCATCAGCCTCATTGCTTTAAAAATCTTTTTTGATGCGAATGGTTGTATTAATTTGGTATCCATCGCATCCCACAACTGTCCCAGACTATGTTTGGAATATTTAATTCTCGCACAGAAGGACAAGTTGACCAATAGAATATGGGGATAGTAGATTGACATAGGCTACTGCTTTTGCTGTTCGTTAGGCCTACTCATCTTGTTGGCTGATGAAAAGTAAATGTGGACAGTTCTTCTAACATCTTCAATATGCGCCTCGGAATTCACTTGTAGCCTACTTCGGAGCTGAGATAGATGCCTGTGAGAACCCAATCATAATTTAGATATCTGAGAGAGCCATGTGAGTGAGAGGTGCTTTGGAACATGCAGCTGGGAGAAGGGAATTCTAATTATTATATTGCGGCCGGTGGCCGCAAAAGGCATGGATATTTTTAGGGACATTACGGCCACACTAGGGGGATGCCACCGGGAAATTCAAGGCATTACCAACTGCTGGTCAAATTGTGAATGAGAGACTGATGAAGTGTGTGCAGCTTGTGCTAAAAACAAATCAGAGCTCATGCCTTTCATGCAACGTTTTTCAAATCATCATTAGTCCTATCATGCAGCCTTAGAATGTATTAAAAATCTAAACATATAACCCAACGTTTGTATCACAACTAAAGTTGCATAAATAACTCTAAATTAAGCATATAGGAGGACCTGTTTCTTTGTTAAGAACACATTTCCTTCATATTGTGTTTCTTTAGACCTGTCTGAGATAAATAATTGATTTATTGTGATGGTGTTGGCTATATTAAATTGATTTATTAGACTTTGAAAAATGTATATGTTCCAAAGGTAAGCATCAGTAGCTTGTAGGCTATGCGTGGAAGCCAGGAGATGCTAAATGTGTTTTTGTTAATTAACTGTATATTACTGTGAGACCGGCAGTTATTTGCTTGACAATCACTGGCTAAGTGTGCCTGGAATTCTAAATAAATCATAGACAGTGACACCAGCAAAGCACCCCCACACCATAACACCACCTCCTCCATGGTTTACGGTTGGAAATACACATGCGGAGATCATCCGTTCACCCACACCGCGTCTCACAAAGACACAGCGTTTGGAACTGAAAATCTCACATTTTGACTCCAGACCAAAGGACAAATTTCCACCGGTCTGATGTCCATTGCTCGTGTTTCTTGGCCCAAGCAAGTCTCTTCTTCTTATTGTGTCTTTAGTAGTGGTTTCTTTGCAGCAAATCGACCATGAAGGCCTGATTCACACAGGCTCCTTTGAACAGTTGATGTTGAGATGTGTCTGTTACTTGAACTCTGTAAAGCATTTACTTGGGCTGCAATTTCTGAGGCTGGTAACTCTAATGAACGTATCCTCTGCAGCAGAGATAACTCTGGGTTTTCCTTTCCTGTGGCAGTCCTCATGAGAACCAGTTTCATCATAGCACTTGATGGTTTTTGCGACTGCACTTGAAGAAACTTTCAAAGTTCTTGATATTTTCCATATTGAATGACCTTCATGTCTTAAAGTAATGATGGACTGTCGTTTCTCTTTGCTTATTTGAGCTGTTCTTGCCATAATATGGACTTGGTCTTTTACCAAATAGGGCTATCTTCTGTATACCACCCCTACCTTGTTACAACACAAGTGATTGGCTCAAACGTATTAAGGAAAGAAATTCCACAAATTGACTTTTAACAAGGCACACCTGTTAATTGAAATGCATTCCAGGTGACTAACTCATGAAGCTGGTTGAGAGAATGCCAAGTGAGGCTGGCCCTCACTACATATTTGTCGCCAAACCCACTGGCTCCAGGCCATCTATAAATCACTGCTAGGCAAATCCCCATCTTATCTTACCTCACTGGTCACCATAGCAACACCCACCCGTTGTCTGCGCTCCAGCAGGTATATCTCACTGGTCATCCCCAAAGCCAACACCTCCTTTGGCCGCCATTCCTTCCAGTTCTCTGCTGCCAATGACTGGAACGAACTGCAAAAATCTCTGAATCTGGAGACTCTTATCTCCCTCACTAACTTTAAGCGTCAGTTGTCAGAGCAGCTTACCGATCACTGCACCTGCACACAGCCATTCTGAAATTAGCCCATCCAACTACCTCATCCCCATATTGTTATTTATTTTGCTAATTTGCACCCCAGTATCTATTTGCGCATCATCTTTTGCACATCTATCATTCCAGTGTTAATACAAAATTATAACTATTTTGCACTATGGCCTATTTATTGCCTTACCTCCATAATTTACTACATTTGCAAACACTGTAAAAAAATAAATAAAATAAAAAGATATATATATTTTATCTTGTATTTTTGACTTTGTTTACCCCATATGTAACTCTGTGTTGTTTTTATCGCACTGCTTTGCTTTATCTTGGCCAGGTCGCAGTTGTAAATGAGAACTTGTTTTCAACTGGCTTACCTGGTTAAATAAAGGTGAAATAAATAAAAATAAAAAGAGTGTGCAAAGCTGTCATCAAGGCAAAGGGTGGCTACTTGAAGAATCTAAAATCTAAAATATATTTTAATTTCTTTAACACTTTTTTGGTTACTACATGATTCCTTACGTGTTATTTCATAGTTTTGATGTCTTCACTATTATTCTACAATGTAGAAAATAGTAAAAATAAAGAAAAACCCTTGAACGAGTAGGTGTTCTAAAACTTTTGACCGGTACTGTATCCAACGCGGGATCACGCTGTTTTTATGTCTGCTATGAAAGTGAACTGTGCTTGCATGTGATCAGGGGTGTATTCATTCCGCCGATTCTGTTGAAAAAACGTTTCTTAAAATGGAAGCAAACGGAACGAAACGGGGATAAAAATACTTGAATTTGTCCAATAGAAATTCACATTTGCAACTGTTGGGACTAATGATTACTCCCTAGATCAGCTAGATGCAGGCAAGAGTCTGCAAGGCGGTATTAAATGTGTCACTGTCTGTCACCTTGATTACTCAAAATTCTCTACGTTGTAAACTTTCATTCATAGGCTAGGTTGTAGCAACCTCATGATGTGTATAGGGAACATGTGAGTACAACTTCTTTATTCATCAAAACTCCAGTGCTTTTGTGCCAACGCCAGCAAGTGCGGCGATAATTGTGATAGTGAAAAAAGCAAATATATTTCTGACACACCCCTGAAACTATAGCGCTACTGCCTGCGCTTAGATTTAACATTGCGTTAGGTTTGTTAAAATAGAGCTCTCTCACTCTCACTCTCACTCACCTGAGCATGGTGTTGGGGTTCTGGCTGCAGTTCCAGTGTTCAGGGATGGAGCTGTAGTGGCCTTGTGGGACACGCCTCCACTTCAGACAGTCCTCACACTGCAGCCACACTGGACTCCTACACACATGTACAAAAACATGCACACATACAGAAACACACCAGGCACATTTTGTTATAGGCACACAAGTTAAACAAAACACACACTGTTCATTTCCTGTTTCTTAACCACAAGCCATCCATGTTAGCCCTGTACTTGCACTGTGATGTCATGGGAAGATTTGACACTGTAGCAACAATCATCCAAAAATAAGTCAAACTAAACAAACATAAAAACTCACTCCTCCTCCTCCTCTTCCTCCTCCTCATCGTCCTCTTCATTCCTCTTCTCCGCTGCCAGGAACTCTCGTTCTCTCGCCCTTTTCTCCATCATCTCATTCCAGTAGTCGTTGAGCTTCAGCCCCAGGGAAGACAGGGTCAGCCTGTGTTTCAAACCACACAAATACAGCGAGGAGGTTCACATCCAGAACTAAAAATAGCATGTAAATCTGATAATCTGCTCATCTGATTCGTGATAACACTGATTAATTTGTGTGTGTCGTACCTGTACTCTTTGGTGTATTCAAAGTCTTGCTTGTTGTGAGCCGGCTTCAGGAAGTTGCACTCAATGACCCCAATAACCCCGACCCCTGCCCTCTGACCTGACGACTGAAACAGGGAGAGGAAGAAAAAAGAAGAGAGAGAAATAGAGGTAAAGGAGAAGTAGAGGGAGAGGTGGGAAGAGAGTGCGGTAAATATAGGAGTGAGAGATGGAGAAAGAGATGGAGATTTAGAGGGAGAGAGAAGAGAGAGAGCACATTATTGTCTATAACTAAATGTATTACACCAAACCGTTACGCAATATCTCATATCATATATCTTGTTTGTGGCCCCAGCTGTTGACAGATAAACTCAACATTACAGTCTTTAATTAATCTGTACCTTGATCTGGTAGCCAACCTTCTCATAGGACTTGATGAGGCGGTTCTTGTGGTACATCATGATGCCATAGTGGTCTTTGTTCTTACGGTTGAACCCAAAGGTGACCTTAACCCTGTCTTTCTGATAGAAATGGTTAAGGTTAAGTTAAGTTACGTTTTCTGGGCGTATGCCGAGACTGAAGCCTGTACAAGTGACCACAGTACTTTGCATCGTCGATATGTAAGTTAAGTTAGGTTAAGGTAGGTTAAGTTCTATTACTTTGATGAAAACAATAATTGTTTTGGGATAGAAATGAATGGACAAACAGATTCTAGTTCTAGAGAAGGATACATTGAATTGGGGTTTATAAACGTCGTTCTCGATCTGCGACAGGCTCTTGGCGACCAGCTTGGTCTGAACCTTCTTCTGTCGCAGGATGATCTGAGTCCGAGGCTTCAGGTACAAGATGCTGAGGTAGGCCTGTGTGGAAAGTGAGAGAGTGTGAATTAATGAGACTTTAAGAGAGTGTGAGGAGGGGACTTCCTGTTCAGAATCCTATTAAAACCATCATATCTTCTCACCTTCCTTTATCACTCTGTATGGCTATGCTGCATTCAAGGTCACAATCCTCTGGTGAATAGAGTTGCAACGTGACTGAAAGGTTTACAGTGAACTTTCTCTTAACCATCCTAACCTGTATCTCATCACTCACTCATCACTCACTCTCATTGTAACACATCATCACTCACTCTCAGGGAGTAGTCCATCTCTGGGATGGTGTGGTCAGTCCTCTGCGGTCCAGGGAAGCTCTTCTTCCTGCCTCTAGTCTTGGTCTCCTCTGAGTGGATCTCTGGCATCCGGATGTCAAATTCATCTGTCTCGAAATCCAGCTCCGGCTTACCATCTTTGTTCCTGTAAGTGATATTGTAGAACTCATTACTCGTGTCAACTTCCTTCTTCATAGAATGATAAAATACCCCACTTATCTGTAATTAATCTTTAATGGGCCACTGATCCCTTCTGCTTTCAGAGAGATCCCCAAAACTGTGTCATTATTAACAAATAAGCAGAATGTGTTTGTGTGTAGCAGTTTTGCTTCCGTCCCTCTCCTTGCCCCAACCTGGGCTCGAATCAGGGATCCTTTGAACACATCGAACACAACAGTCACCCTCGAAGCAAGGGAAACAACTACATCAAGGTCTCAGATCGAGTGACGTCACCGATGGAAACGCTACTAGCGCGCACCGCTAACTAGCTAGCCATCTCACATCGGTTACGTGTGTGTGTGTATACTGACCTGCGTATGTTCCAGATGAGGATCTTGGTGCCCTTCTTGGAGAGGATGGAGTCAAAGTGCTTCAGCAGCTCCTGCTGTGTGTGGATCAGAGAGTGGGTCAGGATGGCATTCAGACTGGCCTCAGAGTCCTCAGTCACTACCAGCACCTGTAAGACATAGTTAAGGAGAGCAACCAGGATACACACACAGGCAAGCACACGGACGCACGAACGCACACACACAGTTTTCTTTCAATCTTTCTAACACACAAGCGTGTACTCTGTCTTCCTCTTCCTCTCTGTCTCTCCTCCTCTCTGTCTCTCCTCCTCTCTGTCTCTCCTCCTCTCTGTCTCTCTGTCTCTCCTCCTCTCTGTCTCTCCTCCTCTCTGTCTCTCCTCCTCTCTGTCTCTCCTCCTCTCTGTCTCTCTGTCTCTCCTCCTCTCTGTCTCTCTCCGTCTCTCCTCCTCTCTGTCTCTCTTCCTCTCTGTCTCTCTGTCTCTCCTCCTCTCTGTCTCTCTCCGTCTCTCCTCCTCTCTGTCTCTCTCCCTCTGTCTCTCTTCCTCTCTCTCAAATTCAATTGCTTTATTGGCATGACAAACATTTTAGGAAACATTTCCAAAGCATCCGTGATACTGCATTGGGTCCTATCTCTCTCTGTGTAAGGATATTGGTCTGTTGATTGAAGGGCACTATGGGGACGATGACAGCCTGTGCCTTTATAGCCTGTAGGTAGCTCTGAGACAGCATGCCGACAGTCAGACAGCCTCCGTTCTTAGTGAAGATCAGAGCGTCACGACCCAGACGCATGGAGCCAGACTTAAAGCCATTTCCATAGACACCGATGGCCAGGTGGCTGCCCTTACCAGTACCTTTCTCTGTGAAACCAAAACTGAACAGACAAAGAGAAAGAGTGGGGTGAGATTGCAGCGTTAGTTGGAGAGGTGTGTCTGTACTTGTGTGTAAGTGAGAGAAGTGGGTCTGTATTTGTGTGCAGAGAGATAGTTTGTGTGTAGGATGTGTGTGTGTGTGTATGTGTGAATGAGGGGGAGAAAGAGGCCGATTGTGTGTTCACATATGTTTACGTGAGAGAGAGGGGGAGAGTAAGCATGAGTGAGAGAAAGAGGGAGAGTGGGAATGAGTGAGTGAGAGAGTGAGTGAGGGAGAGTGGACATGAGTGAGAGAGAGAGGGCGAGTGAGAGAGAGAGGGAGAGTGGTGTGAGTGCGAGAGAGAGAGAGGGAGAGTGGGCATGAGTGAGCGAGAGAGAGAGGGAGAGTGGGCATGAGTGAGAGAGGGGAGAGTGGGCGTGAGTGTGAGTGAAAGAAGAGAGAGGGAGAGTGGGCGTGAGGGAGAGAGAGAGGGAGAGTGGACGTGAGTGAGAGAGAGAGGGAGAGTGGGCGTGAGTGAGAGTGAGAGTGAGAGAGAGAGAGAGAGAGAGAGAGAGAGAGAGAGAGAGCGAGAGAGAGAGAGAGAGAGAGAGAGAGAGAGTGGGCGTGAGTGAGAGAGAGAGAGAGGGCGTGAGTGAGAGAGAGAGAGAGTGGGCGTGAGTGAGAGAGAGAGAGGGAGAGTGGGTGTGAGTGAAAGAGAGAGAGAGAGAGAGAGAGAGAGAGAGAGAGAGAGAGAGAGAGAAAGAGAGAGAGAGAGAGAGAGAGAGAGAGAGAGAGAGAGAGAGAGAGAGAGAGAGAGAGAGAGAGGGAGGAAGGTTGGCGTGAGTGAGAAAGGGAGGGAGAGTGGGCGTGAGTGATAGAGAGAGGGAGAGTGGGCGTGAGTGAGGGAGAGAGGGAGAGTGGGCGTGAGTGAGGGAGAGAGGGAAGTGGGCATGAGTGAGAGAGTGAGGGAGAGTGGGCGTGAGTGAGAGAGAGAGAGAGAGAGAGAGGGAGAGTGGGCGTGAGTAAGAGTGAGAGAGAGAGGGAAGTGGGAATGTGTGAGAGAGGGAGAGTGGGCGTGAGTGAGTGAGAGAGGGAGAGTGGGCGTGAGTGAGAGAGAGAGAGAGAGAGTGGGCATGAGTGAGAGAGAGAAAGAGAGTGGGCATGAGTGAGAGAGAGAGGGAGAGTGGACGTGAGTGAGAGAGAGAGTGAGAGGGAGAGTGGGCATGAGTGAGAGAGAGAGAGAGAGAGAGTGGGCGTGAGTGAGAGAGAGAGAGAGAGGGAGAGTGAGGCGGGAGTGAGAGAGGAGGGGCGTGTGGCGTGAGTGAGAGGGGAGGGGAG
>NC_140019.1:33013171-33044478 GCF_964263955.1 Coregonus lavaretus | reverse complement strand
AGAGAGAGAGAGAGAGAGAGAGGGAGAGAGAGAGGGAGAGTGGGCGTGAGTGGAGAGAGAGGGAGAGTGGGCATGAATGAGAGAGAAGGGAGTATGGGCATGAGTGAGAAAAAAGAAGGGTGTGAAAGAAAGACAAAATTGACCGCTATCTCTGTTGTTTATGTATGGGTAATTACAGTATAACAGTTCACATAGCAGTGTGTGTGTGTGTGTGTGTGTGTGAGGCTGCAACATGGATGATCAAACAGTTGTGTGTGTGTGTATAATATAATATAATATGTCATTTAGCAGATGCTTTTATCCAAAGCGACTTACAGTCATGTGTGCATACATTTTTACGTATGGGTGGTCCCAGGGATCGAACCCACTACCCTGGCGTTACAAGCATCATGCTCTACCAATTGAGCTACAGAGGACCATGTGTGTATGTGTGTACCCAACCGTACGTATGTGTGTTTCTCACCTGAGCATCTTGTGCAGTTTGCTGGGGGTCATACCACTGCCGTTGTCAGTGAAGGCCAGACAAAGCTGCTGCTGCTCCTCCACCACATCTATCCAGATCTGCCTGGCTGTCACGCCCGGGTCTGATGCATTATCTACACAGCACAAAGTCACTCAGTCAATCAATGCATCTATAAGGCCCCTTTACATGAAAAACTGTTGTAAAAACTGTTGTAGAACAAGTTGTAAAAGTCACACAATGCTTCACATTAACCCTGTCTAGACATGGGGTGTACTGTAATTATTAAAATCAGTTGACCAATTTATCCTGAGGCAGGGGTCTTAATTATGTAAAAGTGGTCTCTTGTGACAGACTAGCACACATGAGATTCTATTGGAACGCTGTGGTCGGGAGAGGTTGTGTTTTCTCTAGCAGGAGGTAAGCTTGAGGTAAGCTTGGCTTCTTATATGGTGTTGAGTAAAGCTTAAACCATGCATTTGATCGTAGGTAGGTAGTTGTAGTTAGGTATTGTAGGTAGTTTATTTAGGTAGTTATTGTAGGTTTCCGTAGGTAATTATTGTAGGTAAGTATTGTTTACGGCGGAGCCCGGAGAAAGCACGAGGCTAGCTAGCTAGCGGGTAGCTACTGGTAACGTTTAACAACGGTGGAGAGTTGTTTCCAATGTTAATGTGCTAGCTAGCCAACGTTTAATTTTTGCTGCGTTATGAAAGGAACTAGACACGGACACGAATTATCTGTTTAGTGTGTTAACACACTATTGGTAGTTTGTTGTAACCAAGTATTGGTGCTAAACTGTGTGTTATTGGATGCTAGCATGCTAGTTAGCTATGGCGTCATAGTTAGGCATCGTGGGCTGTTGTGGGTAGTTACTGTAGGTTAGCATTGTTTTTCGGCGGTGCCGGGTCTAGCACGAAGCTAGCTAGCTAGCCGTTCTTCAAACAAAGTCAACACAGTGGCCATTGCTAGCTAGCCAACACGACCAGCTAACTGTACTGTAGTAGCTAAATACAATATACTTATGCTAGCTAGCCAACGTTTAATTATTGCTGCGTTATGAAAGGAACTAGACACGGACACGAATGATCTGTTTAGTGTGTTAACACACTATTGGTAGTCTGTTGTAACCAAGTATTGGTGCTAAACTGTGTGTTATTGGATGCTAGCATGCTAGTTAGCTATGGTGTCATAGTTAGGCATCGTGGGCTGTTGTGGGTAGTTACTGTAGGTTGGCATTGTCTTCGGTGTAGCACGAAGCTAGCTAGCTATCCGTTTTTCGAACAGAGTCAACACAGTAGCCATTGTGTGCTGTACTGTGGCAGCTAAATACAATATATTTGTGCTAAGCTAGCCAACGTTTAATTATTGCTGCGTTATGAAAGGAACTAGACACGGACACAAATTATCTGCTTAGTGTGTTAACACACTATTGGTGGTTTGTTGTGACCAAGTGTTGGTGCTAAACTGTGTGTTATTGGATGCTAGCATGCTAGTTAGCTATGGTGTCATAGTTAGCTAGCTGAATAAAGTGGGTTGAGTCTACTCCTTTAAACATTGAACCGCTGTGGTTCACAACAATTCTGATTTCTAAAGGTGGAAGTTGGGAGAGTTTTTGTTCGGGTGGTTCAGTGAAACAATTATAGTTTCTGAGGTGGAAGTTTTGGTGAGGGAGGCCCTGCTCTCTCTTCTTCCAGATGTTTAGTTCATTTCATTCCGATCTCCTCTGCATTATTGTAGCCATTTGCTACAGCCTGTCAACTATGCCTCTGCCTATCCCTGTTCTCTCCTCTCTGCACAGGCTACACAAACGCCTCACACCGCGTGGCTGCTGCCTCTCTAACCTGGTGGTCCCTGCACGCACCCCACACCTGGAGTTCCAGGTCTCAGGCAGCCTCTGGAACTGCCGTTCTGCTGCCAACAAAGCTGACTTCATCCCAGCCTATGCTAACCTCCAGTCCCTCGACTTCCTGGCGCTGACGGAAACATGGATTACCACTGAAAACACTGTTACTCCTACTGCTCTCTCCTCGTCTGACCATGTGTTCTCGCATACCCCGAGAGCATCTGGTCAGAGGGGTGGTGGCACAGGAATCCTCATCTCTCCCAAGTGGACATTCTCAATTTTCCCCCTAACCCACCTGTCTATCTCCTCATTTGAATTCCATGCTGTCACAGTCACTAGCCCATTTAAGCTTAATATCCTTGTCATCTATCGCCCTCCAGGTTCCCTTGGAGAGTTCATCAATGAGCTTGACGCCTTGATAAGTTCCTTTCCTGAGGATGGCTCACCCCTCACAGTTTTGGGGGATTTCAACCTCCCTATGTCCACATTTGACTCATTTCTCTCTGCCTCCTTCTTTCCACTCCTCTCCTCTTTTGACCTCACCCTCTCACCGTCCCCCCCTACTCACAAGGCAGGCAATACGCTTGACCTTATCTTTACTAGATGCTGGTCTTCTACTAATCTCACTGCAACTCCCCTCCATGTCTCCGACCACTACTTTGTTTCCTTTTCTCTCTCGCTCTCCTCCAACACTACTCACTCTGCCCCTACACAGATGGTAATGCGCCGCCGCAACCTTCGCTCTCTCTCTCCCACTACTCTCTCCTCTTCCATCCTATCATCTCTTCCCTCTGCTCAATCCTTCTCCCTCCAATCTCCTGATTCTGCCTCCTCAACCCTCCTCTCCTCCCTTTCTGCATCCTTTGACTCTCTGTGTCCCCTATCCTCCCGGCCGGCTCGGTCCTCCCCTCCAGCTCCGTGGCTTGATGACTCATTGCGAGCTCACAGAACAGAGCTCCGGGCAGCGGAGCGGAAATGGAAGAAAACTAAACTCCCTGCCGACCTGGCATCTTTTCACTCCCTCCTCTCTACATTTTCTTCATCTGTTTCTGCTGCTAAGGCCACTTTCTACCACTCTAAATTCCAAGCATCTGCCTCTAACCCTAGGAAGCTCTTTGCCACATTTTCCTCCCTCCTGAATCCTCCCCCCCTCCCCCCCCCCCTCCTCTCTCTCTGTGGATGACTTCGTCAACCACTTTGAAAAGAAGGTTGACGACATCCGATCCTCGTTTGTTAAGTCTAATGACACTGCTGGTCCTACTCACACTGCCCTACCCTATGCTTTGACTTCTTTCTCCCCTCTCTCTCCAGATAAAATCCTGCGACTTGTGACTGCAGGCCGCCCAACAACCTGCCCGCTTGACCCCATCCCCTCCTCTCTTCTCCAGACCATCTCCGGTGACCTTCTCCCCTACCTCACCTCGCTGATCAACTCATCCTTGACCGCTGGCCATGTCCCTTCCGTCTTCAAGAGAGCGAGAGTTGCTCCCCTTCTCAAAAAAACAACACTCGATCCCACTGATGTCAACAACTACAGACCAGTATCCCTTCTTTCTTTTCTTTCCAAAACTATTGAGCGTGCCGTCTTTAGCCAACTCTCTTGCTATCTCTCTCAGAATGACCTTCTTGATCCAAACCAGTCAGGTTTCAGGACTGGTCATTCAACTGAGACTGCTCTTCTCTGTGTCACGGAGGCTCTCCGCACTGCTAAAGCTAACTCTCTCTCCTCTGCTCTTGTCCTTCTAGACCTGTCTGCTGCCTTTGATACTGTGAACCATCAGATCCTCCTCTCCACCCTCTCCGAGCTGGGCATCTCCGGCGCGGCTCACTCCTGGATTGCGTCCTACCTGACCGGTCGCTCCTACCAAGTGGCGTGGCGAGAAGCTGTCTCCGCACCACGTGCTCTCACCACTGGTGTCCCCAAGGGCTCAGTTCTAGGCCCTCTCCTTTTCTCCCTATACACCAAGTCACTTGGCTCTGTCATATCCTCACATGGCCTCTCCTATCATTGCTACGCTGACGATACACAACTAATCTTCTCCTTTCCCCCTTCTGATAACCAGGTGGCGAATCGCATCTCTGCATGTCTGGCAGACATATCAGTATGGATGACGGATCACCACCTCAAGCTGAGCCCTGGCAAGACGGAGCTGCTCTTCCTCCCGGGGAAGGACTGCCCGTTCCATGATCTCGCCATCACGGTTGACAACTCCGTTGTGTCCTCCTCCCAGCGTGCGAAGAGCCTTGGCGTGACCCTGGACAACACCCTGTCGTTCTCCGCTAACATCAAGGCGGTGACCCGCTCCTGCAGGTTCATGCTCTACAACATTCGGAGAGTACGACCCTGCCTTACACAGGAAGCGGCACAGGTCCTAATCCAGGCACTTGTCATCTCCCGTCTGGATTACTGCAACTCGCTGTTGGCTGGCCTCCCTGCCTGTGCCATTAAACCCCTACAACTCATCCAGAACGCCGCAGCCCGTCTGGTGTTCAACCTTCCCAAGTTCTCTCACGTCACCCCCCTCCTCCGCACACTCCACTGGCTTCCAGTTGAAGCTCGCATCCGTTACAAGACCATGGTGCTTGCCTATGGAGCAGTGAGGGGAACGGCACCTCTGTACCTTCGGGCTCTGATCAGTCCCTACACCCAAACGAGGGCATTGCGTTCATCCACCTCTGGCCTGCTGGCTCCCCTTCCTCTGCGGAAGCATAGTTCCCGCTCAGCCCAGTCAAAACTGTTCGCTGCTCTGGCACCCCAATGGTGGAACAAGCTCCCTCACGACGCCAGGACAGCGGAGTCACTCACCACCTTCCGGAGACATTTGAAACCCCACCTCTTTAAGGAATACCTGGGATAGGATAAAGTAATCCTTCTACCCCCCCCCCCCCCCCCCCCCCAAAAAAAAAAAATTGTAAAGTGGTTATCCCACTGGCTATAGGGTGAATGCACCAATTTGTGAGTCGCTCTGGATAAGAGCGTCTGCTAAATGACGTAAATGTGCCCTTGAGCAAGGCACTTAACCCTAATTGCTCCTGTAAGTCGCTCTGGATAAGAGCGTCTGCTAAATGACTAAAATGTAAATGTAAATGTAGATTAGGCCAAGATTAACTGGACTGGTTTGAACAGATGTTTTTTCGGACCAAATATCTTGCTTCGTTGAAAAATAGCCTGGGGTTTCCCAAACTCTGTCCTGCGTTTTATATCATATTGTACAACAGATGAGGAAACTAACACTGTAAAAGTGTTAAAAAACTTGATCTGTGTTATTTCCTGATAGTTGCTGGTTGAAAATATAATCTACACAGGACCTTCTAATCAGCAGGTTTGCATGGGCGGGAGTTTCGGCTTTCCATGGTGACATCACCATGCGGTAAATTGGTTAATAGACCAATAACAAATTGTGCTCCAAACCTCTCTGCCAATAACAGCTAGTTTTCCGTTTTCACTCCCAGACAGTCCTAGCAAAATTCTTGCTTGATTATTATTTTGCCCATTTTAATGGAACTCTATTACAGTAAGGTACTTAACTGTTACCCAGAAATGAGTTGATATTGATATAAAAACAGCTGCTTTGGGCCTTTAACCTCTTAAGGATCGGACCCTTTTTTTACATTTTCACCTAAAATGACATATCCAAATCTAACTGCCTGTAGCTCAGGACCTGAAGCAAGGATATGCATATTCTTGATACCATTTGAAAGGAAACACTTTGAAGTTTGTGGAAATGTGAAATTAATGTAGGAGAATATAACACATTAGATCTGGTAAAATATAATACAAACCAAAAAACATGCGTTTTCTATTTATTTTTTTGCTCCATCATCTTTGAAATGCAAAAGAAAGGCCACAATATAATATAGCAGTTTAGGCGCAATTTTGGCCACTAGATGGTAGCAGTGTGTGTGCAAAGTTTCAGATTGATCCAGTGAAGCATTGCAATACTGGACTATTTTGTATCAAGTCTGCCCAAATGTGCCAAATTGGTCAATTAATTCATTTTCAAGTACATAACTATAGAGAACATACAAAAATTATATGGTAATACAAAATGTAAGTTTACACACTCCCAGGAATGTCATACATGATGGATCATTAGCTTATACACTAACTTTCACACATCTAGCGGGGTGGGTGTGGAGCCAGAGACAGCAAGGGTTCAAACTGTAGAACCCAGTTCCTACATTTGAATATAAAAACAGATTTTATCAAACAAAACTATGCTACATTTTATCTCTGGGACCCTAAGGATGACAAAACAGAACAAGATTACTGAATGTAAGTACATTATTTACCTTCAGAGGTGAATGTATCAAACCAGTTGCCGTGATAAGTTTTTGGTTGTTGTGCACTCTCCTCAAACAATAGCATGGTATTTTTTCACTGTAATAGCTACTGTAAATTGGACAGTGCAGTTAGATTAACAATAATTTAAGCTTTCTGCCCATATAAGACATGTCTATGTCCTGGAAAGTTAGCTGTTACTTACAACAGTCATGTTAATCACATTAGCGCACGTTAGCTCAATCGTCCCATATACGGGACACCGATCCCGTAGAGGTTAAACAAAGTTACAACACAATGGGCTTGTTTGAGTCGAGGAGTGAAGTTGGGGGAGGTGCATCTACGACAGCCGAAAGCCGGACATGGATGTGGTTTTCCAGCAGGAAGGCTCAGTGCAACATGGCAGTGTTGCCATTGTTTATAAAGGTTTCTTTGTAATGTCAAAATAAACATGTCTCCAACCCCCATATCACACACTCACAAGCTGTAAATATATGTGTGTACATTGTACTATCAATTGGTGAAAGAGAGCCTCAAATATCACATTCAATTATACATGAATCGCAGAAAAGTTTGTTTGGTCACGTTCACGTGTGTCAAACAAAAACACCCTAATGATTTGTTGACAGCCTCCCACAATGCAGGGATGGCTGCAGGTTGTAGTTGGTGAAGAGGAACTGCAGAAATTTGCAGTCGACTGCAGTCAAAACTTCATTAACGTTGATCACATGGTTTTTGTAAAGTTCATGCAGTCGTCATGTAGGTGCAAGTCGGACAATTTTTATCCCCATAATGCAACACACTTTGTAAGGCTTGAACGCTCCCAGTATGTATCTTCAGTGCTTGACTTGGACTAAAATAGGTGCTGGTACTCATGTTGGGTGAAAGTAATGTTTATATTTAGGTGCAGGAGGTCCACAATACTTTTGAGCTAATATTCTGTAAGAGGAACAGGAGCTCAAGCAGGAGAAAATGTGAGGTGCCGGTACTCAGCTAAGGTGAGCTCCTGCCCAAGTCAAGCACTGCATATCTTAACCAAATGCAAGTCTACAGTGTGCACCACACTCAGGGTTATTCCAAGTATGCAAATCGCAGGCTTTCACAAATTTGAAGGTGACCAACAGACAATGCACACGGCACGAACCAACTGGTCTATTCCAACCAATGATCATGCACACATAGCTGCAGGAAGTAGTTTGGGGGTGGGGGTGCTGCAGATTGTCCTCTAATACAGGACTATTAAAGTCCTGTATTAGAGGACTACTTTAATATATATATATATATATATATACAGTGAGGGAAAAAAGTATTTGATACCCTGCTGATTTTGTACGTTTGCCCACTGACAAAGAAATGATCAGTCTATAATTTTAATGGTATGTTTATTTGAACAGTGAGAGACAGAATAACAACAACAAAATCCAGAAAAACGCATGTCAAAAATGTTATAAATTGATTTGCATTTTAATGAGGGAAATAAGTATTTGACCCCCTCTCAATCAGGAAGATTTCTGGCTCCCAGGTGTCTTTTATACAGGTAACGAGCTGAGATTAGGAGCACACTCTTAAAGGGAGTGCTCCTAATCTCAGCTTGTTACCTGTATAAAAGACACCTGTCCACAGAAGCAATCAATCAATCAGATTCCAAACTCTCTACCATGGCCAAGACCAAAGAGCTCTCCAAGGATGTCAGGGAAAGATTGTAGACCTACACAAGGCTGGAATGGGCTACAACACCATCGCCAAGCAGCTTGGTGAGAAGGTGACAACAGTTGGTGTGATTATTCGCAAATGGAAGAAACACAAAATAACTGTCAATCTCCCTCGGCCTGGGGCTCCATGCAAGATCTCACCTCGTGGAGTTGCAATGATGATGAGAACGGTGAGGAATCAGCCCAGAACTACACGGGAGGATCTTGTCAAGTATCTCAAGGTAGCTGGGACCATAGTCACCAAGAAAACAATTGGTAACACACTACGCCGTGAAGGAATGAAATCCTGCAGCGCCCGCAAGGTCCCCCTGCTCAAGAAAACACATATACAGGCCCGTCTGAAGTTTGCCAATGACTATCTGAATGATTCAGAGGAGAACTGGGTGAAAGTGTTGTGGTCAGATGAGACCAAAATCGAGCTCTTTGGCATCAACTCAACTCGCCGTGTTTGGAGGAGGGGGAATGCTGCCTATGTCCCCAAGATCACCATCCCCACCGTCAAACATGAAGGTGGAAACATTATGCTTTGGGGTGTTTTTCTGCTAAGGGGACAGGACAACTTCACCGCATCAAAGGGACGATGGACGGGGCCATGTACCGTCAAATCTTGGGTGAGAACCTCCTTCCCTCAGCCAGGGCATTGAAAATGGGTCGTGGATGGGTATTCCAGCATGACAATGACCCAAAACACACGGCCAAGGCAACAAATGAGTGGCTCAAGAAGAAGCACATTAAGGTCCTGGAGTGGCCTAGCCAGTCTCCAGACCTTAATCCCAAAGAAAATCTGTGGAGGGAGCTGAAGGTTCAAGTTGCCAAACGTCAGCCTCGAAACCTTAATGTCTTGGAGAAGATCTGCAAAGAGGAGTGGAACAAAATCCCTCCTGAGATGTGTGCAAACCTGGTGGCCAACTACAAGAAACATCTGACCTCTGTGATTGCCAACAAGGGTTTTGCCACCAAGTACTAAGTCATGTTTTGCAGAGGGGTCAAATACTTATTTCCCTCATTAAAATGCAAATCAATTTATAACATTTTTGACATGCGTTTCTCTGGATTGTTTTGTTGTTATTCTGTCTCTCACTGTTCAAATAAACCTACCATTAGAATTATAGACTGATCATGTCTTTGTCAGTGGGCAAACGTACAAAATCAGCAGGGGATCAAATACTTTTTTCCCTCACTGTATTATTATTTTCATTTTATTCAAATTTTTCAGGGGGTGCTGAGCACCCCTTGTTCCAGGGGCAATGCCTGCATAGAGTGGAGGCTTCTCAGCTCTGACCATTTTAAACATATCTACCGAATTTAGATGAAAATAAAAAACGGACATGAATATAAAACATATTTTACCCGCATTGCAAGGGTGTTACTGCGTTGATATCAATGAGGATCTAAATTCCACCTAAAAAAAAAAACTTGGTAAAATATTTTCTGTATGCCTGGCAAGCGGCGTCACAATAAAGTTACTGTAGGCATAATGACGGCCTACCCCAGCCAAACCCGGACGACGCTGGGCCAATTGTGCGCCAACCTATGGGACTCCCAATCACGGTTCGGATTGTGATACAGCCTGGAATCGAACCTATAGTGACGCCTCTAGCACCTTAGACCGCTGCGCCACTCGGGAGGGGCACTTCATTTGATTATAATTAGGGCACTTCATTTGATTATAATTACATGTTACAACTAAAGTATAACTAAAGTTAAGTATAACGTATACTGTCACATGCGATGAGAAAAGAACAGGTGGATGACAGACTGTCGATGAAGAGCGGGCAACACACACACACACACACACACAGACAAGGCGTCTATTGTATTTTATTACGCGGCAGCCATGCCACCAGTAAGTTTTTACGCACCAACATTTGCAACTTTCCTGCCTTCAGCGGAAGGGGAAATGAAAACACAGAATATCAAAATGAAAGTTGACTGTTATTACCTATTAGTTCTGCAACTGCGCTGAAAGGCCACGTATGACTTGTTGAATTACTATTCAGGAAGGACGGACTCATCTGCAAAAAAACAACAACTTCGATATTTACAATTTTCCTTTATAATAAAAGCAAAACGTCAACAACCTATCTAGCATATAAGAACGAATGCAAATGACTAACGAAATAGCTTTAAACCCGTTTTTGTACAATAAATAACTTATTAGAAAAATACATACGGAACTGAGGCGAATCCCATGCTCGCTAAGCCTCGCCATGTTTTTACAGTGAAAGCCACTTGCAGGCAAACGACACCCACGTCAAAGACAGTACAGAGTTTAAACTGTGCCTACGTAGTAAGTAGCGACAGGCCGCGCGCACAGGTCTGTCTAGCCGCGTTCACGGCCCAGTCGGAACTAGGAAACTGAAATGCCCGACTTGCTAACTAGTTGTAGCCTCGTTATACACGTGCCGCGTTCAACCAGTTAGCAAGTCGGACATGTAAGAGTTTCCTGGTTCCGACTAGGACGTGAACGCGGCATATGTTCAGCCCTCTGGGGGAGGTCGTACCACAGTCATAAACCCCCCCCATTTCTAAAATGTATTACAAACGCTAACCGTAACCACACTGCTAACCCCCTAGTGGTGCACGACTCCAGGGTTTTTGGAGTCGACTCTTGCTCGACTCCCAAACACGCTGAAACGGATGCGCACACACCACCTCATTATTTCAGAGTCATACTTGGAAGACTACATCTGCGTTATAGAGACTAACATGAGCATGATGCTGCCCGTTTGCTTATCAACTTAACCTATAAAAGGCCTATTTGGTTTGCATATAGAAGGTGATGTGTAGGAACTATAATTTTTCTGTGATATTTATGCTGTTCGCTGCCATGACGGATCCCATGGGATTATTGGGCTCTAAATTGATAAACCTATTATTTCCCATGTTATAGCACTATTCGGACAGGTATTACTAGAGACGTTGGTTATGCAATTATTATTCAGGCATGTGCGTTATTTCAGAGGACGATTCACACAGGATTCTTTTTTCCAAACTGCCCCCTGTAATTCATTTCCCCCCAAATGTAATTGATTTATGACGGAAGCTTGGAGGTTTTTATTCTAGGCGTGAAGATATTTCAACGTGATGTCTAGACAATAATAGGCTACACTAATAACTCGTGCTGGACTGCCAAATGTATAGGTGTCCCCATAATATTTAAATTGATGAAGTGTGATTATAATTATTATTTTAGCTATCCATGGTTGACGTCCTTCCTAATAACAACGCCCCCAATCCTGCTGATTTGAACTGCTGAACCGTATTTGCACTTGAGATGCGTTTATGGAGGAGAAAGTGAATTTGCCATTTCCAAAAACTTTAGCGGGGATGCTCTGCTTTGCAATCTAATACCTAGGACAGGGCTCTCCAACCCTGTTCGTGGAGAGCTACCATCCTGTAGGTTTTCACTCCAACCCTAATCTAGTGCATCTGATTCAATAATTAGCTGGTTGATGAACTGAATCAGTTTAGTTATAACTGGGGTTGGAGCGAAAACCTACAGAAAGGTATCTCTCCAGGAACAGGGTTGGAGAGCCCTGACCTAAACAGCCAGCCAGGTTTTCATTAAATAAGCTATAGGCAATACTTTTTATTGCACATTTAGGCCTAATTAAACTGATGCATTTGGCGATGTTCAACTTCAATTCACTGGCACTATGAAGAATAGCTTAGCCATACTCATTGATAGCCTACTATATAGTTTAATATACTTTTGGTGAATTTACGAGGCAGATTACCAAAGATATTGCCGACTGTCTGCCTGCCCCGATCCACTCTCTCCCTCGCCTGCTCTTTCTCTTCGCTATGAAAAACGCTAGTGTGTGTTTGGTCTTCGGTCTGCTGCGTGTATAAAAGCTCAACCTATTCATTGATAGCCCCTACTTTAGTGAACTTACGCGAGCCCTACTTTAGTGAACTTGCGCGAGACATTGTAAACCAAGAAATTGCGAGATACACCATTGCGATAGCCTATACACCTTTTCATTACCGATGCACGGTTCTAACTGTCTGCCTGGTGGCCGACATGCCTGACTCTCTAGCTCGCGCTGTCTTTGCTGTGAAATATATGAGAGTTTGTGTTCTCAGAAGTAGCCTACGAAAACTAGTTTCCTCCGTTGCAAAAATACCGAATCTTAGGAGTCGAGAAGCTTGACACACGGAAATGGGAGTCGACACCGGGAGTCGACGGGCAAGGAGTCGAGGAATCTATTATTTTGGAGTCAACTCCCACCCCGGGGGATTTGCAAGGTGGTGCACTTGTGGTTTCAAAATTCAGAGAAGCCTTCGGTGGCAGCCATTTCGCAGAACAACTTCTATCGTCAATGAGAGTGCCAAAGTAGGAAGTGCTGCTATGGTCTAAAACTCATAGTGTGGTAAAGGAAAAGCCACAATAGGCCCAGCTGGCACAGAAGTAGCTTATTTCTCTGCCTTTTAAAAATAGAGGTGAGTTTGGTTTGGACAAACAAAAACAGGGCCATGTGTTCTAGTCTAGTGCACATTGAATCTTCACCTTGACCTTACAGGCGTATCTCCTGGGTATTGAAACAGACCACAGAATGTTGCACCATTCAGCCATACAAACAACTTCCTCTAGTCCAGTGATTCACACAAGTCGGCCTATAGGACCCCCGGGGGCCTCAGATAACTTTCAGGGGGTCCATGAAAAAGCATGGTCTCTGGATAAAACTAACACTGAAAATAATAGCAGCAAGTCCAAAATATCTCACATTTAATGGAATAACTGTTTGACAGACATTAAAACATTGGACATTTGCATATATGAGTCGTTCCATGTCATTTCAGCAAGCCATGACACCCACCTTCTCAGATTGTTCTGAAATGGTTTCTGTAGTTAGAAACAGGTAAGATTGGCATTCCTGAAACATTATTTTGTTGAAATTTAATTTGTTCTCTGAGAATATAATGTATTCCCTGTGAATCTGATGTTTTTTCCCCCCTGTTCAGAGAAATAAGTGGTCCCATGTGGCTCAGTTGGTAGAGCATTGGACTTGCAACGCCAGAGTTGTGGGTTCGATTCTCATGGGGGACCAGTACGAACAAATATGAACATGTATGCACTCACTACTGTAAGTCGCTCTGGATAAGAGCGTCTGCTAAATGACTGAAATGAAAATAAGTAATTTAAGTCACTTGCATTAATTATCTTAAGGTAGTGTGAAAGTACCAGGTTTTGACCACTAGATGCCACTGTTACTGCTCTACCGCAACAGTTTCTAATGATGAATTTAGTCTTAAGAT
Source organism: Coregonus lavaretus (assembly GCF_964263955.1). Taxonomy (NCBI): domain Eukaryota; kingdom Metazoa; phylum Chordata; class Actinopteri; order Salmoniformes; family Salmonidae; genus Coregonus; species Coregonus lavaretus. The sequence continues at coordinate 33,030,919 of NC_140019.1, read as the reverse complement.
GATGCTTTTGGGAAACCGGGCCCTGGTCTCTTGTGTTTATTAAATAGATCACAACATTTCCTTTGCAACTTTAGGTAGAAAACCAATAGATTTGGCTCATGATGAAAATACATGGTGTGGTCATCCTCACAATTCAATCCAGTCCTCCATGAAAGCAATTCAGTTTGCCCTTCTTTTATGCTTCATCTGTGTCCAAGAAACGCTCCCCTTGTGTGTGGTTTATTCCCTTCAAAAAAGGTTTGGATTAGTTACTGTTAGATCATTCTTGGTGAGCAAGCAAACCACGCATGCTTCCCAGTCAAAACAGTTTGCGCAAATATTATGACGTTGGTGTTTGCTCAAGTTTTTTTTCCGGCTGTTCGCACACATAAATTTTTTTCCTGAGGCAAGTTGAAGTTTGGAAGCCGAAGTCTACTACCCTTAGTCGCTGATTGGTCAACAGTACTACTAGTAGTGGTGGGAACTATGGACGGGATTCTTCAATGAAGTGTTTGTTGTCATTTAACAAGAGATTACTAGTTTTCATGCACCTTTTTTCACTTGAGAAATAGTGCACCAAACATCTTAGTTAGATGTAAAATTGCGCGACTAAGACCACCTTGGCATTAATTAAAGATGTATTTATCGTATATTTTAAGGGATTATGCGAGGTACAGACATTCGCTTCGCCTAGCCGAGTTCTGCTAGGAGCCAACCGAACCTAGTATGCCGGCGGCTATAGGCTACAGCAGTTCTAATGGTTTCAATGTTATGGTCTCTAATGGTCTTTAATGGTAAAAGTCCAGACACACACTGTATAGTGTTTTTCAATGGTAAGGGCATTGGGTTCTATTAGGGTTGTCACAAAATTTTAGTCCCTAGACCATTTCTCCATCAACGTTTTGGGCTTGTAGGAAATGTCTCCATATGAGAATTGCACGATAGGGATAGCCCTCTCAGAGAGCGGCCACTTGTTGGACCATTCATGAACGACTGGGATGAATTGTGAGGATGACCACACAATTTATTTTCATAATGAGCCAAATCTATTTGCTTTTCTACCCAAAGTTAAAAAGGAGCCGGAACAGTGGCATCTAGTGGGCAAAACCTGGTACTTTCACACTACTATATGGTAAATAATGCAATCAACTTAAATGACTAATTTCTCTGAACAGAGGCAAAAAAACATATCCAGATTCACAGGGAATACATTACATAGTATGGAAAAGCAACACTACAAGCCACAGCTTCATACTACTTGTCAAACATAGAGATCCAACTGATACTGTATACTGGTTGTTGGGGTGGGATTGGGATTGGCATGGGGTGTGGGATGTCCGTGGGTGAGTTTTTGATATTTTTTGGGGACTCCTTCGTGTCTTACTCATTGGTAGGAAGACGTTTGGTCCAAATCAGATGTTGGGTACTATATTTATTTAATATTATCTGAATCCTATAAATTAAAATAGCCAATTTGGGTGCAATCAATTAGCTTAATTTCTCAGAGATCAAATTATATTTCAACAAAATAATGTTTCAGGAATGCTAATCGTATCTGTTAGTAACTACAACAATAATCTGAGATGGTGGTTTTCGGGTCTGGTTCTGGTTCTGGTGACGGAATTACGCTGAGACTAATTTTTCACTTAAAAGGTTTACCAAACAAAAAGCATTGATTTCAAAGTTTAACAAACCATAGAACTCTATGCACAAGGACTAATTTTAACAATTTCAATAAAATAAAATTCTAGGGAGATTTTAATTGCAATTCTGTTACCAAACTTTGCATATCTGCAGTTTTTCCAGTAAATGTTTTTTTTTTTTTTACTGTGTAAATTGTTAAAAGTAATCATTGTGCATAGAGTTGTATGGTTTGTTGGACTTTGAAATCAATAGTTTTTGTTTAGCATACATTTTAGAGTAAAAAAAGTCTCAGCATAATTCCGTTACCTTGGAATTGCCCCTCTTCCCCTTTTGCTACACTACTCTCTCATTTCAATTCAATTTCAATTTGCTTTATTGGCATGAAGAGCCACAAATGTGTTATGTTTCACTATATTGGATCGCTCCAATATATTGGTATCACTCCGCGGCGGAGGGATACGTCCGAGGTGAGGTTTTACAGATTTACTCCCATGTACACCTGTGTCACGGCTGGGGTCCGCCCCTATATATAGACCCCATGGCCGCGACACACATTCTCTTTCATTTTCTCGGCGGACATCCGTTAGGTATGAGGTACAAACTTTCTGAAGTTGGCTTGGTAAGTCACTTCTAAGTGTAATATCTTGCGTGGATGTATACTCACTAGCTGTTTGCAGCCTGGAGCAGCTGGCCACATGGCCAGCCCCTCCTCTTGAGTGCTCCATTCGCTGCGTGCCTTTGATCTGTATCTTCCGCCCGTGGTTTGTTGTACTTACATTTACATTTTAGTAATTTAGCAGACGCTCTTATCCAGAGCGACTTACAGTTAGTGAGTGCATACATCATTTTTTTTATTTTTATACTGGCCCCCCATGGGAATCGAACCCACAACCCTGGCGTTGCAAACGCCATGCTCTACCAACTGAGCTACATCCCTGCCAACCATTCCCTCCCTTACCCTGGACGACGCTGGGCCAATTGTGCGCCGGCCCATGCGTCTCCCGGTCGCGGTCGGGTACGACAGAGCCTGGATTCGAACCAGGATCTCTAGTGGCACAGCTAGCACTGCGACGCAGTGCATTACACTACGACTGTGTGCATTCATTAGTATGGTGGCTCTTGCTGCACAAACTGTAATTTACCTTACACAACTTGCCGACTGTGTGTGTTGTGAATTGCTTTAACATGCTGCTCCCCGCGCCTATGGCACGGGTTCTCTGCTAATTACCCTGCAGGGTTTTTTCTTGTTCTTTCCCATGCAGAGTGTAAGAGTATCGTGGTGGGCTTTCCACTACATTGAGACATTAACTTTGGATATCCTTAATGGAGTTACTCCATCATATGGTGCTGTTTTACTGCTTGGATATTAAACGGCTAGGTAATATTGCAGTTGGTGTAAAACCAAATAAATCAAATCCATTACCTGGTTGCTGTTTTTGTCTGCCTGTTTTTCCCACACAGGTCTTCCCCATTTCTTTGCGGAGGTACTGGGTAATTGATCCCTCACTGGGTTCCTATCCCTCCAAGCCGGTCACGACATAAGCTTGCCCAGGGCGTCGGACCCCTGCTCCGTGGCCTTGTTGGCTTGGCTGAGCTTATGGCTTCCCTGTGACAGGTGTGATGGTGGCATCCCCCCTGGGGATCCACATACCTTGTGTATACACTGCCTGGGTTTGAGCCACGCTGGAGCGCCCTACTGGATGCCTGTTTTTTGTGTGTGGTGTTCTCAGAACGCCTGCGCCTGGCGCGATTGGAGTCCATGCGCGAATGGATCGGCCAGGCTCGGGCTCAGGCTGGGGACGAGCTCCCACCCTCAAGAGTGGTGCGCCAGCGGGCTCTTAGTCCCTCTACTGGGCCCAGTACCCCTCCCAGGAAGCGTGGCCGGAGCCACCGCAGGCAGAGCCCATCTGCTGCCAGTCCTGGATGGGGGCAGGAGTCCAACCGCTGGGACCACCTTGAACGGAGGGTGCATGCCCTGCGTCAGTAGGTTGATAGCTTCGGTGGCGGCGACGGCTGTTCCCTGTTGGCCAGTGATAGGCTGTTCCTGGGGGTCGGCTGGGGGGGTGTGACCAAGGGCATGTCGGCCAGCAGCTGTTGGCTACCCCCTTGGAGCGGCAGGCACATCAATACACTAGAGCTTCAAGCTGTACTGCTGGCCCTGCGGTCTTTCCTTCCACGTCTAGCGTCTCTACACACAGCGCACGTACCTGGCATCCTGAATGTGGCAGCGGATATGCTCTCGAGGGAGGGCCCGCCACCTTGGGACTGGAGCCTACATTCCCAGGTGGTGCAGCACCTGTGGGACACGTTTGGGAGGGCGCAGGTGGACCTGTTTGCCTCCCTGGGCAATGCACACTTCCCCCTGTGGTACTCCATGTCGGAGCCACCAGGGCCTCTGGGCTTGGATGCTCTGGCTCACGATTGGGCAGGGTTGGAGCTTTACGCATTCCCCCCTTTTCCCCTGATCCAGGCTGTGCTGGACAGGACCAGGATGGCAGAGCATCGTCTGCTGCTGGTGGTCCCAGACGACCCTGGTTCAGCCTTCTCCTGTCCCTGTTGTCTGGGACATCTTGGCAACTGTCCCTGAGACCCGACCTGCTGTCTCAGGCCGGGGGAACTCAGTCGCATCCGAGACCACACCGCCTCAGTCTGTGGGCTTGGCCGCTGAACGGCACCAATGGTCCATGTTAAGACTACCGGAGGGCGTAGTGAACACCATGCAGAGCGCAAGGGCACCACACTGCTGTCTAAGCTGAGCAGCAGGCTGTTGTATGGTATTGTGTTACGTACCTGTAGACAGGTTTTTCAATTAAGTTTAGTGTTGTGTTATGAATTTGTGGTTTGCCTGTGTTACGAATACAGGTATCCTGTATGTGTTTTTCCTCTCCTTCTGCCCTAATCACAGTTGTCCTTTGTGTTCCTGATTGGAGGTCGTTGGTGTGTCCCACCTATCAGTCATCAGTTAATCTGCTGATTGACCAATCAGTGGACATTTCTCCTGATTGCACCACCTGTTTCTGTTTTCTTACCCAATCATATCACACATCCCCTTGTTTTAAAAGCTAGTCAGTTGTGTTTTCTGACAGACTCTTTTTGTTTGTGAGTATGTATACGGTGGTGTCTTGTTTTTGTGTACTCACTCGTTAACTGTTTAGTCCGTATGGTACCTATATTGTTTGTTTGTGCCTGGGAAAAGGAGGATTTAGCAAGTCGCCCTTGGGCATACACTACCCGTAGGAAAACCTTGTCTAAACACACTAGTTAGACTAGATTTTACTGAGTTACAGATATTCATATAAGGAAATCAGTCAATTGAAATAAATTCATTAGACACTAATCTATGCATTTCACATGCCTGGGAATACAGATATGCATCTATTGGTCACCGATACTGTACCTTAAAGAAAGGTAGGGGCGTGGATCAGAAAACCAGTCAGTAGCTGTGTTCGAATACCCATACTAACATACTGTATACCACATGAGTGTATGTACTATATACTATTAGTTCATTTTAGAATACTGTAAACGGTATCCTTTCAGTTGTGTACTAGCACATCGACCTGTCTACCGGAAGTTGATGCTGTTGCTATGCAACTTCTTGCTAGCTTGTTAGCATAGCTAACAAATTACTAGCTAGACATCTTACAACTTCATTAACAATGTCCATTGAGAACGCACAACGACTATACCACTTAGCTAAAATGACGTGAATACTCAAGTCAATAAACGTTGGGTAGTTAGAGAGCATATAGTTAATATACTGGCAAGTTCAATGTATTAGTAGCCAACTAACGTTAGGTAAGTTGGCTAGCTAACACCGGCTATACATACTGCTGTAATGATATGCTATACGGTTCGTAAGGATAGCGTAGCTAACAAATTGTCAGCCAACATAACGTGTAACTTATTTGAAAATTCATTACTTTATCACATTGCTCAATATTTTCTTAACATTTGTCATAATTAGTTGTATCCTCTCTCGTCGGACTTCGGCTGCATATTTTCTGCCATTTTCTTCAAATCTGAAAACGTTGGAGCCACGCCCATTTTCGGAAGAATTGCATTATGGGCGCTAAAAGCACGGAAATAGTGTCCACTGCTTGTATACTTCGTATTTTGGCGAATGTAGTACCACATCCGGGAACTTTTGGCATACTAACTATATCCATACTATGACCAATAAGCATACTACATACTCAATTTATGTCACAAATAGTAAGGTTACTATGAGTTTTCAAACACAGCTAGTATCTGGTGTGACCACCATTTAACCCATGCAGCGAGTCATCTCCTTCACATAGAGTTGATCAGGCTGTTGATTGTGGCCTGTGAAATGTTGTCCCACTCCTCTTCAATGAGTACGGTTACATGCACACTAATAATTTGATATTAAACGGATTATAGCAGTAGTCTGCTAAGTGGCATATTATTATTATTATTATTATTATTATTATTATGCAATAGTCATGTAGACACCTTACTTTGCTTATCTTAATTGGCGTAAGGTCAAAATCGTAAGCATATGCCGTTTAAAACAGCTGGTTTTCTGAGCAATCTTTTGAATGTTAAGGACATGTAAACACCTTATATCGGCATTCCAGCGGTGTATTTGATCTGCGTGTGTGCTAGCACCAGCCGAGCAAGCCTCCCTCTTTAGTGCGAGAGAAGGGAGTACGGAACAACTGAATGTATGCGTAGTAGAAGTAGTTTTCACATACATACTTTATATGTCCGAACTCAGAATCAAATATGCTTCCCAAAAATAACATGTTCACTGTTATGATTGCCGATTTTCTGCATTTAGGTACCCTGATTTCAGATGTGTCCATATAAACAGGATTATTAGGGGAATCGTTCTTCTTGCAAAGCATGTAAACGTTTTAATCAAACTATTGTATTCGTCTGACTATCTGGAATCTCATTATTGTTTGCATGTAACTACTCAATGGCTGTGCGAAGTTGCTGGATATTGGTGGGAACTGGAAAACGCTGTCGTACACGTCGATCCAGAGCATCCAAAAATGCTCAATGGGTGACATGTCCAGTGGCGATTTTAGCATGTAAATCTTGGTGGGGCAAAAAAATACAAAGTGGGATGCATGCCACAACACAACACATTAATTGCACTAGAACGGTGACAAACGGTGCCCACAAACTGTTAGGGCCTACATAAAGCTGTCCCAACAGCAGTCCCAACATTTTACCACTGGTATACCTGGCTATCAGCAGAGCCTTGTCTGGCAGTTAAACAGTTCATTCAGCCTCATTTACTGCCTTTTAAAAAAACACACTAACGGTCAAAAGTTTTAGAACACCTACTCATTCAAGGGTTTTTCTTTATTTGTACTATTTTCTACATTGTAGAATAATAGTGAAGACATCAAAACTATGAAATAACACATATGGAATCATGTAGTAACCAACCTGGAATGCTTTTCCAACAGTCTTGAAGGAAATCCCACATATGCTGAGCACTTGTTGGCTGCTTTTCCTTCACTCTGCTGTCCGACTCATCCCAAACCATCTCAATTTGGTTGAGGCCAGGTCATCTGATGCAGCACTCCATCACTCTCCTTCTTGGTCAAATAGCCCTTACACAGCCTGGAGGTGTGTTGGGTCATTGTCCTGTTGAAAAACAAATGATAGTCCCACTAAGCGCAAACCAGATGGGATGGCGTATCACTGCAGAATGCTGTGGTAGCCATGCTGGTTAAGTGTGCCTTGAATTCTAAATAAATCACAGACAGTGTCACCAGCAAAGCACCCCGACACCATAACACCTCCTCCTCCATGCTTTACGGTGGGAAATACACATGCAGAGATCATCCGTTCACCCACACTGACGTTCAGCTACTCTGCGTCTCACAAAGACACAGAGGTTGGGACCAAAAATCTCAAATTTGGACTCCAGACCAAAGGACAAATTTCCACCGGTCTAATGTCCATTGCTCGTGTTTCTTGGCCCAAACAAGTATCTTCTTCTTATTGTGTCTTTAGTAGTGGTTTCTTTGCAGTAATTCGACCATGAAGGCCTAATTCACACAGTCTCCTCTGAACAGTTGATGTTGAGATGTGTCTGTTACTTGAACTCTGTGAAGCATTTATTTGGGCTGCAATTTCTGAGGCTGGTAACTCTAATGAAGTTATCCTCTGCAGCAGAGGTAACTCTGGGTCTTCCATTCCTGTGGTGGTCCTCATGAGAGCCAGTTTCATCATAGCGCTTGATGGTTTTTGCAACTGCACTTGAAGAAACTTTCAAAGTTCTTGAAATGTTCTGTATTGACTGACCTTCATGTCTTAAAGTAATGATGGACTGTCGTTTCTCTTTGCTTATTTGAGCTGTTCTTGCCATAATATGGACTTGGTCTTTTACCAAATAGGGCTATCTTCTGTATACCCCCCCTACCTTGTCACTACACAACTGATTGTCTCAAATGCATTAAGAAGGAAAGATATTCCACAAATTAACTTTTAAGAAGGCACACCTGTTAATTTAAATGCATTCCAGGTACCTCATGAAGCTGGTTGAGAGAATGCCAAGAGTGTGCAAAGCTGTCATCAAGGCAAATGGTGGCTATTTGAAGAATCTAAAATCTAAAATATATTTTGATTTGTTTAACACTTTTTTGGTTACTACTATTTGTTTAGCACTTTTGAAATGTACAGCGACAGAATTCAGAACATGGGCCGTTCTTACAGTGTTCTCCCTGTACACCAAGTCAGAACCGTAGGATAAATAAAGGGGGCATATAAGCAGACAATGAAAGCTCTTACAATATTTGATGATTACATTTCTCTAAAACAGGTTATAGGCTACATGTGCACCACCAAGTCAGAACAATAGGCGAAATTAAGAGGGGTATGCGACATGTATTAATGCCAAAATAACATGCAAAACAGGAAAGCCCCCCCCAAAAATAAAATAATGTTTTCTATTTTGCTAAAAATGTGGGCTCTGCCCCACCTGCCCTGAATGACGGGTTGCCACTGAACATTTCTGGTGAGTATGCAGCAGGCCATGGAAGAACTGGGACATTTTCAGCTTCCAGGAATTGTGTGCAGATCCTTGCGACATGGGGCTGTACATTATCATGCTGAAACATGAGGTGACGGCGGCGGTTGAATGCACGACAATGGGCCTCAGGATCTCGTCACGGTATCTCCGTGCATTCAAGTTGCCATCGATGAAATGCAAGTGTATTTGTTGTCAGTAGCTTATGCCTGCCCATACCATAATCCCACCACCACCATGGGGCACTCTGTTCACAGTGTTGACATCAGCAAACTGCTCGCCCACAATACGCCATACACGCTGTCTGCCATCTGCCCGGTACAGTTGAAACCGGGATTAATCTGTGAAGTGCACAGTTCTCCAGCGTGCCAGTGGCCATCGAAGGTGAGCATTTGCCCACTGAAGTCGGTTACGACGCAGAACTTCAGTCAGGTCAAGATCCTGGTGAGGATGACCAGCATGCAGATGAGCTTCCCTGAGACGGTTTCTGACAGATGTGCAGAAATTATTCGGTTCTGCAAACCCACAGTTTCCTCAGCTGTCTGGGTGACTGGTCTCAGACGATCCCGCAGGTGAAGAAGCTGGATGTGGAGGTCCTGGGCTGGCGTGGTTACACGTGGTCTGTGGTTGTGAGGCCGGTTGGACTTACTGCCAAATTCTCTAAAACGACGTTGGAAGCGGCTTATGGTAGAGAAATTAACATTAAAGTCTCTGGCAACAGCTCTGGTGGACATTCCTGCAGTCAGCATGCCAATTGCACGCTCCTTCAAAACTTGAGTCATCTGTGGCATTGTGTTGTGTGACAAAACTGCACATTTTAGAGTGGCCTTTTATTGTCCCCAGCACAAGCTTCTTGATGTGCCACATTTGTCAGGTGGAGGATTATCTTGGCAAAGAACAAATGCTCACAAACAGGGATGTAAACCAATTTGTGGCTGAGTGTCTGGACAGACTGGCATGTAGGTACGTCTGTATCTCTCTTCTTTACCCCTCTGGGCTCTCTCCTTTATCTACTACAGTGTTCCCAACCCTCTCCTTTATCTACTACAGTGTTCCCAACCCTCTCCTTTATCTACTACAGTGTTCCCAACCCTCTCCTTTATCTACTACAGTGTTCCCAACCCTCTCCTTTATCTACTACAGTGTTCCCAACCCTCTCCTACCTAGGGAACTATCAGACAGTCCACATTGTTGTTCTAGCCCTGCAATGCCACAATGAACTGTTCTTAAATAAAAAGCCTACATTTTGGTAGACCCAGTCCTTTTGAGTTTAACCCCCTTTAAAAAAGGGGGTTAAAGGCCAGCTTTGTCACACTGCTAACTTGTTATAATTCTTCCACATTTAAGTATAATTCCTCCTGGATAAGTTTAATCGGGTATGTCGGTTGGTGCAGGGTTAGAACAACGTGGGGTGTCTGGGTATCTCCCAGCAGAGTGTTGAGAGACACAAGGACCATAATGTCTTCACACACAAAGGCCTCAGAGACAGTCCCAAATGGTACTTTAGTATTTCTTATATAGTGCACTACTTTTGACTGAAGTGTTTTTTTAAATTATTTTTTTACAATGTGGTTCACAGTGCGGACCCAGCTGACACAGTGTGACCTGTTCGTGTGACTTCAGCCACCCAGACAAGATGGCCTCTCTGAACAGAGTGGAACGGGGTGACCCTGCCAAACATGACCTCAGGCTGAGGAGTGAGGGAGGAAGAGGAGAGGAAGAAGGAGAGGATAGACAGGAGGAGGAGAGGAAAGGTGGAAGTGTCTGTGTGTGTCTGTGTGTGTGTGAGGAAAGCTTGGAGCCAATGGGTTATAGAACTGGATAGGGTCCAACATTAGTCCACATATCACACTTGTAATCAAACACATTTTTCTCTCAGTTTAATGATCACAACCTAAAAATGACAGGTGAAGACTAGTATAATATATACAACTTCACTACATTTAACTTACGACATGCAACTTCATAACATTAACCTTATTACATGAAAATAAACACTCCATTGTGAATACGCTTCCTAATAAAAATCTGGTTCCCTCCCTTCTATCTCTACCAGCTACTTTATGCGTTTGTTTTCTTCCCTTTATTTAACCAGGTAAGTCATTGAGAACACACACACACACACACACACACACACACACACACTGTGTTGCTGGTTATGGTCAGAGTGGTGCAGGGTGCAGCAGGCAGCACTGGCTCTGTGCTCCAGTTCCTATCTCCATGTCTATGAGCAGCAGAGGTGTGTGTGTGTAGTGGTCTATCATCTCCTTCACTCCTGGGAAACTCTGCATCAGCAACACACAGCAGCAGAGAAGGGAAAGAACCATTGGTTAGTTTATGATGTGTTAGCAGGTTGGCATTTATTGTCATGAACTCTGCAGAGTGGTCATTAGCGGGCATTGCCTCAAAGTCATAAAATCTGATTTTAAACCTAACCCTAGCCTAACCACCTAATGCCTAAACCTAACTTTAAATTAAGACCAAAAAGCAAATGTTTGTTTTCATAATTTTTTTATGATATAGACCATTTTGACTTTGCAGCTGGCCTGACCAGCGGAAATCGCTCAGTTCTGCCTCAAAGGCAAGATTCATGACAAACGTCAACCTGCGATGTGTTAAAGGTTCAACGCAGCCGTTTTCATCTCAATATCAAATCATTTCTGGGTAACAATTAAGTACCTTACTGTGATTGTATTAATTAAGATTGTCAAAAGGAAACAAAAATAGCTTCTTAGCAAAGAGCAATTTCTCAAGCAAGAATTCTGCTAGGACTGTCTGGGAGTGGTCTGAGTGGGGAGTGAAAAACTGAAAACTGGCAGAGAGGTTTGGAACTCTTTTTTTTATTGGTCTATTAACTAATTTACCGCCTGATTATCACCAGGCAAGCCAAAACTCCATCCCACAAAAACAGAAATTTCAGGCGGCCTTTTCAAACAGCTCTTACACTAAAAAAAAAAAAAATAAATAAAATTTTTTTTTTTTTCACAATTTCAACGTATTCCAATCTCATAGTGTGGAAATATATAAAACACAGGAAAATCATATTTTTTTATGCACTGGGCCTTTAAGTCATCAAGACAACAAGTGGGTGGTGTTTATCTGTGCACAGCCAATAAACCCTACAGCCTGAGGCCCAGATCTGTTTGTAAACTGTAAGCTACTTTAGATAAAAGTGCCTGCTAGCTAGATGACCGATGTTTTATTGCATTTGCATGCTAAGCTGAAATTCTGTGGCCTGATTGGTCTAGTGGTAATGACGCCGGCACATACAGTGTCCGCAAAGGTTTTAATCCGGCCTAGTGACCTTTGACACAACCTCTATCTTTTCCCACCGTCATTCTCTCTCACTATCTGTTCAATAAAATCATGAAAAAATCAACTAAAAAGAAGAGAAGTCTAATTGATATTTGTGAGGGAATCCCTTGACGGAGCAGAGAGGAGGCTGTTTGTTTACCTCGATACCCATGAGGCCGGTGCCCAGGTGGTATGTGTTGCCTTGGTGACGTATCTGGACGTTGTAGACCTTGCCTTGGTTCAGCACCATGAGGGTGTAGGGCTGCTCAGAAGAGCCCTTGGAACTGTCCCTCACCAGAAACGCTCCATCCTGAAAACACACACAGCTACATTGATACACACTGTGTGGGTGCGTGTTGTGTGTGTTAGTGAAGCCCACCAGGGGAGGGGGATTCCTGACCTTGTTAACCCATCTGAGTGATGCTTCAGCCTGGCCTCTGGTCACCAGTCCTCCATACCACACAGGGACCATGTCCTGCACACAGCAGGGAACAGCAACAGACCAACAGTGTAAGAATGCAAAAAAATAAAGAGAAAACCCATTGTGTCTAGATCCACGTGTTGGTTGGGCAGGAGCAACTAGTAGGCTGTTCAAAAACACGTGTAAAACAGCACTCTAGACCGCACACACCAGTCTTCTCTAATGTGCGGTTTTTACACTTGTTTTTGAATGCTGTTAAATTCTTAGGCACGTTACCTGTGGGGTGTTTCTGCATGGTTGTGTTTCATAGGTTTTGTAGTGTTTTGTGTGTGGACTCTAAGAGAAGTGTGGTCATGACCCTAGTGTTTGTATACTGCAACAGTGCCATCTTGTGGCCAGTGACGCTAATTACATGCACTTGATCATTCTCATTTTTATGACATGTATAATATTGTTATGTTGATATGTAAATGACGTTTGAAAAGTAGTATGGACGATATGGATTGCATAAAGGCTCTGCTGATGTAAACTACTGCTGTAAAAAGGGTGTTTGACTGATTGATCTGCTCACCTCCTCTGTGCCTGGCTTTGTGTTGTGGACCATTGAAGGAGGTGGGTGAGAAGGAGGAGCAGGAAGAGCAGGAGGAGGAGGTTTACTGGAGCTCGATCTGTTGGTAGAGAAGACATTCTAGTACAATGTGTTAGGAGGACGGGGCTCGATCTTCATCTCAATAGTCGAAAGTGAATTATTCTCCTCTAATTTTCACTCTCTGAATTTACTGAAGGAACTTGAACCCGTAAAAACAACAGTTTTTCATCAAGACTGTCTTTCAATAGAAAAACCGAGAAAAGGAACAAGCACCTTTAGACTGTTGAGTTACAGTCAAGGAGTTAATGGTAATGGAGAGGTCAGGGTTAGGTTACCTATAGTCTGGTGGCGTTGGGGCCTCTAGCTGAGGTGGCTTCACTATGGCGGGCTGGGGAGAGCGGAATGGACTGCCCTCTCCTGGACACCGTTGGTAGTCACCAAACAGACACAAGAAAAACAGAAGTTAGGACAAAACATTGCATTCTCAACCTACTAGTCAACAGTAGCCATAATGGTGGCAATCTGTTCCTACCGAAGCTGACTTTTCTTTGTCTTTGTAAGGCAACTACAGTATATAGCATAATGGGTCTCCACATACTGACAATGCCTTTCTAATTGCCCCTTGGGGATTAATATTGAATTGAATTGAAAAGACTTGACTTGAACTGAATAAACAGACTAGGAGGCTAAATCAACAGGACAACAGACAGTTGACAGCTAGTTACTTGTAGGAGTTGTTTTGGTGTTTGCGTGATAATGAGGAGGTTGTTTCTTGGTGGGAGCGGGCTGTCCAGGCTTCTTGCTTCGGTCGAACAGGGGGACAGAAGGGCCTGTTGGGGCTGTGGGAGGAAGATATTTAGGAAGAAATGTTTGGGAATCCCTGCTTTAAACCACTATCCTCCTGTTCCTTATTTTCATGGTGCTGATCACATCGGAATAGTCCTACTCTTTACAATATCAACACAAGCAGCTAAGAGACAGACCGTATGATCTCCGATAACATGATCAGAGTGACTTACGTTTGCCTGCAGCTTTGAATGGCCTCTGAGGGGAGGGGTCTAGTCTGGATGTGGGAGGTCTGGCCAGCTAGAGAGAGGGAGAGAGAGAAAGAAAGTGAGGGGAAGAGAGAGTGACAGAGAGCGGGAGAGTGTTGGAAGCTTAGTTAACAATGATTGATCTCAGGAAAAGAGCGGAGTATGAGGAGGGTAAGAAATGGACGGATGGTAACATAAAAGAAAGAGCAGATGAAAAGGTTAAAGGTTGGTGGTATGAAAAGGTAGGGCTCTGTAAAGAAGACAGGATGAGAAGAGGCTACAAATAGTGATGGTGTGATGAAGAAGTCACTCACTGTGTTACGGCTGGGGGCTGGGGCCTGAGGACCAGGGCGCTGGTGTGGTCTGGGAGTCCTTCCAGTTGGAAGGGCTATTGGCGGACCTCCACACACAGAATCTACACACACACACACACACACACAGCCGAGCTATTGAACCTACAGTATGTATTTACTAAAGACAGTCAGTAATGGTTAACTGTACAGCTTCTGTACCTATATAGTCACTGTTCCCTAGGGGCTTGGTGAGATTGAGGAGGCGGGGGATCTCCTCTGTAGCCGATGAGGGAGGAGGCTCATAGTCATCATCACTCCCCTCTTCCTCCTCTCCCTCTGCAGGTGGTGGGGGTGGCAGGCGGTCAGACAAGGCAGAGATATAACTGTCGTCCTCATCAGGGTTCTCATAGTCGTTATCACTCATTTCCTGACAGACCAGGAGAGGAGAGGAGAGGAGGGGAGGGGAGAGAATATGTGGGGAGAGGAGAGGAGAGGAGAGGAGAGGAGAGGAGAGGAGAGGAGAGGAGAGGAGAGGAGAGGAGAGGAGAGGAGAGGAGAGGAGAGGAGAGGAGAGGAGAGGAGATGTGGGGAGGGGAGAGGAAAGGAGAGGAGAGGAGGGGAGGAGAGGTGGGAAATGGGAAATGACAGGTTGGTGATTAGTGATATGGTTTTGATGACAAGGGTCTTCTATTGATGATCTAAAGCTAGATTTATACATTGTGTGGATGGATATGTGGTTTGGTAGCAATGTAATGTCAAAGTGAGTGTCTTGCAGTACACGACAGACTCACAAACTCTTCTGAATCCCAGGCTTCATCTACTTCGTGTACAAAATCTAAAGAGAGAAAACCAACCATACAATGAGGAGAGGGAGGGAGATGTTTCTCCTGAGATATAGTAGCTGTAGTGTTAGGGCAGTGGGGCTGGGCCGTGATACAGTACAGTTCTGTTTACCTTGTTGATGGTTCTTAGGTTCCTTTGATCTGGTGAAGACATGAGGAACATGGCTGTGTAGTGTATCTCTACTGTCCTGTCACACATCAGAGATGAGTTCTCATGGTGGAGATGTATGCTATGTGTAGGCTAGTAGATTAGTATTTCTCACCTCTGACCGAACCACTTCTCCTCTTCACTCCTGTTGATCTCACTACAGATCTTAGTGATGACTCTAGAGAATTTATTGAAATCATTGAGTAACACAATGTTATCAAATTCAGTACTTTATCTCTCTCTCTCTCTCTCTCTCTCTCTCTCTCTCTCAATCTCACTCTCTCTCTCTTTCTCTCTCTCTCTCTCTCTCGCAGGCACACACACACAGTATTGTATAACTAACCTTGTGGGGACACAAAATTCTGTCCCATTAAAAATGTTCCCTAACCCCTACTTCTAACCCTTAACCTAACCTTAACCCTAACCCTAACCCTAACACCAAACCTAAACTTAACCCTAAACCTAACCGTAGCTCCTGACCCTAACCCTAACACTAATTCTAACCTTAACCCTAAACCCCCTAGAAATAGCATTTGACCTTGTGGGGACCAACATAATGTCCCCAACTTGTCACATTTTTGTTAGTTTACTATTCTTGTGGGAACTTCTGGTCCCCACAAGTATAGTTAAACATGTCCGCACACACACACACACACACACACACACACACACACACACACACACACACACACACACACACCATCATGCTCTGTCTTGCGCTCTCTCTCTCTGCCTTTTCATTAGAAGATTCATCAGGTTATTTCCAGCTACACGTCCTCCAGCATCACACACACACCACATATAGAAACCACATCACGGTTATTAAAAGCCACTGACTTATACAGTACTGCAGCAGCCACACACACACACAGACACACAGACACACACACACACACACACAGACACACAGACACACAGACACACACACACACACACACACACACACACACACACACACACACACACACACACACACACACACACACACAGACACAACCATGTCCAAACCAACTGTATTGTAACAGCCAGATTAAATGGTCTCAGTAAAAGACTTTCAAGGAGGTTTTTGTGTGGTAGAGGAGACTGGTTAAGACTTGCTTAAGGGACCAGAGTTGCTTCACAAGTGTTACCTTATCTGATTATGAAATTAAATAGTTTAGACTTTAGACTTACGGAATATGAATGGTTGGAAACTTCTGAAGGTCGCCATCTTTCATCTTCTGTAACGGTACAGTGACAGCATAGATCATTAAAGTACCATCTTAGTTGTATCACAGTATACAAGAGCAGCTGCACACACCCACACACATACAAAACAAACAAACCCTCACACAGCCACACACAAATAAACACACACACACACACACACACACACACACACACACACACACACACGCTCAACACCAACACAACCCCTCACACCCACACACACACACGCTCAACACCAACACAACCCCTCACACACACACACACACACACGCTCAACACCAACACAACCCCTCACACCCATTCACACACACACGCTCAACACCAACACAACCCCTCACACACACACACACACGCTCAACACCAACACAACCCCTCACACACACACACACACACACACGCTCAACACCAACACAAGCCCTCACACCCACACACACACCCACCCTCTTACCAGAAAGCGTGCTCCGTTCATGCTGGTCTTCATCACCACTTTGTCACAACTGGACAGCCTCAGCTGAGAACGTCACAACACACCAGAGATGTCACACATCAGGACAGAGGTCACTCTCACTTTCTTAATGCATGCAAATGAGCTGGGTCTGTATTCATGAAGCACCTGAGTGCTGATCCAGGACCAGTTTTGGCTTTTAGATTATAATGAATGGACCGGGAGGACCTGGTCCTAGATCAGCAGTCCTACTCTGAGAGGCATCATACAGGCCCTGATCTGTCTCATAACTGCTGGCACTCATATGGGCAATTCAGTTCTAAACCGAAATCACAAGAAAGATGAGAATTGTAATGCTGATGAACCACTGATGTTAAGACCTGCATTATCAACAGAAGAACACGAGCCATAAAGTGTTCACCCTCACCCTCTTCATATAGTCGGCTAGACTGCGGGCGTTCCACCCCATCACCTCCGACTTGGCAGGAACACTGTCAAAACTCATCGTCCTCTTCTGTCCAAAGCTTTCCTCTCGTCTTAGTAAGCCTTGAGTCCAAGGCTCTTCTCCTAGATCCAAGGCTCTTCTGTTGGTAAAGTCCAAGGCTCTTCTCTTAGTAAGGTCCACGGTTTTTAGTAAAGTCCAAGGCTTTTCTCAAGTGTGAGTAAGGTCCAGGGCTTTGGCTTTCCTCCTAGACAATCCACACAAGGGAATCAGATCCACACTCCAGGAAACCTCTGTGAATGTACACGGTAGTTAACAGTAAGTCTCCCCTTTTTAGTCTCATGTTGGTCCTTAGCTGCTACACCATGCTCATCCTGTAAGCCATATAGGTGGATA
>NC_140019.1:32953464-33012971 GCF_964263955.1 Coregonus lavaretus | reverse complement strand
GATGTGTGCACTGACATTTGTGTCTTCCTGTCTTCTGTTTCAGCCATTGAACAGGAAAGGAAAGGGGACGCCACGCCTTGATATGACTTGGTGCAGAGGAGGAGAAGAGGAGAGGAGGAGAAGAGGAGAGGAGGCAGAGATGCCACCAACAAAAGCACTTTGTTTTGACTGTCTGTCTCAGTATTCTACTCTAAGTCACTTTTTGTTGTATAACAGGGTGCTGTAGGTCCCCAGGAGATGCAATAGTGGAGGGTACATGGGATGCATCCCAAATGGCACCCTATTCCCTATATCGTGCAATACTTTTGACCTGGTCCACTATATAGGGAATATGGTGCCATTTGGGACACAGCATTTCATCTTCACAGGGGTCTATCTATCATTTGGGGAATATAGCTGTAGCCTGGCTGCCAGGATGGTTCTGCTTTAAAGAACAAGTATTGGGCCAGAAACAACACCTAATCTCTACCCCCTTACTCCCTAGCTTCTACCCCCTAGCCTCTACCCCTTTACCCCTATCCTTTACCCCCTAGCCTCTACTCCCTAGCCTCTACCCCCTTACCCCCTAGTCTCTACCCCTTTACCCCCTAGTCTCTACCCCCTTACCCCCTAGTCTCTACCCCCTTACCCCCTAGCCTCTACCCCTTTACTCCCTAGCCTTTACCCCCTAGCCTTTATCCCCTTACCCCCTAGCCTCTACCCCCTTACCCCCTAGCCTCTACCCCCTTACCCCCTAGCCTCTACCCCCTTACCCCCTAGCCTCTACCCCCTTACCCCCTAGCCTCTACCCCTTTACTCCCTAGCCTTTATCCCCTTACCCCCTAGCCTCTACCCCCTTACCCCCTTACCCCCAGCCTTTACCCCCTTACCCCCTAGTCTCTACCCCCTAGCCTCTACCCCCTTACCCCCTAGCCTCTACCCCCTAGCCTCTACCCCCTTACCCCCTAGTCTCTACCCCCTAGTCTCTACCCCCTTACCCCCTAGCCTCTACCCCCTTACCCCCTAGCCTCTACCCCCTAGCCTCTACCCCCTTACCCCCTAGCCTCTACCCCCTTACCCCCTAGCCTCTACCCCTTTACTCCCTAGCCTTTATCCCCTTACCCCCTAGCCTCTACCCCCTAGCCTCTACCCCCTTACCCCCTAGCCTCTACCCCTTTACTCCCTAGCCTTTATCCCCTTACCCCCTAGCCTTTATCCCCTTACCCCCAGCCTTTACCCCCTTACCCCCTAGCCTCTACCCCCCAGCCTTTACCCCCTTACCCCCAGCCTTTACCCCCTTACCCCCTAGCCTCTACCCCCTAGCCTCTACCCCCCAGCCTCTACCCCCTTATCTCTACCCCCTTACCCCCAGCCTTTACCCCCTTACCCCCTAGCCTCTACCCCTTTACTCCCATAGCCTTTACCCCCTTACCCCATAGCCTTTACCCCCTTGCTCCCTAGTCCTTATTTCCTAGCTTATACCCATCCAAACCACTCAGAACTACGAAAGGTACTAGGGTAGGGGCTAAGGGCTAGGGGCCCTTGTTGTTGAACACCAAACCAAGTCAGGGATCCAGGCTAAGAGAGGTCGAGGAGAGGAAGGTGGGGGGATTATGGAGATGTTTTCATATTTCACTTTTTACTTTTCTTTATGAATTAAAGACAAAGGGGTGTAATACAAAACAACAGATTTGGGTCTGACTTTCTCTTACGATGAATGATGTTTGAGAATAATATAGTAGTCTCAAAGGGGGTATGGACAGTCCCTACTTAGAATATGTAGTACATTAGACAAATACAGAACATATGTACAAAATTAGGCTACCAATACAATAAATGAAATTATGAAATAATACATGATTCTTGAGTGGATAGAATTAACATGGCAATAGTGGGGTTTTGCAGACAGTTTTGCCCAGTAGAGGAAGACAGAAGTTAAATCGGCATATTCACACCTACAGTTCAGACATGTCATGAATCATAATTAATACAATTACAAGCCTGATATCCCTGTAGTATTGAAAACCAGGTCAAAAACTCGGTCTGACAATTAGAGATATATTTATTGCCCATATTCTTCTTTGCAAACACACACCCATAAGGTAGGCTGGTACCATTTATACTCCTGAGTGGCGCAGTGGTCTAAGGCACTGCATAGCTGTGCCACTAGAGATCCTGGTTCGAATCCAGGCTCTGTCGTAGCCGGCCACGACCGGGAGACCCATGGGGCGGCGCACAATTGGCCCAGCGTCGTCCAGATTAGGGGAGGGAATGGCCGGCAGGGATGTAGCTCAGTTGGTAGAGCATGGCGTTTGCAACGCCAGGGTTGTGGGTTCGATTCCCACAGGGGGCCAGTATGAAAAATAACAAAATAATGTATGCACTCACTAACTGTAAGTCGCTCTGGATAAGAGCGTCTGCTAAATGACTAAAATGAAAAATGAAATGAATAACGTAGATCTTTTTGTATTGTTTTAATGCTTGTTAAATCGCAGGGCCGGTTCCAGGTATATGCGACATAAGCGGTCGCTTAGGGCCCCCGGCTGCTAGGTGTCCCCTGACCAATTATTACTAAAGAAATTTAGGAACTTAGTCGGGGTCTCAACTTACTATTGAGCGTTAGAATAGTAGAATACACCAGGTGCAATTTCAAAATGTGGTTGTGCATAGGGCTGGGCCGTATACCGTATTTTACGATATACCGGTATTGATGCACGGACCCGTTTGGGTTTTTACTTTACCTTCTGTAACGGTATTTGAATCTTTGGTTTGTTAAACGTGATACGCCGTGTGTAACGCACATTTGTATAGTTTACTTCGCTACTTGAGTCATCTCTCTCCGCTCTCTCCTTGCCACTTTCCACACAGACCTAGCCCCACCCCCCGTATTTGTTGTTGCTTGACCACAAGACACTTATGTTCGGTCTGCGTGGTCAATGCAGCGCATGCAACAATGTTGATGACAATGATGCTGTTTTCGCTTCTTAATATAAATCCACAAGTGTTCTATAATTACACTATTAGTTTGTGTTTCTTACATCTGCAAACAGCCAGTTTGTCTTTTCTTAGCAAGTTGGGCCTAAATCTTGTTAGCCGCTAATGCTAATCGCTAGTTAGCTAGCTAGCTAATAAACATACAGAGTCAGAGCAAGCGTAATTAGCTATACAGCCTGATAATACCAGTGACAGTGTCTTCTAAATCAAAGAGGAATACGCAAAGCATGAATATGTTAGCTACATGAAGTAGCTAAGAGAAAACATTAAATGTAGCCAAAGATTATAGGGTCCCCTAGGAAACACTTTAGTTCCTACCCTGTCACAATAACTCCTCCCTGGCATTTTTATTCGTTGTCATGTCAAACAACACTGTATTCAAAGTGACCACTATTACAGTATATTCTAACTATAGAATTAGAATAATCATTCTATTTCCAACAGTTCACCCAAGTGTTTTTCTCTAAATCACAAGTCAGATCGCAATTGCAACATTTGGTTAAATATACAAATGATTTTAAATTAGTGCAGGAAATGCAGACATTTATGAAAATGCTGAAAATTATTATCTACTCATAAAGCAAATGTATAACTTTTATTAATCAAAAACATAAAATACTGTAAAATACTGTCATACCGTCCATTTTTCCCCCCATGCCGTGACATGATATTTTGGCCATATCACACAGCCTTAGTTGTGCATCATTAGTTGTTCTCTTGTTATGTCTGTCACTGATAGTCACTCAATTAGCCATGTCAGCTAACAATTGGTAGATTGGTAGTTAGCTGGCTAGACTATCTAACCTTGTAATAATCATGACCTAATACTGACCATGCCCAGGGGCCTTGAACTCCAGGGGGCCCCCATTTATTTTGTTAGTCATTCTCACTCAGATCATATAAGCATGGCATAAGTCATTAAGAAATGTGTAGACTTGCAGGAAATTAGCTTTAAAGAAGGGGGCCACTAAAATGTTTTGCCAAGGAGGTGGCAAACGATTAAGTGCACTACGTTTAACCAAAGCCCTATGGCTATGGTTACTAGTGTTGGGCCAGTAACCAAAAGGTTGCTGGTTTGATTCCCTGAGCTGACTAAGTGAATAACCCTTGAGCAAGGCACTTAAACCTAATTGTTCCAGTATGTCTGTTAAGATGTAGGTGTGCCCTCCCCCCACCACCAAATCTCGCTTAGGGCACCCAAAAGGCTAGAGCCACCTCTGGCTAATGTGTAATAGTTTGTGAGGCAGGCTCTCTTTTGAACTACCTGGGTCGCTGGCGTCGCCAGTCCTGCCACGTCTAGCCTCTCACCTCCTGCTCCCTTTATCAGTTTTATGACTCCGCTTATCACACCCTGCACCATAAATATAGCCTAGCCTAGGCAACTTGAGGTGAATAACAGCTGCGTAAATCGCCAATCACCACACCATGGACGCGCCTAATGAGTCTGAAACGTCAGTTAGAACAATTTAATTAAAACGCGTTTTACATGTTTATCTTAATCTGTGATGCGGGTCGATGTCCAGTGCTTTGAACCAGTCCGTTGGATAATACACATCACTCAATCAACGTGTACTGACTGTAGTGTAGGTAGTGTATTGTATATTAGCCCCAGAAAATCCCCAATGTCCCACTACTATTATTTTATATTCCTGTTTGTATGCAATCAATGTAAAGCCTGTCTGTCTGTGTGAGCCATCCGCACTGACCCTGATCATTAGCGACAGCTGAGTGAGTCCTGAGAGGAAGACAACATGGAATACCTGTGCGAAAAGGTGAGCACATTACTGGGCTATATTAGCCTACTTATTTGATATCATTTTAAGTTATCAACATGCGATGCCCCTTTTGAGTTGTAGTGATGATTTATCAACTTGTAATGAATTTAAATAATAGCCTATCGACTCATTCACGATCAATATTGATTGATTTATTTCGCAATGAGCTTCTGTTTGTGTTTTGATTAAGTTTCGATGTTTATATAGGCTTGTAGCATCAATGTAAAATAACGCCCAGATTGATGGACTATTGTTTTACAGGTTGTTATGAACCCATAAAGCCAGTAGCGGCAAAGCCTATTTGTAGGTGTCTACAGACAGAAATGGGTTGAGATCAGCCATCAAAGATAATCGTTTAATCGCCTTTTATTTTTCTCGGCTAGGTGTGGGAAATGTAGCTTTCAGCTACAGTGGAACGGCCAAGTGGCCGATATCTAATTAGTCCGGATTATCGTCACCTGCGCGCGCCTATATTGTCCTACAAGGACTTTGCTATTGTCTGACCGTGGAGTGAGAAGTTGTTTTAGGGGATTTTGAGTGACTTATAGAGGATTTAACATGCCCCAGTGATCTGATTGAAATGGAAACTATAGGCTAGGCCAATGGTAATCAATAGTGATCACAGGTTAGGCTAATCTTTCTCATATCAAATCCGATATGAATGTGAATTAGGCCTAATAGAAACTGGCAGATGATGACCGGTGATTTGAAATAAGACAAAACTGCATCAAATCATGTCAGTGAATATCAAGTTTACCCATCATTCAGACACTCATGGCAAATTTGTTAACATATATTTAATTTAGAGGATTGAAATGAATGTTTTTTTTGTTTCAACAGTAGGCCTAGGCTATTTAAAATATAGAGTATTGTCAAAAATATTGCATTTCTTACAAATGGCCTACATTGTCTCTCTCATTTCGTTTTACATCCCCATCCTCTCCTTAAATTCCAGACTATTTTCACACCGACTTCGTTCCCATGGAATCGGCTATTATCTTATTATCGCGGCGGTGCCAATGTCGCCGATGTGTGAGGCTTTATTTACATGACTCTTAGCGAACGGTGCTGAATGAATTTATGACTTTGTAGTCACCCAGTCCCTCCCGAGACCGCAGTGTTATTTCCCCAAGAACAGAGCTCCTACCAGGTCAGACAGACAGACAGGGCGGGAGACTCCCTAGGGGATGAAGTCAGTATAGGGGACACACACATATTCAGTCTGATTATAAATACTATATGTATTATTGCTAAATAAATATATTATGTCATATTATGACATCTAATAAGTTGGTATAGAGAAAAGGCCTACCCTGAAGAGCCAAGTGTATGCATGTGGGGACAATATACTCTGTGTAGGCCGATTGTAGTGTATTTTGAATGGAAATATAGGCTATGTTCCTACACAATATATCCGTGTATATCCAGGTAAAAGACAGCGACTAAAATGCACACATTTAAATGTTGCGCCAACAACCATATAGTGTTGTTTGGGATGTGTATCCATGCAAGGGCCCATTTCACATCCAGAAATGGCTGCACGTTTAGGCTACACAACCTCGTTGAATGTGTATTGTAGGCCTATAGATCCGAACCCAATATAGTTAATACTAATCATGCTACTACTACTACTACCACTAATAATAATAATCAACTCTGCAATTTAGCACTTGATACACTTATTCGTGGGAAAAGTCTATAAAGAGTTACCCCTGGGAAATGGAATGAATGGATGGATGGATGGATGGGGGCTGTTAAAACTGTGTCTGTGCTGAAGCTTTGAAGTGCAGTTATGCACCGACGTGTTTCCTATGTCTCTATATAACACGGCATTCAATGACATGGTTGGCGCATTTTCACAGTGAAACGTTACCAACAGAACAAATCTGTCAATCAAACACAACGACACTATAAATGTCTTTACGGTCCAGTCACAGAGCTCAGTTGCATCTAGCCTACTCTTTCTCTCTCTCTTTCTCTGACCGCCCGCCTCAGTATTTCCGCTTGGGATACTCCACGGAGGCCGTTGTTTTGGACGCAGAAGACTCATTAGCTGCCATGGGACCGTGCCAACTGCTGACATCACTGGTCCTGTCCATGTGTTGTCATGTTCTGTACGCTACCGCATGGTAGGCTTTTTACCTGTTGTCGTTGGCATTTCATCAGTTATGCCACGACCAGTTATATAGGCAATGGGGTGGGAAAAATCGGTTTACACGATGGCACTATTACCATGTCTTGACTGTGTTTGGTTTCTGTTTTCCATAGGTCGGTGAATAACTTCCTGATGACTGGACCAAAGGTAACGGATCTTTATTTACTTATTGGGCTCGTGTACTTAGACTGCTTGGTTAAAATAGCCCTTACGGATTCAGGTACAAAAGGAATATCACGTTGCAAATGTTTTCGCTGCAACTTAACGGGAAATGTGTTTTCTAATAAAAACAAAAGAATAGCTCAAACAAGGAGGCCAAGCTGGAAAACACATTAAATGTTTGGTCCAATACTTATAACGAACGAGAACCTGTGATTTACACTGTCTCTTTATCCGTGTGCCCCTCCAGGCCTATCTGACGTATGCCAGTAGCGTGCAGGTGGGCGCGCAGAGCGGGATTCAGGAATGCAAACACCAGTTCGCGTGGGACAGGTGGAACTGCCCGGAGAGCGCGCTCCAACTGTCAACTCATGGACTGCGCAGTGGTGAGAATAGATTTATACTTACCAGGCAGCGCTCTATAGGCTGCCTAATCCCTCGAAATAAAAACTTTCCAATGGCAAATAGACTAGGCTTGTAGTGAGTCGGTCTAAGGAAATTACACATAGCAATTTACAAGAGTCTGATATTTACCAATGTCATCACACTGACCGTGTGTTAACTTTAACCATAACATTGACAACCATGATCTCTTTAAATTCCAGCCACAAGAGAGACGTCTTTCGTCCACGCCATCAGTGCTGCAGGGGTGATGTACACTCTCACCAAGAACTGTAGTATGGGGGATTTTGATAACTGTGGATGTGATGACTCCAATATTGGACAGATAGGTGAGTTTATATACCATTACCATCTGACTTTATAACATTGAGTGTAGCAACCTATTTGAATTATGTGACCATGTATTATATTCTCAAATAACAGAATTGCACACATTTACACCATTACGCACAGAACCAAAAATGGGCAGAATTACACATAGAAGACATCACTGAAATTCCACAGAAGTAAGGGCAGTAATACTTGGACATGGACATACTTACATAGACTAACCCTGCCGTATCTCTCTCCAGGTGGTAGGGGTTGGATCTGGGGGGGCTGCAGTGATAACGTGAAATTTGGGGAGAAGATGTCCAAACAGTTTGTGGACGCGCTGGAGAACGGCCACGACTCACGCGCAGCTGTGAACCTGCACAACAATGAAGCTGGTAGACTGGTGAGTGACAGATCTCATACAGGCTATACTGCCGGTGGTGATCTCATACAGGCTATACTGCCGGTGGTGATCTCATACAGGCTATACTGCCGGTGGTGATCTCATACAGGCTATACTGCCGGTGGTAGGCCTATATGGGTTTACTGTTTGTTTAAATTATGTTATTTCCTTGGAATGTTTTGTACATTTGCGGGCAGATGTCATCTGTTTGGACTGGATAACTATTTTGGTTATCATTTGGATTCGTTGTTGTGGAGTTTTCGTTATTTTCAGCCTATCAGATCGAACATAAATTTACAAATGAACTGGTGTGAGGTATTATTGAATACATAACTGACTGAAGCTCTCTCTAGGCGATCAAGGCGACCATGAAGCGAGCCTGTAAGTGCCACGGCGTCTCTGGGAGCTGCTCCGTCCAGACCTGTTGGATGCAGTTGTCTGACTTCAGAGACATCGGCAACTACCTCAAAGTCAAACACGACCAGGCGCAAAAACTGGAGATGGACAAGAGGCGGATGAGGTCCGGGAACAGCGCCGACAACAGGGGCGCCATCGCGGACGCTTTCAGCAGCATCGCCCGGACAGAGCTCATTTACCTGGAGGAATCTCCAGACTACTGTACCAAGAACAAGAGCCTGGGGCTCCAGGGCACCGAGGGGAGGGAGTGTCTGCAGGGGGAAAATAACCTCTCCCAGTGGGAGAGGAGGAGTTGCCGCCGGCTGTGCCATGAGTGCGGCCTGAGGGTGGAGGAGAGGCGGATTGAGATAGTCAGCAGCTGTAACTGTAAATTCCACTGGTGCTGCACGGTCAAGTGCGAGCGGTGCACGCAGGTCGTGACCAAATACTACTGCGCGCGCAGGGACAGGGGGCGCAGGCCTCAGAAGGGCACGAGGAAAAGTGGGAGAAGGCACCGCGTGCAGCGCAGTTGATTTGCGCCTGCACAGACTGTGGCTATCTATGCATGAGGATAATTATGAAGGGGACAGTTTATTTTCATATTCGTTATTTAAACATGTTTTATTAGTTAATTTAATCCATATTCATCTGTCTGGGATTGTATGAATTGTATGATGTTACCCAAATATTTGACACGTGATTTCTCCTGTAACTTGTTCATGATCAACATGTATTCTCATCCATTCCACATCGGGTGACAGACTATTTCCACTTTTGTCCCTTATTTAAAATGCACTTTATAGGCTCTAACATTTTGACAATCCAATAGATTTATGATATGTTCTAAAAAAAAATTTAAAAAATCATTCCTGTGATAAATGTGTATTTATCATCACAATGTTATTTTGTTCATGCTAGTTTAAGTTTACTTGTCACTTTGGGGGTGTATGCAGATAAATATAGTTGTCTAAATGGGTTAGAGGCCTGTGTGTAAATTCGGTTTGTCCATTTTTTATATAAATTATGAAATTGTTTTAAGTGTCATTATCACGTTATGTTTTATTTTTGTACTGGGAATTGCAAATTAAATATTTGAATCTTATTTCGAGTCCTGTTCTGAATGTACATCCTGTGCCGACGAAGTTTGTTGCTTTTAATGTTCTGATTCGGCAGTCTGTTTTTGTTTATTGGTGGTGTTGAGGGCGAGGTCTCCACGGGAGGCCAGGATCATCTCATTAATCTGGCCGCTGGTGTCATCGCCTGAGGGAAGAAAATAAACTGTCTTGTCCTGACACCCTTTGAAGTTCTCAATAGGCGTTTCCTCCAGTCTTATGTGGCCATTGTCCAATCAGCATCCTCGGAACACCGAGACAAAGGACAAGGTACCCATTTGTTTCTGATTCCTTCTCTTAAATTAAAGGCGAAAGCTGCGTGTCCTCATCACATGCCCAGATCTCTCCCTTAGGGTTGGAGGTAAAAACACTCACAATGGTCTTCTGTTCGTTCCTTTGTCTCCTGGTACTTTTCCTTCTCCACAACACTCTTATTGGACATGCCTGGTAAGACCCCACTTCTAACACATTTGATTTATAACGTCTTTAGTTTTCATTTAGCTAGTGTCTCGGTTTTAAAAGGTTGTTTCAGGCTATATTTTCTCTCTTTTAGGGCCGTGAACAATTTTCTTATGACTGGACCCAAGGTAAGATTTTTATTCGAATTGTTTGCTTTATAAGTAACCTTAGGGAAAACAAGTGTTCCAAACTATTATGCAAAGATTCCCAAAAGGTACTCCTGGCATCATGAGTGCACAAAACATTTGTCTATTTCAATAGGATCGTTTCAGTACTGCGTAATGATGGACGAATGCATAACCTGCTTTAATAGCATTTTTCATCACAACTCAATGCGTATTCAATAGTAGAAAGGTATTCATCTCATCCAAATGTCACTTGGATTATTCTTTTTTAGTTTTGAGGATATTCAATTGTGGATTTAACATGCTCTCTCTTATCTCCAGGCCTATCTGACGTATGCCAGTAGCGTGCAAGTGGGCGCTCAGAGCGGGATCCAGGAATGTAAACACCAGTTTGCGTGGGACAGGTGGAACTGCCCGGAGAGCGCGCTCCAACTGTCTACTCACAAAGGCCTTCGCTGCGGTAGAATGTCTCAGAATACATAGCCTACTGTAGCATTTACGTCTGAGAATGCAAGTCTCTGTTGCCTATGTTACAAACAGAGCTTTGATACCCAATGAGTAAAATCTAATGCATAGAATGTAATATGTATGCGAGTTGTGAAGCCCTTACGCCGTGATTACATCTACAGTGTTTATGCGTTTTGGTTCACCAGAAGTACATTCATTTCCAACGGAACGCTGCGGTTGCCTTGCAGCACTGCGTTGCAGAGGCAGTTGCAGTGCGTTCTGTGTGGTGCATACATTGGATAAATCGAACGTATGCGTTGATGGCTTGACAGAAATGGTAGCAGAAGGTAAATGTTGAACTTCTGTTGCACACATATCCAGATTATGCAGCGAACCATTTTACACAATGACGCTGTAGGTGTGTTCGAGGCTATGGCTACACCATGCATACAATTAATTTATATTTACCTGACATTGTGTAAAAGTGAAATATTTGAGTACATATTTATATGTTCGATGTCTATCTATTCCTGTAGCCACGAGTGAGACCTCTTTTGTGCACGCGATCAGCGCAGCTGGTGTGATGTACACACTGACCCGCAACTGTAGCCTCGGGGACCTGGACAACTGCGGCTGTGATGGCTCGAGAAACGGTCAAATCGGTAACACACACAACAATGAGAGAGTAGACCTGAATAAGAAAGTGATAATATTCTTGCATCCTGCTATGTGTGCCCATACTCATGTTTTTGCTTGTCTCCTGTCCCCAGGGGGGCGTGGGTGGTTGTGGGGTGGCTGCAGCGATAACTTGGACTTTGGGGAAAGGATGTCAAAACAGTACGTGGACGCGCTTGAGACGGGCCAGGACTCACGGGCGGCTGTCAACCTTCATAACAACGAGGCGGGTAGACTGGTGAGTTATTTCGTTCCAGACTCCTGCATGGAGAGCTATGGCATTACGCATGGGTTGACCATGGTATTACCCATTAGTTAATCTTATTATTACACATGAATTGGCCATGTTATGACGCATTGGTTGTGTGCTTTCATTCAATCACACTTTTTAGTTATTACCCACTATAACCCCTGTGTCTGTTGAGCAGGCGGTGAAGGCCACCATGAAGCGCATCTGCAGGTGCCACGGTATGTCTGAAAGTTGCTCCGTTCAGACCTGCTGGATGCAGTTGTCTGACTTCAGAGACATCGGCAACTACCTCAAAATCAAACACGACCAGGCGCAGAAACTGGAGATGGACAAGAGGCGGATGAGGTCCGGGAACAGCGCCGACAACAGGGGCGCCATTGCGGACGCGTTCAGCAGCATCGCCCGGACGGAGCTCATTTACCTGGAGGAATCTCCGGACTACTGCGGTCAGAACGTCAGCCTGGGCCTTCACGGTACTGAGGGCAGGGAGTGCCTGCAGCACAGCGAGGGCTTGAACCAGTGGCAGAAGAGGAGCTGCCGCAGACTGTGCCATGAGTGCGGCCTGAGGGTGGAGGAGAGGAGGACTGAGATAGTCAGCAGCTGTAACTGTAAGTTCCAATGGTGCTGCACGGTCAAGTGTGAGAACTGCTCTCAAGTGATGGTCAAACACGTGTGTGCCAGAAGAGAGGGAGGCCACGGACACAACTACAGAAGGAGATACCGAGGACCTAAATGATTGAAAAGAGACAGGGCTATAGCGTTATTCTATGCAAACTATTATGATGGCAAATGTAAAATCATGAGCATATGTGTGTCAGCTTATTTAGAATCTATCTTTATTCACAAAGACTGTCCTCCACTCCACGTGATTATGTGAAACGTTGTTCTGCACTTTCCCACCTCACCTGACCACGTTTGTCTTATTGTAGGCCTATATGGATGTAAATTATATATTTATGTATGTGAGTCATTGGATATATTTAATAAACAAATATAAAATATACTTGGTTGTTTTTGCTTCTCAATAATTATTTATGGAACTACATACAAATCTTCTGATGAATAAACAGTTAAGAAACATTTATTTTTGCTCAATGACTGCATTTTTATCCTTCTGCATAACAAATTATATAACATGAAAATAACATGAAATTCACTTAGTAAAATAATAGGTGAATAGGAAGGCAGCGGTGAATACATTAGAAGGGGTTGTGTATCTCAGTTGGTAGAGCATGGCGTTTGCAACGCCAGGGTTGTGGGTTCGATTCCCACGGGGGGGGCAGTATGAAAATGTATGCACTCACTAACTGTAAGTCGCTCTGGATAAGAGCGTCTGCTGAATGACTAAAATGTAAAGTAAATTATTACTCAGCTGGTAGAGCACGGCGCTTGTAACGCCAAGGTAGTGGGTTCGATCCCCGGGACCACCCATACACAAAAAAAATAAAAATAAAAATGTATGCACGCATGACTGTAATTCGCTTTGGATAAAAGCGTTTGCTAAATGGCATATTTTTTAAAATATTTAATTACCATGTAGCGGTTCACACCTCGACCAAGGCCCAGCTTCAGCGTTGATTTAACCGCACTTTGATATGATGGCATGTTTAAGGATTGGAATGAGGATCAAGCCTTTTGAAGGAAACTGAAAGGAAGCCTCTTTACCGGTATGTTTATATGTGTTTGCCATGGTAATCCGGGACACTGCTGTGACCGTGTACTTTGTCACACTTGAAAAGCCAGTGCAACTGCATCACAATAAATCAAAGCGGAACGCTACATTGTAAAGACAAGACTATGGGAAGGAATGCATCTCAACATATTTAATTGTAGCCAATTATGAAAGATTGCCTGTCAGCATTTTGCGTAACGTAGCCAAATGTGTAATGAAGTAATCTTCACTTAAAAGCTGCACTCCATCTTTTGGATAGTATGAACGCTAGTCTGCTACAAAAAGTGGAAGGTAGTTATCGCCCACGTGTTTCAGGAACATTTCAATTTTACCTAATGAAATTATTGGAAGGACATTGTTTGGATTGGCTATGAGCATACTACTATGATGCGTTCTATTTGTTGCAATGATTTTCTGTGCCACTAAAGTAAATCTAACGGTTTTCAGAGGATAGAGAGAGAGCATTACCAGGAGAAAGCAAGCATAATACTATTCCATTGTCTCTCTCCTCTCTCCTGTAGATCACTCATTCATCCCCTCCACCCTCCCCTGTTTCTCCCTCTCTGCTGGACATGCCATAAACCTGCCACTGGGTTCCTGATCAGTGGCTGATGTCAAGGATATTACCCCACCCAGGGGTCCTGCCTCAGAGAGGAGAGGAGAGGGAGGTCTGGCTGATGAGAGGGAGAGAGAGTGGGACAGGGAGGGGCAGTGTAGTTGTGGAGAGGGAGGTCTGGCTGTGGGAGGTGAAGAGGGGGAGAGAAGATATAGATAATGATATAGGAGGAGGCATGCTTTCAATAGTGACTACCCCCACTCATGAAATGTGTTCCATTGAGACTTAATCAACCTATTAGGGACATATAACATGTAAATTAAGTAATTGTTGTAGGCTATACCCTGTGTTTTGTGCATCATGTGACATAGCAAGATTGTATCCTGTATTTTAAGCCTTATCCATAAATAGGAATTACACCAAAAATGTAATGAATTGTCTGAGGTGGTGCTGGACCATCTGACATCTCTGTGTGACATCTGTGACACGTTGTGACACAGAGAAGACCTGCTGAGGCCCTGGGAGTCAACCAACCAACATACTGTAACACTGTTCTCTAGAGGCCCTGAGGGTCAACCAACACACTGTAACACTGTTCTCTAGAGGCCCTGAGGGTCAACCAACCAACACACCGTAACACTGTTCTCTAGAGGCCCTGAGGGTCAACCAACCAACACACTGTAACACTGTTCTTTAGTGGCCCTGGGGGTCAACCAACCAACACACGGTAACACTGTTCTTTAGAGGCCCTGAGGGTCAACCAACCAACATACTGTAACACTGTTCTCTAGAGGCCCTGAGGGTCAACCAACCAACATACTGTAACACTGTTCTCTAGAGGCCCTGAGGGTCAACCAACCAACACATTGTAACACTGTTCTCTAGAGGCCCTGGGGGTCAACCAACACACCGTAACACTGTTCTCTAGAGGCCCTGAGGGTCAACCAACCAACACACCGTAACACTGTTCTCTAGAGGCCCAGAGGGTCAACCAACCAACATACCGTAACACTGTTCTCTAGAGGCCCTGAGGGTCAACCAACCAACATACTGTAACACTGTTCTCTAGAGGCCCTGAGGGTCAACCAACCAACACACTAACACTGTTCTCTAGAGGCCCTGAGGGTCAACCAACCAACACACTAACACTGTTCTCTAGAGGCCCTGAGGGTCAACCAACCAACACACTAACACTGTTCTCTAGAGGCCCAGAGGGTCAACCAACCAACATACTGTAACACTGTTCTCTAGAGGCCCTGAGGGTCAACCAACCAACACACTAACACTGTTCTCTAGAGGCCCTGAGGGTCAACCAACCAACACACTAACACTGTTCTCTAGAGGCCCTGAGGGTCAACCAACCAACACACCGTAACACTGTTCTCTAGAGGCCCTGAGAGTCAACCAACCAACACACTGTAACACTGTTCTTTAGAGGCCCTGAGGGTCAACCAACCAACATACTGTAACACTGTTCTCTAGAGGCCCTGAGGGTCAACCAACCAACATACTGTAACACTGTTCTCTAGAGGCCCTGAGGGTCAACCAACCAACACATTGTAACACTGTTCTCTAGAGGCCCTGGGGGTCAACCAACACACCGTAACACTGTTCTCTAGAGGCCCTGAGAGTCAACCAACCAACATACTGTAACACTGTTCTCTAGAGGCCCTGAGGGTCAACCAACCAACACACTAACACTGTTCTCTAGAGGCCCTGGGGGTCAACCAACCAACACACTAACACTGTTCTCTAGAGGCCCTGGGGGTCAACCAACACACTGTAACACTGTTCTCTAGAGGCCCTGAGGGTCAACCAACTAACACACTGTAACACTGTTCTCTAGAGGCCCTGAGGGTCAACCAACCAACACACTAACACTGTTCTCTAGAGGCCCTGAGGGTCAACCAACCAACATACTGTAACACTGTTCTCTAGAGGCCCTGAGGGTCAACCAACCAACACATTGTAACACTGTTCTCTAGAGGCCCTGGGGGTCAACCAACACACCGTAACACTGTTCTCTAGAGGCCCTGAGAGTCAACCAACCAACACACTGTAACACTGTTCTCTAGAGGCCCTGAGGGTCAACCAACCAACACACTAACACTGTTCTCTAGAGGCCCTGGGGGTCAACCAACCAACACACTAACACTGTTCTCTAGAGGCCCTGGGGATCAACCAACACACTGTAACACTGTTCTCTAGAGGCCCTGAGGGTCAACCAACTAACACACTGTAACACTGTTCTCTAGAGGCCCTGAGGGTCAACCAACCAACACACTAACACTGTTCTCTAGAGGCCCTGAGGGTCAACCAACCAACATACTGTAACACTGTTCTCTAGAGGCCCTGAGGGTCAACCAACCAACATACTGTAACACTGTTCTCTAGAGGCCCTGAGGGTCAACCAACCAACACATTGTAACACTGTTCTCTAGAGGCCCTGGGGGTCAACCAACATACTGTAACACTGTTCTCTAGAGGCCCTGAGGGTCAACCAACCAACATACTGTAACACTGTTCTCTAGAGGCCCTGAGGGTCAACCAACCAACATACTGTAACACTGTTCTCTAGAGGCCCTGAGGGTCAACCAACCAACACATTGTAACACTGTTCTCTAGAGGCCCTGGGGGTCAACCAACACACCGTAACACTGTTCTCTAGAAGCCCTGAGGGTCAACCAACCAACATACTGTAACACTGTTCTCTAGAGGCCCTGGGGGTCAACCAACCAACACACTTTAGCACTGTTCTCTAGAGGCCCTGGGGGTCAACCAACCAACACACTTTAGCACTGTTCTCTAGAGACCCTGGGGGTCAACCAACACACTGTAGCACTGTTCTCTAGAGGCCCACATAGGTTTCACACACCTTATTTCCTATATAGTGCACTACTTTTAACCAGAGATGGGCCCTGGTTAAATGCAGTTCATGGTATGGGTAATAGGGTGCCATTCAGCAGCAGCCTCTGTGTGAAGGAATGTCTCTCAATATGGTGGAGCCTGGAGGATGGGGGGCAGCCTTTGTTAGGACCCCCCAGGGGTACGGCTGTATTCATACCCAGACAGCCCTGCATGCCTGGGGGTTCACTGATCAGCCTTCCCCCCTCTATCCCCTCCTCTCTCACCTTGGTGTGACATACCAGACTCAGCAGTGGGCTGCATGTTGGGCTGGCTATCTGTGCCATCACAACAGTCTGCAGGCTTGGTCCCTGTAGATAGAAATGCAGTAAAATAGATATTCCAATTTAAATACTATGATCCAAGTGGGACATTCGGCCACCATATTGGAGTGTGAAGAATATAATGTGGGGTTTAGAGCTACATTCATCTGTTATTTTATTTCTATGCGTTTGGTTTTCAAACACAGGCAAATCAAATCAAACAGGCTGATTAAGACATGAAATACTGGAAACAGGCTGAATAAGACATGAAACACAGGAAACAGGCTGAATAAGACATCAAATACTGGAAACAGGCTGAATAAGACATGAAACACAGAAAACAGGCTGAATAAGACATCAAATATTGGAAACAGGCTGAATAAGACATCATTGGAGCCATAGCCTGCGTTTAGACAGTCAGCCCAATTCTGAACTTTTTCCCACTAATTGGTCTTTTGACCAATCACATCAGATCTTTTCACACCTTATCTTTTTCAGAGCTCATCCGATTGGTTAAAAAATATCACAATTGGACTGCCTGTCTAAACGCAGCCATAGAGACTCAGGACACAATCACATATCTAATAATCACTGTTGCTGGGCAGATATTAAACTCAACTTACTATATAGTAATAGAGGCACAAACTGTCTTTCTGTCCCTAAACAATCTTACAAGAGGAGGGTACAATGAGAGTGAGACTAGCAACTGTAGCTAGGTCTCTGTGTTCGATGACACATATTAGTCTGAAATGTAATGTTAGATCTAAGCAGGCTGAGTTACTACACATGGCACCCAGTCTGATGCAGAAGGAGAGGACCATATGATAAAGGACCAGATCAGAGTCAATTATAATGACCTTAGACCTGGTTTACGACATATTGATATTACAGATGATCTTCTATAACCCTTAAAGTCACATGGTAGTTATACATTTAGCCACTCATCATCAGCTTCTAAGTATAGAGAAGGCCCGTCTATAGGCCTACACAGTGAAGCAGGCTAGCTCTTGGTTTGCGTCCCAAATGGCACCCTATTCGCTATATAGTGCACTACTTCGACCAGGGCCGATAGAGGGCCATTTGGGACGCACTCCCTCTCCTCTTCTTCCTCTGTGGCCTATAAAACTTACTATTTTGACTGCCTGTGACAGGATAGGCAGGGGGTGACAAACTGAAGTCCACACTGCCTCCTCCACTGAACTCACATTTACAGAGACACCAGAGAGGCCTGTAGAAACAGTACCATTGCCAGTTAACTAATGCTAAGTATTTATCTATCCACTTATATGGCTAACAGGATGAGCATGGTGTAGCAGCTAAGGACTAACACAAGACTAACAAGGGGAGACTTACTGTTAACTCCCGTCCACATTCACTGAGGTGGATCTGATTCCCTTGTGTGGATTGTCTAGGAGGAAAGCCCTGGAAATTACTCACACTTGAGAAAAGCCTTGGACTTTACTAAAAACTGTGGATCTTACTAAGAGAAGAGCCTTGGACTTTACCAACAGAAGAGCCTTGGACTTTACCAACAGAAGAGCCTTGGACTTTACCAACAGAAGAGCATTGGACTTTACCAACAAAAGAGCCTTGGACTTTACCAACAAAAGAGCCCTGGACTTTACCAACAGAAGAGCCTTGGACTTTACCAACAAAAGAGCCTTGGACTTTACCAACAAAAGAGCCTTGGACTTTACCAACAAAAGAGCCTTGGACTTTACCAACAGAAGAGCCTTGGACTTTACCAACAGAAGAGCCTTGGACTTTACCAACAGAAGAGCCTTGGACTTTACCAACAGAAGAGCCTTGGACTTTATCAACAGAAGAGCCTTGGACTTTACCAACAGAAGAGCCTTGGACTTTAGCAACAGAAGAGCCTCAGATCAAGGAGAAGAGATTTGGACTCAAGGCTTACGAAGACTCGAGGAAAGCTTTGGACAGAAGACGAAGATGACAATGTATGGTCTGTGTTCTTCTGTAGATAATGCATCTCTTAACATCAGTGGTTCATCAGAATTACAATTCCCATCTTTCTTTTTATTTTGGTTTAGAACTGAATTGCCCATATGAGTGCCAGCAGTTAATATGAGACAGATCAGGGCCTGTATGATGCCTCTCAGAGTAGGACTGCTGATCTAGGACCAGTTTCTCCCGGTCCATTCATTATAATCTAAAAGCCAAAACTGGTCCTGGATCAGCACTCAGGCACTTTATGAATACAGACCCAGCTCATTTGCATGCATTATGAAATTGAGTGTGAGCTCTGTCCTGATGTGTGATGTTCTCAGCTGAGGCTGTCCAGTTGTGACAAAGTGGTGATGAAGACCAGCACGACTGGGGCATGCTTTCTGGTAAGAGTGTGTGTGTCAGTGTTATAATACTCGAGACCGGTCTCGAGACCATATATTGAGTATCTCGGTCTTGTCTCGGTGTTGGATACATTGGTATAACAAACCAAACAGATGCCTCACATGTCCTCAACTGGCAGCTTCATTAAATAGTACCTGCAAAACACCAGTCTCAACGTCAACAGTGAAGAGGTGACTCTGGGATGCTGACCTTCTAGGCAGAGTTGCAAAGAAAAAGCCATATCTCAGACTGGCCAATAAAAATAAACGATTAAGATGGACAAAAGAACACAGACACTGGACCTTTTCTTTGCAACTCTGCCTAGAAGGTCACATCCCGTAGACGCCTCTTCACTGTTGACGTTGAGACTGGTGTTTGTGCGGGTACTATTTAATGAAGCTGCCAGTTGAGGACCTGTGAGGCATCTGTTTCTCAAACTAGACGTTCTAATGTATCTGTCCTCTTGCTCAGTTATGCACCGGGGCCTCCCACTCCTCTTTCTATTCTGGTTAGAGCCAGTTTGCGCTGTTCTGTGAAGGGAGTAGTACACAGCGTTGTACGAGATCTTCAGTTTCTTGGCAATTTCTCGCACGGAATAGCCTTCATTTCTCAGAACAAGAATAGACTGACGAGTTTCAGAAGAAAGTTATTTGTTTCTGGCCATTTTGAGCCTGTAATCGAACCCACAATTGCTGATGCTCCAGATACTCAACTAGTCTCAAGAGTGCCAGTTTTATTGCTTCTTTAATCAGCACAACAGTTTTCAGCTGTGCTAACATAATTGCAAAAGTGTTTTCTAATGATCAATTAGCCTTTTAAAATGATAAACTTGGATTAGCAAACACAACGTGCCATTGGAACACAGGACTGATGGTTGCTGATAATGGGCCTCTGTACGCCAATGTAGATATTCCATAAAAAATCTGCCGTTTCCAGCTACAATAGCCATTTACAACATTAACAATGTCTACATTGTATTTCTGATCAATTTGATGTTATTTTAATGGACCAAAAAATTGATTTTCTTTCGAAAACAAGGACATTTCTAAGTGACCCCAAACTTTTGAACGGTAGTGTATGTAGCAAGCTAAAAACACGGAGCCTAACGTTAGCTAGATAGCTAGCTGCTAGCAGGATGTCATGTCATGCCATTGGAGGAGTGGGTGAGTGAATTACTTTTTCCCCTCATATTATTTTTCGGTGGCTTTACACAGCTAGAGATGCAGCTGTCATTTGGTTAGCTAGCAAGAACTTGAATGACTGTTATCCAGTTAGCATACAGTGGGGGAAAAAAGTATTTAGTCAGCCACCAATTGTGCAAGTTCTCCCACTTAAAAAGATGAGAGAGACCTGTAATTTTCATCATAGGGACACGTCAACTATGACAGACAAATTGAGAAAAAAAATCCAGAAAATCACATTGTAGGATTTTTAATGAATTTATTTGCAAATTATGGTGGAAAATAAGTATTTGGTCACCTACAAACAAGCAAGATTTCTGGCTCTCACAGACCTGTAACTTCTTCTTTAAGAGGCTCCACTGTCCTCCACTCGTTACCTGTATTAATGGCACCTGTTTGAACTTGTTATCAGTATAAAAGACACCTGTCCAGGGACGGCTTGTTCAATAGGGCGATATGGGCGACGCACTGCCAAACGGGAAAAGGAAGGGATTTTTTTTCTAATCAATTATATCACGGCAACAGCAGTTATCAGTGTTCACGTCTGATCTGCCAGCCACTAAATGTCAAATCAGGCTAAAGTCGTGCTTCAAATGGCCCCGCCCGTTTTTGGGGCGATTTCAGTCAAGTTGAAAATCGCCCAGAAGTCTCTCATAGCCTGTCATGTAAAATCTATTTTTTTCACATTTCAAAGCTTTCAATACATTCTCTATGGGTGTCTGTGGGCTTGCACTTACGCGCTTTCGTCATACGTGACGTAACGTTGAACGTAACTAAGACAATGGCGGCTAGAAGCGTCTCTGTTGCGACCTGCAGTGCGGCGTTATTTTATGTTTTTAATTTGTAGACTTAGTTTACAAACATTCTGCCAACCATGGATTTCCAGTGGTTGGTTTTGGACTGATCTTGTTGATCGTGTACATACCCGCTACGAACGGACTAAATAATGAAAACGCTGCTGGCAGCTGAATCCCAATACAGCTGGGAGACTTGGCTGGATGAGTCCCGGACAGAGAAGTGGAGCCGGCCACCTTCACCCTGGTCAGAGCGGACCGCGATCCTGGTAAGAGAGCGACTCTGTACCCCGACATTGAACTGCTTTCTGTGTCATTGCGACCTTACTATCAATTCAATTCAATTTAAGGGCTTTATTGGCATGGGAAACGTGTGTTAACATTGCCAAAGCAAGGGAAGTAGATAGTAAACAAAAGTGAAATAAACAATAAATATTAACAGTAAACATTACACTCAGAAGTTTCAAAAGAATAAAGACATTTCAAATGTCATATTATGTATATATACAGTGTTGTTACAATGTGCAAATAGTTAAAGTACAAATGGGAAAATAAATAAACATAAATATGGGTTGTATTTACAATGGTGTTTGTTCTTCACTGGTTGCCCTTTTCTTGTGGCAACAGGTCACAAATCTTGCAGCTGTGATGGCACACTGTGGTTTTTCACCCAGTAGATAAGGGAGTTTATCAAAATTGGGTTTGTTTTCGAATTCTTTGTGGATCGCTGTAATCTGAGGGAAATATGTGTCTCTAATATGGTCATACATTTGGCAGGAGGTTAGGAAGTGCAGCTCAGTTTCCACCTCATTTTGTGGGCAGTGTGCACATAGCCTGTCTTCTCTTGAGAGCCAGGTCTGCCTACGGCGGCCTTTCTCAATAGCAAGGCTATGGTCACTGAGTCTGTACATAGTCAAAGCTTTCATTAAGTTTGGGTCAGTCACAGTGGTCAGGTATTCTGCCACTGTGTACTCTCTGTTTAGGGCCAAATAGCATTCTAGTTTGCTCTGTTTTTTGGTTTGTTCTTTCCAATGTGTCAAGTAATTCTCTTTTTGTTTTCTCATGATTTGGTTGGGTCTAATTGTGTTGTTGTTGTTGTTGTTGTTGTCCTGGGGCTGTGTGGGGTCTGTTTGTGTTTGTGAACAGAGGCCCAGGACAAGCTTACTTAGATGACTCTTCTCCAAGTTCATCTCTCTGTAGGTGATGGCTTTGTTATGGAAGGTTTGGGAATCGCTTCCTTTTAAGTGGTTACTATCTGCCCCGTGAGTTCCCCCAATTGTTTGTTACCGTTGTGTACTGTTGATAATCACAAGTTTACTGGAGAACTGAGACCAAGTAGAGACTTTGGACAGGGTGGATATGGTATAATAAAGGCAGTTTATTCAGAGGTAAAGATATCTGGAATCGCGTGCACGGACTCGTGCACGTGTGTAGGTCACCTAAATCATCAGAAAAATTGCCCCTCCTGAGAATTCTTTCAGGAGCCGCCACTGCACCTGTCCACAACCTCAAACAGTCACACTCCAAACTCCACTATGGCCAAGACCAAAGAGCTGTCAAAGGACACCAGAAACAAAATTGTAGACCTGCACCAGGCTGGGAAGACTGAATCTGCAATAGGTAAGCAGCTTGGTTTGAAGAAATCAACTGTGGGAGCAATTATTAGGAAATGGAAGACATACAAGACCACTGATAATCTCCCTCGATCTGGGGAACGCAAGATCTCACCCCGTAGGGTCAAAATGATCACAAGAACGGTGAGCAAAAATCCCAGAACCACACGGGGGGACCTAGTGAATGACCTGCAGAGAGCTGGGACCAAAGTAACAAAGCCTACCATCAGTAACACACTACGCCGCCAGGGACTCAAATCCTGCAGTGCCAGACGTGTCCCCCTGCTTAAGCCAGTACATGTCCAGGCCCATCTGAAGTTTGTTAGAGTGCATTTGGAGGATCCAGAAGAGGATTGGGAGAATGTCATATGGTCAGATGAAACCAAAATAGAACGTTTTGGTAAAAACTCAACTCGTAGTGTTTGGAGGACAAAGAATGCTGAGTTGCATCCAAAGAACACCATACCTACTGTGAAGCATGGGGGTGGAAACATCATGCTTTGGGGCTGTTTTTCTGCAAAGGAACCAGGACGACTGATCCGTGTAAAGGAAAGAATGAATGGGGCCATGTATCGTGAGATTTTGAGTGAAACCTCCTTCCATCAGCAAGGGCATTGAAGATGAAACGTGGCTGGGTCTTTCAGCATGACAAACACACCGCCCGGGCAACGAAGGAGTGGCTTCGTAAGAAGCATTTCAAGGTCCTGGAGTGGCCTAGCCAGTCTCCAGATCTCAACCCCATAGAAAATCTTTGGAGGGAGTTGAAAGTCTGTGTTGCCCAGCGACAGCCCCAAAACATCACTGCTCTAGAGGAGATCTGCATGGAGGAATGGGCCAAAATACCAGCAACAGTGTGTGAAAACCTTGTGAAGACTTACAGAAATCGTTTGACCTGTGTCATTGCCAACAAAGGGTATATAACACAGTATTGAGAAACTTTTGTTATTGACCAAATACTTATTTTCCACCATAATTTGCAAATAAATTCATTAAATATCCTACAATATGATTTTCTGGATTTTTTTCCCTCATTTTGTCTGTCATAGTTGACGTGTACCTATGATGAAAATTACAGGCCTCTCTCATCTTTTTAAGTGGGAGAACTTGCACAATTGGTGGCTGACTAAATACTTTTTTCCGCCAATGTATCTCTTGCGTTCGCAAATTCACTCTGGCTATCTACTCTGATTTCAGAGCACTCTCGTCTGTGTGCTAGAGCGCAGAACAACTGATGACTTTACGAACGCTCAACACCCACTGAATATGACCGGTGTCAGTAAACTTAGGCAAAAAAAGTAGTAGTTAGTCAAAATCGCTCTAAATAACAAGTAAACAGCCTAACCAGCTCTGCTACGATGAGTAAAATGGTCAGAGTGACGTGTTCTCTCATTTGTGTCTGGAAGTAGCTCGCTAGCAAGCTAGCCAACTTTAGCCAGTTAGCTTGGATGCTTGGTTGGGACTAGCATTCATTGGCAGGCAAGCTGCAGAAGGACGAGGAGGCTACAATTCCCCATCGTTTATCAGTGCAATTTTGATGGCCAACTAGCTGAAAAAGTTTGAGAGGGTTTATCTAATGTTCCTTCGTTAGATTTGAGCTCATCTTGCTCTGGCTAGCATTAGTTGTTGATCTTGTTGTTGTTGATGTGCATAACTAGGGAGAGAGAGCCTACCTTTTTATTGTTGTTTGATCAATAGGACTGTAAAGTTCCCAAATGTAAGAGGACTCCCGTGGTGTTTACATACAGTATTTACAGAAATTCATTTGATGTATTTTGTGGCTTTTGGCGAATGCGTTCTAATGATCTAAAGTCGCGCTGTTGTAACTACCTGTAAACACACAGTCCAGTTCAAAGTGAATGATGGCAGGCCCGTGTGGCAAATGGCTTGTTTGTATAAAGGCCTACTGTAGCTCTGATTGGCTATAGCGCACCGGTCTGTGTAGACTCCGGTCCTGGACAAGACAGATGTTCTTATTCGGTTTTATTTACTGCAGTGTCTTAATTGTACAAACACACGGTCGCTTTCCCACTCTATATTACTATACATTTTCAAATGCCTTAGTATACGTCATTCCCAAACATTCTATGAATTTATGAAAACGTGAAAATGACCATATCTAAGCGGTCGCTTGTCAGACAACGTTTTAAAAAGTGTAATATTCTTCCTGGGGGTGTATATGAACAGATTTGAATAAGATTTCATGTTGCTAAAATGCTTTCATTTCCTTTAAATGCAACAATGTTTCACACACACACACAAGTTATTTTCAAAGAGATGGCTAACAACAGCAAGAGCACTGAAATAAAAAAACACAGTTCCACTCACCAGATGATGATAGTTTGAAAGTTTACTTCTCGTTGAAAGTTATTCTTGAAAAGGGAGAAGCTAACAAATTAGCAACAGCATCCTCTTTGATAACACCTGCTGCAGCTGCTGCAAACTAGCCGACAACAAAATCTAGCTAGCTAGCTAGACCATGGGAAAACTACTGCTCATTATTGCGCAGTGACCTGTTGGCCTTCAATAAGGCAGAAGTTTACATACATTTTTGTAAAAACCGTCCCACCCGTTAAGTCAAAATGTGATTGGTTGATTCCACTGTCACTCGAAAATGTTGCCCTAATACAGTTGAATAGCAGATTACTTTACCTCGACTTCTTGGCGCTGACGGAAACATGGATTACCACTGAAAACACTGCTACTCCTACTGCTCTCTCCTCATCTGACCATGTGTTCTCGCATACCCCGAGAGCATCTGGTCAGCGGGGTGGTGGCACAGGAATCCTCATCTCTCCCAAGTGGACATTCTCTCTTTTTCCCGTGACCCATCTGTCTATCTCCTCATTTGAATTCCATGCTGTCACAGTCACTAGCCCATTCAAGCTTAACATCCTTGTCATTTATCGCCCTCCAGGTTCCCTTGGAGAGTTCATCAATGAGCTCGACGCCTTGATAAGTTCCTTTCCTGAGGATGGCTCACCCCTCACAGTTCTGGGTGACTTCAACCTCCCTACGTCTACCTTTGACTCATTTCTCTCTGCCTCCTTCTTTCCACTCCTCTCCTCTTTTGACCTCACCCTCTCACCGTCCCCCCCTACTCACAAGGCAGGCAATACGCTTGACCTCATCTTTACTAGATGCTGTTCTTCTACTAATCTCACTGCAACTCCCCTCCAAGTCTCCGACCACTACTTTGTATCCTTTTCTCTCTCGCTCTCCTCCAACACTACTCACTCTGCCCCTACTCAAATGGTAATGCGCCGTCGCAACCTTCGCTCTCTCTCTCCCGCTACTCTCTCCTCTTCCATCCTATCATCTCTTCCCTCTGCTCAATCCTTCTCCCTCCAATCTCCTGATTCTGCCTCCTCAACCCTCCTCTCCTCCCTTTCTGCATCCTTTGACTCTCTATGTCCCCTATCCTCCCGGCCGGCTCGGTCCTCCCCTCCTGCTCCGTGGCTTGACGACTCATTGCGAGCTCACAGAACAGGGCTCCGGGCAGCCGAGCGGAAATGGAGGAAAACTAGACTCCCTGCGGACCTGGCATCTTTTCACTCCCTCCTCTCTACATTTTCTTCATCTGTTTCTGCTGCTAAAGCCACTTTCTACCACTCTAAATTCCAAGCATCTGCCTCTAACCTTAGGAAGCTCTTTGCCACCTTCTCCTCCCTGCTGAATCCTCCTCCCCCTCCCCCTCCCCCCCTCCACCCTCTCTGTGGATGACTTCGTCAACCATTTTGAAAAGAAGGTTGATGACATCCGATCCTCGTTTGTTAAGTCAAATGACACTGCTGGTCCTGCTCACACTGCC
Source organism: Coregonus lavaretus (assembly GCF_964263955.1). Lineage (NCBI taxonomy): Eukaryota > Metazoa > Chordata > Actinopteri > Salmoniformes > Salmonidae > Coregonus > Coregonus lavaretus. Next base: position 32,986,188 of record NC_140019.1, on the reverse strand, counting down.
CTACCCTATGCTTTGACTTCTTTCTCCCCTCTCTCTCCAGATGAAATCTTGCGACTTGTGACGGCCGGCCGCCCAACAACCTGCCCGCTTGACCGTATCCCCTCCTCTCTTCTCCAGACCATCTCCGGTGACCTTCTCCCTTACCTCACCTCGCTCATCAACTCATCCTTGACCGCTGGCTATGTCCCTTCCGTCTTCAAGAGAGAGAGAGTTGCACCCCTTCTCAAAAAACCAACACTCGATCCCTCTGATGTCAACAACTACAGACCAGTATCCCTTCTTTCTTTTCTCTCCAAAACTCTTGAGCGTGCCGTCTTTAGCCAACTCTCTTGCTATCTCTCTCAGAATTACCTTCTTGATCCAAACCAGTCAGGTTTCAAGACTGGTCATTCAACTGAGACTGCTCTTCTCTGTGTCACAGAGGCTCTCCGCACTCCTAAAGCTAACTCTCTCTCCTCTGCTCTTGTCCTTCTAGACCTGTCTGCTGCCTTTGATACTGTGAACCATCAGATCCTCCTCTCCACCCTCTCCGAGTTGGGCATCTCCGGCGCGGCTCACTCTTGGATTGCGTCCTACCTGACCGGTCGCTCCTACCAAGTGGCGTGGCGAGAATCTGTCTCCGCACCACGTGCTCTCACCACTGGTGTCCCCCAGGGCTCAGTTCTAGGCCCTCTCCTATTCTCGCTATACACCAAGTCACTTGGCTCTGTCATATCCTCACATGGCCTCTCCTATCATTGCTACGCAGACGACACACAACTAATTTTCTCCTTTCCCCCTTCTGATAACCAAGTGGCGAATCGCATCTCTGCATGTCTGGCAGACATATCAGTGTGGATGACGGATCACCACCTCAAGCTGAACCTCGGCAAGACGGAGCTGCTCTTCCTCCCGGGGAAGGACTGCCCGTTCCATGATCTCGCCATCACGGTTGACAACTCCGTTGTGTCCTCCTCCCAGAGTGCAAAGAGCCTTGGCGTGACCCTGGACAACACCCTGTCGTTCTCCGCTAACATCAAGGCGGTGACCCGATCCTGTAGGTTCATGCTCTACAACATTCGGAGAGTACGACCCTGCCTTACACAGGAAGCGGCACAGGTCCTAATCCAGGCACTTGTCATCTCCCGTCTGGATTACTGCAACTCGCTGTTGGCTGGGCTCCCTGCCTGTGCCATTAAACCCCTACAACTCATCCAGAATGCCGCAGCCCGTCTGGTGTTCAACCTTCCCAAGTTCTCTCACGTCAACCCGCTCCTCCGCACACTCCACTGTCTTCCAGTTGAAGCTCGCATCTGCTACAAGACCATGGTGCTTGCCTACGGAGCTGTGAGGGGAACAGCACCTCCGTACCTTCAGGCTCTGATCAGTCCCTACACCCAAACGAGGGCATTGCGTTCATTCACCTCTGGCCTGCTGGCCCCCCTACCTCTGCGGAAGCACAGTTCCCGCTCAGCCCAGTCAAAACTGTTCGCTGCTCTGGCACCCCAATGGTGGAACAAGCTCCCTCACGACGCCAGGACAGCGGAGTCACTCACCACCTTCCGGAGACACTTGAAACCCCACCTCTTTAAGGAATACCTGGGATATGTTAAGTTGCGTCAATTCAAATCTGGTATTAGGAACAAAAGAGGTCAATACACATTTTCTAAAATAGACTAGTATTTTAATTAATGCAAACCACTTCAATGGTAAATATGATGTTCGTATATACGGGTCCACTGAAATACCACGCAGGGCACTCAGAGAACTGATCCATTGTTCTAAGTTCTTCTTCAAATACTCTGACAGAGATAGTTCCCGCTCCCTGCTGGCCAATCAGAGTAGAGACTGAGCGTGGTTTAGACTTAGTCAGCCAATCGTTGGCGCACAGGCTGGTCCCAGAACTTGGCGCTTCACTGTTGCCAGGCATAAGTTGTTATCATCACAACCTGTAGAGTCAGCACCCATAGACACTGTTCCCCTGTACTCTTTGTACCTACGTCCTTGGACGGTTCACAGATCACAAAGAGGCAGTGTTCGTGTATGTGAGACACAAGTTCTTATCTCCCCCTACTCCCTAAAACAGCTCCTCACATTAATCACAGCTTGTTAGGTTAAACAATTTATATCATCTTTTATGTTTAATCATTAATGCATTATTTCTAAGCTAGGCATCACATCTAGATCCCCACAGATAGGATAGAGTAATCCTTCTACCCCCCCCTTACCCCACCCCAAAGAAAGAAGAAAAAAAAGAAAAAAAAGAAGAAAAAGAAAAGAAAAAAAAAACATATTGTAAAGTGGTTATCCCACTGGCTATAAGGTGAATGCACCAATTGGTAAGTCGCTCTGGATAAGAGCGTCTGCTAAATGACGTAAATTTAAAAATTTAAATCTGGCTTCTGATGTCCTAGCCAATGGCTGACTTAGCTAGCTAGATGTATCTCCACAAAGACCAGCAGTGTTAACCCTTTCCTTTCCAACAAAAACTGAAGAGATTAAATCAGAACCTAATTGTTATTACAAAATATTATTATAATCATTATTTTATAAATCCTTAAAGTATTTTATACATCTGAAGGCATAGAAGGCCCATTGTTCCCCACAGTGTTTGAGTTAGTAATAATTTGTAGACTGGCTCTATTTTCCCTCAGCATGCATTCTTTCACTATTCTGAATCTCTAAAGAATCCATATGTTGTTCTGAAATATGAACACAGAAATACTGGACATTTTGAACTCTTCTTATGTGGTGATTTGACAAAATTACAATCATGGTCTTGAATTGGAATCGCAGTCTTGACTCGGTCTCGGACCCCTTGTCCCCATCCCGGTCTCGGTCTTGACTCGGTCTCTGACCCCTTGTGCCCCTCCCGGTCTCGGTCGTGACTCAGTCTCGCCCCCCCTCCGGTCTTGACTCAGTCTCGATTTGCTCCAGTCTTGGTCTTGAATCGGTCTCGCTTTAGATGGTCTTGAACACAACACTGGTGTGTGTGCATTGGTGTGAGGGGTTGTGCTGGTGTTGAGCATGTGTGTGTGTTTATTTGTGTGGGTATGTGAGGGTTTGTTGGTTTTGTGTGTGTGTGTGTGTGTGTGTGTGTGTGTGTGTGTGTGTGTGTGTGCAGCTGCTCTTGCTTTCATGAAACTCTTGTATACTGTGATACAACTAAGATGGTTAATTCAATTTATTGAATGATCTATGCTGTCACTGTAACATTACAGAAGATGACAGAGAGGGATCTTCAGAAGTTTCCCACCATTCATATTCCGTAAATCTAAAGTCAAAACGATTTAATTTTATATTCAGATAAAGTAACACTTGTGAAACAACTCTGGTCCCTTAAGCAAGTCTTAACCAGTCTCCTCTACCACACAAAAACCTCATTGAAAGTCTTTTACTGAGATCATTTAATCAGTATGTTAAAGAGGGTGGAAATTATGGTCACCCACATATAAATACAGTTGGTTTGGACATGGTCGTGTGTGTGTAAAGGAGGTCACGCTGCTTGCTTAGCGAGTACCGCTTCGGCCCATACCTGGCACGGACTTGGGACCTCTACCTCACAAACACACGTGACCATCCTCCCTCAAGCGTTTTAGCCGATCGCACTAGCTAATGAGGCGATGCAAGCGGGACACTTCAGGCTGAGGAGTATGTTTCACACATCCCCATATGCTACATGTGTGTGTGCGTGTACTGTATCAGTCAGCGGCTTATAATAACCGTCATGTGGTGTGGTGTGGTGTGGTGTGGTTACTATATGTTGTGTTGTGTGGTGTGGTTACTATATGTTGTGCTGTGTGGTGTGGTTACTATATGTTGTGCTGTGTGGTGTGGTTACTATATGTTGTGTGGTTACTATATGTGGTGTGGTGTGGTGTGGTGTGGTTACTATATGTTGTGTTGTGTGGTGTGGTTACTATATGTTGTGTTGTGTGGTGTGGTTACTATATGTTGTGTTGTGTGGTTACTATATGTGGTGTGGTGTGGTGTGGTTACTATATGTGGTGTGGTTACTATATGTGGTGTTGTGTGGTATGGTTACTATATGTGGTGTGGTGTGGTTACTATATGTGGTGTGGTTACTATATGTGGTGTGGTGTGGTTACTATATGTGGTGTGGTTACTATATGTGGTGTGGTTACTATATGTGGTGTGGTTACTATATGTGGTGTGGTATGGTTACTATATGTGGTGTGGTTACTATATGTGGTGTGGTGTGGTTACTATATGTGGTGTGGTGTGGTGTGGTTACTATATGTTGTGTTGTGTGGTGTGGTTACTATATGTTGTGTTGTGTGGTTACTATATGTGGTGTGGTGTGGTGTGGTTACTATATGTTGTGTTGTGTGGTGTGGTTACTATATGTTGTGTTGTGTGGTGTGGTTACTATATGTTGTGTTGTGTGGTTACTATATGTGGTGTGGTGTGGTGTGGTTACTATATGTGGTGTTGTGTGGTGTGGTTACTATATGTGGTGTGGTGTGGTTACTATATGTGGTGTGGTTACTATATGTGGTGTGGTGTGGTTACTATATGTGGTGTGGTTACTATATGTGGTGTGGTGTGGTTACTATATGTGGTGTGGTTACTATATGTGGTGTGGTATGGTTACTATATGTGGTGTGGTTACTATATGTGGTGTGGTGTGGTTACTATATGTGGTGTGGTGTGATGTGGTTACTATATGTGGTGTGGTTACTATATGTGGTGTGGTGTGGTTACTATATGTGCTGTGGTTACTATATGTGGTGTGGTGTGGTATAGTTACTATATGTGGTGTGGTGTGGTGTGGTTACTATATGTGGTGTGGTGTGGTGTGGTGTGGTTAATACAGTTGAAGTCGGAAGTTTACATACACTTAGGTTGGAGTCATTAAAACCAGTTTTTCAACCACTCCACAAATATCTTGTTAACAAACTATAGTTTTGCAAGTCGGTTAGGACATCTACTTTGTGCATGACACAAGTAATTTTTCCAACAATTCTTTACAGACAGATTATTTCACTTATAATTCACTGTATCACAATTCCAGTGGGTCAGAAGTTTACATACACTAAGTTGAATGTGCCTTTAAACAGCTTGGAAAATTCCAGAAAATGATGTCATGGCTTTAGAAGCTTCTGATAGGCTAATTGACATCATTTGAGTGAATTGGAGGTGTACCTGTGGATGTCTTTCAAGGCTTACCTTCAAATTCAGTGCCTCTTTGATCCTAACTGACCTAAGACAGGGAATTTTTTACTAGGATTAAATGTCAGGAATTGTGAAAAACTTAGTTTAAATGTATTCGGCTAAAGTGTATGTAAACTTCCGACTTCAACTGTATGTGGTGTGGTGTGGTTACTATATGTGGTGTGGTTACTATATGTGGTGTGTGTGATGCTGGAGTAAGTGTAGCCGTGAAAAACCTGTTGAATCTTCTAATGAAAAGGCAGAGCGAGAGAAAGAGAGAGAGAGCAAGATGGTGTGTGTGTGTGTGTGCCTGAGAGAGAGAGAGAGAGAGAGAGAGAGAGAGAGAGTTGAGAGAGAAAGAGAGAGCGAGAGAGAGAGAGAGAGGAAACAAGAAAGAGGGGGATGAGGTGGGCGAGAGAAAGTACTGAATTTGATAACGTTGTGTTACTCAATTATTTCAATAAATTCTCGACTCATCACTAAGATCTGTAGCGAGATCAACAGGAGTGAAGAGAAGAGGGGGTTTGGTCAGAGGTGAGAAATACTAATCTACTAGCCTAGATCCATCATGAGAACTAAACTCTGCTGTGTGACAGGACAGCAGAGACACAGGACACATCCATGTTCCTCATGTCTTTAATAGATCAAAGGAACATAAGAACCATCAACAAGGTAAACAGAACTGTACTGTACCACGGCTCCTGCCCCACTGCCCTAACACTACAGCTACTATATCTCAGGAGAAACATCTCCCTCCCTCTCCTCATTGTATGGTTGGTTTTCTCTCTGTAGATTTTGTACAAGAAGAAGAAGCCTGGGATTCAGAAGAGTTTGTGAGTCTGTGCACTGTAAAACACTCTCACTTTTACATTACATTGCTACCAAGCCACATATCCATCCACACAATGTAGAAATGTAGCTTTACATCATCAATAGAAGACCCTTGTCATCAAAACCATATCACTAATCACCAACCTGTCATTCTACATTTCCCACCTCTCCTCTCCTCTCCTCTTCTCCCCTCCTCTCCCCCTCCTCTCCCCCCTCCTCTCCTCTCCCCCCTCCTCTCCTCTCCTCCTTTCCCCTCCTCTCCTCTCACCCCTCCTCTCCTCCCCCCTCCTCGTCTGTCAGGATATGAGTGATAACGACTATGAGAACCTTGAAGAGGACGACAGTTATATCTGTGCCTTGTCTGACCGCCTGCCACCCCCACCACCAGCAGCACCTGCAGAGGGAGAGGAGGCTACAGAAGAGATCCCACGCCTCCTCAATTTCACCAAGCCCCTAGGGAACAGTGACTATACAGGTACAGTAGCTGTGCAATTAACCATTACTGACTGTCTTTAGTGAATACATACTGTCGGTACTATAGCTCAGCTGTGTGTGTGTGTGGGGGGGTGTTTGTTTGTTTGAAGGTCTGTCAGTAACCCCTCCAGCTGGAAGGACTCCCAGACCACCCCAGCGCTCCTGTCCTCAGGCCCCCAGTCGTAACATGGTGAGTGTCTTCTTCATCATAGTCTTCATTACAATATCACTATTTTTTCCTCTTCTCATCCTGTCTTCTTTACAGACCCCTACAGTTTCATTCATGTTACCATCCGTCCATCTCATACCCTCCTCACTCTTTCTGAAATCAATCATGGTTAATGAAGCTTCCAACTCTCTCCCGCTCTTTTCCCCCCTCTCTAGCTGGCCAAACCTCCCACATCCAGACTAGGCCCCTCCCATTCAAAGCTGCAGGCAAACGTAAGTCATTCTTACCATGATTCAAATAATCAAAGCTTGTTGATGAGTTGGTTATGTGAATCAGCTGTGTAGTGCTAGGGCAAAAACCAAAACGTGCACCCAGGGGGGCACCAGGACCGAGTTTGGGAAACCCTGGTTTAGAGGTAGATCAAGCTCACCGACGTAAAATTAGGACAAAAAATCAGGACAGATTACATTTTTGTTATTTAGCAGACAATCAGTGCATTATATGAGGTAGCATTCAACGAAGGTAGGTAAAACCATAGAATTAAAATGACTAGAACGGACATGGCCTAATCTAATTCCATGGTTTTCTCTACCTTAGTTAAAACAACCTGTCAGATCATACCTCTGCAACATCTTTAAATGCTTATTAGTGGTTTGTTTGAGACATTTCTTCCTAAATATCTACCTCCCCCACCCCCAACAGGCCCTTCTGTCCCCCTGATCGACCAAAGCAAGAAGTCTGGACAGCCTCCTCCCCCCAAGAAACAACCTCCTCATCATCACACAAACACCAAAACAACTCCTACAAGTAATGCTCTGTCAACTGTCTGTTGTCCTGTTGATTTAGCCTCCTAGTCTGTTTATTCAGGTCAAGTCTTTTCAATTCAATATTGAAAAAATATATATATATTAATACCTAAGGGGCAATTAAAAAGGCATTGTCAGTGTGTGGAGACCCATTATGCTATATATTATAGTTGCCTTGCAAAGACAAAGAAAAGTCAGCTTCGGTAGGAACAGATTGCCACCATTATGGCTACTGTTGACTAGTAGGTTGAGAATGCCTAACTTCTATATTTTCTGTGTCTGTTTGGTGACTACCCACTGTGTCCAGGAGAGGGCAGTCCATTCCGCTTTCCCCAGGCGGCCATAGTGAAGCCACCTCAACTAAAGGCCCCAAAGTCACTAGACTATTCTAACTGGTAACCTAACCCTGACCTCTCCATTCCCGTTAACCCCTTGGCTGTATCTCAACAGTCTAAAGGCGCTTCTTCCCCTTCTCAGTTGTTCTATTGAATAGAAAGTCTTGATGACAACAAAGGAATTTTGTTTTTACCGGTTCAAGTTCCTTCAGTAAATTCAGAGAGTGAGAATTAGAGGAGAATAATTGAGATGTAGATCGAGCCAATCCTCCTAACATATTGTACTATGATATCTTCTCTACCAACAGATCCAGCTCAAGTAAACCTCCTGCTCCTCCTTCTTACCCACCTTCAAAGGTCCCCAACACAAAACCAGGCACATTATATTATATATTACATGGAAGGTGACAGATCAATCAATCAAATGCCCTTTTTACATCAGTAGTTACATCAGCAGAGCCTTTATGCAATCCATACGGTCCATACCACTTTTCAAACGTTATTTACATAAACATACAATACATGTAATAAAATGAGCAAAACACCAAGTTTTACTGAAGAGAATTATAAAGGACATGTAATTAGCGTCACTGGCCACTAGATGGCACTGTTGCAGTATACAAACACTAGGGCCACAGCTGCATTCGTCTTTTAGGGTCCACACACAAAACACTACAAAACCGACCAAGCACAACCAGGCATAAAAACCCCATAGATACAGTGCCTAAGAATTTAACAGCATTAAAAAACAGGTGTAAAAACCGCACACTAGAGAAGACAGGTGTGTGTGGTCTAGAATGTTGGTTTTTACACTTGTTTTTGAACAGCCTACTAGTTGTTCCTGCACAACCAACGCGTGGATCTAGACACAATGGGTTTTGTCTTTTTATTTTGTATTCTAACTCTGTTGATCGGTTGCTGTTCCCTGCTGTGTACAGGGCATGGTCCCTGTGTGGTATGGAGGACTGGTCACCAGAGGCCAGGCTGAAGCATCTCTCAGATGGGTTAACAAGGTCAGGAATCCCCCTCCCCTGGTGGGCTTCACTAACACACACAGTGTGTATCAACGTAGCTGTGTGTGTTTCAGGATGGAGCGTTTCTGGTGAGGGACAGTTCCAAGGGCTCTCCTGAGCAGCCCTACACCCTCATGGTGCTGAACCAAGGCAAGGTCTAGAACATCCAGATACGTCACCAAGGCAACACATACCACCTGGACACCCGCCTCATGGGTAGGGAGGTAAACAAATAGCCGTCAAGGGACTCCCTCACAAACAAGAATTCGACTTCTTTAAAAATAAAAATAAATATTTTTAATGATTTTATTGAACAAGATAGAGGTTGTGTCAAAGGTAACTAAGCCGGATTTAAACCTTTGCCGACACTGTGTGCTGGCGTCATTACCACTAGACCAGCCAGGCCACAGAATTCAAGGGTTTTCAGCTTAGCATGCAAATGCAATTAAACATTGGTCATCTAGTTAACAGCCGCTTTTATTACATTTTACATTTTAGTCATTTAGCAGATGCTCTTATCCAGAGCGACTTACAGTTAGTGAGTGCATACATTATTTTTTTATTTTTCATACTTGCCCCCTGTGGGAAACGAACCCACAACCCTGGCGTTGCAAATGCCATGCTCTACCAACTGAGCAACATCCCTGCCGGCCATTCCCTCCCCTACCCTGGACGACGCTGGGCCAATTGTGCGCCACCCAATGGGTCTCCCAGTCGCGGCCGGCTACGACAGAGCCTGGATTCGAACCAGGATCTCTAGTGGCACAGCTAGCACTGTGATGCAGTGCCTTAGACCACTGCTTACAGCTTACAGTTTACAAACAGATCTGGCACTCAGGCTGTAGGGTTTATTGGCTGTGCACAGATAAACACCACCCACTTGTTGACTTGATGCCTTAATGGCCCAGTGCAAGATTTTGCTGTGTTTTATATATATTTCCACACTATGAGGTTGGAATAATACTATGAAATTGTGAAAATGATAATGTCCTTTTAGTGTTAGAGCTGTTTGAAAAGACTGCCTGAGATTTCAGCCTGTTTTTGTGGGATGGAGTTTTGGCTTGCCTGGTGACATCACCAGGATGTAAATTAGTTAATAGACCAATAAGGAAGAGTTCCAAACCTCTTTGCCAATAACAGCTATTTTTCAGTTTTCCCCTCCCTACTCAGACCACTCCCAGACAGTCCTGGCAAAATTATTGCTTCTGAAATTGCTCTTCCAGCTACAAGGTCAAAATTATCTATATCTTAAAAATTCATGAAAACAAACATTTGCTTTTAGGTCTTCATTTAAGGTTAGGGTTAGGCATTAGGGTTAGCAGTGTGATTAGGGTTGAGGCTAGGGTTAGGTTTAAAATCAGATTGTATGACTTTGTGGCTGTGCCAGCTAGTGACCACTCTGCAGAGTTCATGACAACAAATGCCAACCTGCTACCACATCATAAACTAACCAATGGGCCTTTCCATTCTATGCTGCTGTGTTGCTGATGCAGAGTTTCCCAGGAGTGAAGGAGATGATAGACCACTACACACACACACCTCTGCTGCTCATAGACATGGAGAGAGGAACTGGAGCACAGAGCCAGTGCTGCCTGCTGCACCCTGCACCACTCTGACCATAACCAGCAGCACAGGAGACACAGTGTGTGTTCCTTTATGACTCACCTGGTTATATAAAGGGAAGAAAAAAAGGAGTGTATAAAGTAGCTTGTAGGGAGAAGAGAGGGAACCAGATTTGTATTAGGTACAGTCGCCAATTCACAATGGAGGGTTTCTTTTCATGTTATAAGAAGGTTAATGTTATGAAGTTGCATGTCGTAAGTTAAATATAGTGAAGTAGTATATATTACACTGGTCTTCACCTGTCATTTTTAGGTTGTGATCATTAAGCTGAGAGAAAAATGTGTTTGATTACAAGTGTGACTATGTGGACTAATGATGGTCCCTATCCAGTTCTATAACCCACTGGCTCCATGCTTTCCTCTCACACACACACACACACACACACACACTTCCTCCTTTCCTCTCTATCCTCTCCTTCTTCACCTTCATTTCCTCTCCATCCTCCTCCATCTTCTTCATCTTCTCCTCCTCCTCAGCCTGAGGTCATGTTTGGCCAGGTCACCCACCCCCTGTTCCACTCTGTTCAGAGAGGCCATCTTGTCACACGATCAGGTCACACTGTCTCAGCTGTGTCCGCACTGTGAACCGCACTGAACAGAAGAAAGCATTCACAAAAAAACACACTGTAAAATAAACTTCTGTCTATTAGACAAAGCTGGCCTAGCTCTGTGCACTTTTTAAAAGAGGTTTAAAATCAAAAGGACTGAGTCTACCAAAATGTATGATTTTTATTTAAGAACAGTTGATTTGTTGATTAGTTGAACTGCATGTGGCATTGCAGGGCTAGAACAAGAATGTGGATTGTCTGACAGTTCCCTAGGTAGGAGAGGGTGTGGATTGTCTGACGGTTCCCTAAGTAGGAGAGGGTGTGGATTGTCTGACGGTTCCCTAAGTAGGAGAGGATTGGGAAACACTGTAGTAGATAAAGGAGAGGGTTGGGAACACTGTAGTAGATAAAGGAGAGGGTTGGGAACACTGTAGTAGATAAAGGAGAGGCTTGGGAAACACTGTAGTAGATAAAGGAGAGGGTTGGGAACACTGTAGTAGATAAAGGAGAGGGTTGGGAACACTGTAGTAGATAAAGGAGAGGGTTGGGAACACTGTAGTAGATAAAGGAGAGGGTTGGGAACACTGTAGTAGATAAAGGAGAGGGTTGGGATCACTGTAGTAGATAAAGGAGAGGGTTGGGAACACTGTAGTAGATAAAGGAGAGGGTTGGGAACACTGTAGTAGATAAAGGAGAGGGTTGGGAACACTGTAGTAGATAAAGGAGAGGGTTGGGAACACTGTAGTAGATAAAGGAGAGGGTTGGGAACACTGTAGTAGATAAAGGAGAGGGTTGGGAACACTGTAGTAGATAAAGGAGAGGGTTGGGAACACTGTAGTAGATAAAGGAGAGGGTTGGGAACACTGTAGTAGATAAAGGAGAGGGTTGGGAACACTGTAGTAGATAAAGGAGAGGCTTGGGAAACACTGTAGTAGATAAAGGAGAGGGTTGGGAACACTGTAGTAGATAAAGGAGAGGGTTGGGAACACTGTAGTAGATAAAGGAGAGGGTTGGGAACACTGTAGTAGATAAAGGAGAGGGTTGGGATCACTGTAGTAGATAAAGGAGAGGGTTGGGAACACTGTAGTAGATAAAGGAGAGGGTTGGGAACACTGTAGTAGATAAAGGAGAGGGTTGGGAACACTGTAGTAGATAAAGGAGAGGGTTGGGAACACTGTAGTAGATAAAGGAGAGGGTTGGGAACACTGTAGTAGATAAAGGAGAGGGTTGGGATCACTGTAGTAGATAAAGGAGAGGGTTGGGAACACTGTAGTAGATAAAGGAGGGGGTTGGGAACACTGTAGTAGATAAAGGAGAGGGTTGGGAACACTGTAGTAGATAAAGGAGAGGGTTGGGAACACTGTAGTAGATAAAGGAGAGGGTTGGGAACACTGTAGTAGATAAAGGAGAGGGTTGGGAACACTGTAGTAGATAAAGGAGAGGGTTGGGAACACTGTAGTAGATAAAGGAGAGGGTTGGGATCACTGTAGTAGATAAAGGAGAGGGTTGGGAACACTGTAGTAGATAAAGGAGAGGGTTGGGAACACTGTAGTAGATAAAGGAGAGGGTTGGGAACACTGTAGTAGATAAAGGAGAGGGTTGGGAACACTGTAGTAGATAAAGGAGAGGGTTGGGAACACTGTAGTAGATAAAGGAGAGGGTTGGGATCACTGTAGTAGATAAAGGAGAGGGTTGGGAACACTGTAGTAGATAAAGGAGAGGGTTGGGAACACTGTAGTAGATAAAGGAGAGAGCCCAGAGGGGTAAAGAAGAGAGATACAGATGTACCTACATGCCAGTCTGTCCAGACACTCAGACATGGAGTCCAGCCCCTTCAGAATGTGGTCCAGATCAGTAGAGTCACCCTGTTCTGTACTCCTCTCGCTTCTCTCCATCTGAAACACAACAGACAGTCAACAACTGTATATTACATTCAGTCAGTGCAAAGTCAACGTGCATGGCCACTGGTTCACATAGAAAGAAATAGCCTACATTCAAACATTCACATTTATCAACATACACTGAACAGAAATATAAATGCAACATGTAAAGTGTTGATCCCATCTTTCATGATATGAAATAAAAGATCCCAGAAATTTTCCATATGCACAAAAAGCTTATTTCTCAAAAAAAAAATGTTTTGCCCTGTTAGTGAGCATTTCTCCTTTGCCGAGATAATCCATCCACCTGACAGGTGTAGCATATCAAGAACCTGATTAAACTGCATGATCTGGGGACAATAAAAGTCCACTCTGAAATGTGCAGTTTTGGCACACACAATGGCACAGATGTCTCAAGTTGAGGGAGTGTGCAATTGGCATGCTGACTGCAGGAATGTCCACCAGAGCTGTTGCCAGATAATTAAATGTTTATTTGTCTACCATAAGCCGCCTCCAACGTCGTTTTAGAGAATTTCAGTGGGCAAATGCTCAACTTCGATGGCCACTGGCACACTGGGAAGTGTGCTCTTCACGATTGAATCCCAGTTTCAACTATACCAGGCAGATGGCAGACAGCGTGTATGGCGTTGTGTGGTCGAGCGGTTTGCTGATGTCAACGTTGTGAACCGGGTGCCCCATGGTGGCGGTGGGGTTATGGTATGGCCAGGCATAAGCTACAGACAACAAACACAATTGCATTTTATCAATAGCAATTTGAATGCACAGAGATACATGACGAGATCCATTGTCGTGCCATTCATCCACCACTATCACCTCATGTTTGTATGAAAAATGTATGCACTCACTAACTGTTAGTCGCTCTGGATAAGAGAGTCTGCTAAATGACTAAAATGTAAAATGTTATGTTTCAGCATGATAATGCAAGGCCCCATGTCGCATGGATCTGTACACAATGCCTGGAAGCTGAAAATGTCCTAGTTCCTCCATGGCCTGTATACTCACCAGACATGTCACCCAATGAGCATGTTTGGGATGCTCTGGATCAACGTGTATGACAGCGTTTTCCAGTTCCCACCAATATCCAGCAACTTCGCACAGCCATAGAGTAAGGTTACATGCACACAATAATGTGATTGTGGATAATCAGATTCATTTAACAGTTTGATTAAAACGTTTATATGCTTTGCAAGAAGAACGATTCCCTTAATAATCCTGTTTACATGGTCACATCTGAAGTCAGGCTACCTGATGGCACTCTGATAAATGGAGAAAATCGCCAATCAAAATAAACGTTCTACCACAGCGAACACGTTATTTTTGGTAAGCATATTTGATTCTGAGTTCGGACATAACGTTTGTATGTGAAAACTAGTTCTACTATGCTACATTCAGTTGTTCCGAACTCACTTCACTCGCACTAATACGGGACGCTCGCTCAGCTGGTGCTTACACATGCGCAGATCAAATACACAGCTGGAACGCTGATTAAGGTGTTTACATGTCCTAATAATTCGAACGATTGCTCAGAAAACCAGTTGTTTTAATCGGCATATGCTTACTTCGATTTTGACCTTACGCCGATTAAGATAAACAGAGTAAGGTATTTAAATGACTATTGCATAATCTGCCTACGTTATATGGGCATTGAATTGGTGAAGGCCAGGTAGGGGAGGAGATAGGGATAAATTACTTCTCCAAAGAGAGACATATTGGATAGCCCCAGCAGGCCTTAATGAGGAATGTTATTTTTCTTGTTGTTTGTAGTATGCTATTATAGTATGCTATATAATATAATAGGCCAAACACCTTGGTAATGGCATCTTAATGTAATTGTATTGTGTGTCTATGTATCTTTATTAGATTGTCATGTTTCCCCCACAGCTCTCTCTGCTGGGATCTCTTGATTGGGCCAATACTGACTGGGAATTTAGAATTATGCCCACCGGTGTGAGTTCTTGTTGTGACATTGATTGACATTGCCTTGCACACTGAAGAAGGGCTCATACCCGAAACGTTCGTGCGACAATAAAAATGTGTCAATTTAAGTGTATTTACCGGAGCGCTGTCCCATTACTGTTCTTTGGATTATATACCAGGATCCAGCACCTGATTTAAGTTGATATACATTTACATTTTAGTCATTTATCAGACGCTCTTATCCAGAGCGACTTACATTATTATTATTATTATTAATCTTTTTTCATACTGGCCCCCCGTGGGAATCGAACCCACAACCCTGGCGTTGCAAACGCCATGCTCTACATCCCTGCCTGCAATTCCCTCCCCTACCCTGGACGACGCTGGGCCAATTGTGCGCCGCCCCATGGGTCTCCCGGTCGTGGCCGGCTACGACAGAGCCTGGATATAAAGTGGAGTCGAGCACATTGTTTATCTTTTCATAATCTGCCTACTGCCATAATCCGTTTATCTAATTATTAGTGTACATGTAAACGTACTGATTGACGAGGAGTGGGACTACATTCCACAGGCCACAATCAACAGCCTGATCAACTCTATGCGAAGGAGATGTGTTGCGCTGCATGAGGCAAATGGTGGTCACACCAGATACTGACAGGTTTTCTAATCCACGCTCCTACATTTAAGGTATCTGTGACCAACAGATGCATATCTGTATTCCCAGTCATGTGAAATCAATAGAGTAGGGCCTAATGAATTTATTTAAATTGACTGATCTCCTTATATGAACTGTAATTTAGTAAATTCTTTGCAACTGTTGCATGTTAAGTTAATATTTTTGTTCAGTGTAAATACTACTCTGAAGAATGAGATAAGGCTTACAGTTTCTAAAGTCTTTAAGTACAACGCTACAGTACCATGACTGCTGGGGGTATGACTAGGATGTGACTATCAAGATGTAAAATGTCAACATGTGTATGCACATTTTACCAACTCCTTTTGGCATCCCAATAAACAAGCCAACAGTCAATATTCTCGATTCAAGTTTTATCTTATTATTTGACCAAACAGGCAAACCACAAATTCATAACACAACACTAAAGTTAATTGAACACCCTGTCTTCAGGTACATAACAAACAACCATAATCTACATATAACAGCCTGCTGCTCAGTTTAGACAGCATGCAGTGTGGGGCAGGAGTCATCTATCTCAATCATCTATCTCCTGTGGCTTCTGCTTCTGTCAAAGAGAGAGGCTGCAGATATGGGACTCTAGTCTACATATAACCAACATTGTAGACAAGCATACAGGGCACAGGCTACTATCTTTGGATTAAGGTCAATTTCAGAACATCAGACATTCCCGGTGAATCACAGCCAATCACATTTCTGTCAGTGAGATGGAGGTGGTATGTACAGGTCTGGGACACTCCATCCCCATCACTTGGTTCAGCCCCTGTCCCAGTTCCTATCCCATCCCCTGGTTCAGCTCCTGTTCCCCAGGGGAGCCACAGATGACAGCCCTGCAGCGGAGGAACTCTTCCTCCAGCCGCTGTAGGGAGTCCCCCAGATCAGGACTGGTCCGCTGCACCACCATGTCATAGGCCATCCACGTCAGCTGTACTGGGAAACCAAAGGGGAGATGAAGGACAGGGCTGTTGGTGTCAGTAGTGGGCTGTACTGAGTATGATTTAAAACACAAGGCAGAATTTAGATTTAATGGATGTGTGTAATTCACTTTTCTAAATGTAATAAAAAAAAGGGTGGGTAGTAAATGGAATGGCGGTGGAGAGTTAGGGTTTAGCTACTATTTTCTATCTCAGAATAACAGTAAGTACATCATACAGATGCTCTTAATAAAGTTAGTTACCATACCTGATATATTTTCCACGTCTTCAATCATTCTCTCTAAATCCTTGTTCAACTCCATCATCTCTTCTCCCCAGTCCTCTTGATGGTCGCTGGATGAAGGAGAATCGGCCATCTACAAACCCCATATATTCTCATCAAGATTCGAAATACTAACGTGAACTAATAACGTTAATGCTTCCAACCACACTGTAAATGATTAATGAACGTACCAAAGTGATTGGGATAAATACATATAAGTTATGGACGTGGATAAAGTAGTTTATACATTTTCAAATCCGTTTTATTTTGGTGACATTTGATTGACAGGTTCACGTCGTTAGCTAGCTAAGTAAACTAGCTAACGTTAGCTAGCTGGCTGCAAACCGTTGCTAAAATTTATCCAAACAAATTAAGTCTGTAAGCTTGTCGTATCAATCTTGGTTTAAATAACACAATGTAGAGTACCTTAACAAAATAAGCACCTTATTTATGAATATTTAAAAATGAAGAAAAAAAATACTTACGATGCTCTAGCTGGCGGTCTCTTCCTTTTATCTTGGTTGTTTGTTATCCGAAATTGCGCACTGAGGAACAGATTCGTCATGCCAATGAAGAAAATGTAAATTGAATTGAAATTAAATGAGAGAGAGTAGTGTAGCAAGTGGGGATAGCGTCAATTCCATGGTAAAGGAATTATGCTGAGACGCCGACTTTCTGCTTTAAAATGTATGCAAAAAACCCAACATTGATTTAAAAGTCTAACAAACCATACAACTCTATGCACAATGATTACTTCGAACAATTTACACATTAAAAAAATACATTTTACTGGAAAAACTGTGCAGATATGAAAACGTTGTTAACAAAATTGCTATAAAATCTCCCTCGAATTGTATTCTGTGGAAATTGTTAAAAGTAGTCATTGTGCATAGAGTTCTATGCTTTGTTAAACTTTGAAATTAATGGTTTTTGTTTGGTATACCTTAAAGTGACAAATGAGTCTCAACTTAATTTCGTTACAATGGAATTTCCCAGAGACAAATCGAACCCAGCCTGTCCTGTGCTGGAGCCAATGGCCTTTAATTGATAGGCATTTGAGAGTGGATCATCTCTCATCATAGCCCAAAGAAATTCCTCATTCAGTACTATACGGGTTGTTCAAAAAGCACAAGAAAGAGGATTTCGACCCCCACCATCTCAGATTGTCTGAAATAATGTATGTAGTTAGGAACAGATATGATTAGCATTCCTGAAACATTATTTTGTTTCAATATAATTTGATCTGAGAAATTAAGCTAATTGATTGCACCTAAATTGGCCATTTAAATTTATAGGATTCAGATAATATTCAATGAATATAGTACCCAACGTCTGATTTGGACCAAATGTCTTCCTACCATTGAGTAAGACACAAAGGAATCCTCCCAAAATATAAAAATCACCCATGGACCCCCACACCCCATGCCAATCCCACCCCAACAACCAGTATACAGTATCAGTTGGCTCTCTATGTTTGAGAAGTAGTATGAAGCTGTGGCTTGTAGTATTGCTTCTCCATACTATGCAATGTATTACCCTGTGAATCTGGAGATTTCCCTTTGTTCAGAGAAATTAGTAATTGAAGTTGAATGCATTATTTACCATAAAGTAGGGTGAAAGTACAAGGCTTTGACCACTAGATGCCACTGTTTCTGCTCCTTTGCAACTTTGGGTAGAAAACCAATAGATTTGTCTCATTATGAAAATACACTACATGACCAAAAGTATGTGGACACCTGCTCGTCGAACACCTCATTCCAAAATCATGGGCATTAATATCGAATGTCATTGTATGCTGTAGCGTTAAGATTTCCCTTCACTGGAACTAAGGGGCCTAGCCCAAGCCATGAAAAACAGCCCCAGACCATTATTCCTCCTCCACCAAACTTACAGTTGGCACTAAGCATTTAGGCAGGTAGCGTTCTCCTGGCATCTGCCAAACCCTGATTATTTTCCCACATTTTGTTACGTTACAGCCTTATTCTACTAATGACAAAGCGAAAAAAGGTTTCTAGACATTTTAGCAAATTTATTACAAATAAAAAACAGAAATACCTTATTTACGTATGTATTCAGACCCTTTGCTGTGAGACTCGAAATTGAGCTCAGGTGCATCCTGTTTCCATTGATCATCGTTAAAACGTTTCTACAGCTTGATTGGAGTCCACTTGTGGTAAGTTCAATTGATTCGACATGATTTGGAAAGGCACACACCTTTCTATATAAGGTCCCACAGTTGACAGTGCATGTCAGAGCAAAAACCAAGCCATGAGGTCCAAGAAATTGTCCATAGAGTTCAGAGACAGGATTGTGTCAAGGCACAGATCTGGGGAAGGGTACCAAAACATTTCTGCAGCATTGAAGGTCCCCAAGAACACCGTGGCCTCCATCATTCTTAAATGGAAGAAGTTTGGAACCACCAAGAGACTCTTCCTAGAGCTGGCAGCCCAGCCAAACTGAGCAATCGGGGGAGAAGGGCCTTGGTCAGGGAGGTGACCAAGAACCTGATGGTCACTCTGACAGAGCTCCAGAGTTCCTCTGTGGAGATGGGAGAACCTTCCAGAAGGACAACCATCTCTGCAGCACTCCACCAATCAGGCCTTTATGGTAGAGTGGCCCGATGGAAGCCACTCCTCAGTAAAAGGCACATGACAGCCCACTTGGAGTTTTCCAAAAGCCACCTAAAGGACTCTGACCATGAGAAACAAGATTATCTGGTCTGATGAAACCAAGATTAAACTCTTTGGCCTGAATGCCAAGCGTCACGTCTGGAGGAAACCTGGCACCATCCCTACGGTGAAGCATGATGGTGGCAGCATCATGCTGTGGGGATGTTTTTCAGCAGCAGGGACTGGGAGACAAGTCAGGATCGAGGGAAAGATGAACGGAGCAAAGTACAGAGAGATCCTTGATGAAAACCTGCTCCAGAGCGCTCAGGACCTCAGACTGGGGGGGTGGAGGTTCACCTTTCAACAGCACAACGACCCTAAGCACACAGCCAAGACAATGCAGGAGTGGCTCTGAATGTCGTTGAGTAGCGCAGCCAGACCGGGACTTGAACTTGATTGAACATCTCTGGAGAGACCTGAAAATAGCTGTGCAGCGACGCTCCCCATCAAACCTGACAGAGCTTGAGAGGATCTGCAGAGAAGAATGGGAGAAACTCCCCAAATACAGGTGTGCCAAGCTTGTAGTGTCATACCCAAGAAGACTCGAGGCTGTAATCGCTGCCAAAGGTGCTTCAACAAAGTACTGAGTAAAGGGTCTGAATAGTTATGTCAATGTAATATCTGTTTTTTATTTTTAATAAATTAATTTGTTTTTCTAAACACCTGTTTTTGCTTTGTCATTATGGGGTATTGTGTGTAAATTGATGATGGAAAAAAATAACATTTTAATCCATTTTAGAATAAGGCTGTAACAAAATGTGGAAAAAGTCAAGGGGTCTGAATACTTTCCGACTGCACTGTAACTGTTAGTTACATGCAATATGCTTTGTGGACTTCACCAGACAGAGGTTGCTCTCCGGTTTTGTGATGAAACAAAGGTGGTCGAATTTATTCTGCCAGTGTCTTCTTGTCTCGGCCTTTAGGCCTATATGTCGCAAGGCATATGAACAAACAGGTTTTAGAGCAAACAATGTAATTATCACAACAAATAGGTTGTAATATGGCTTTTCTTTCTGGCTTCCCCATTTATTGTACCCGCTACTGATTGTGTGGTCATCCTCACAGCTCATGCCAGTCCTCCGTGAAAGCAATTCAGTTTATCTATCTCTCTTAGCAACCTATTGCTTCAACCCAACTCTCCTTAAATAGATCAACAAGTGGCCGCACTCTGAGAGGGCTATCCCTATGGTGCAATTCTCATATGAAGACTTTTCCTACAAGCCCAAAACTTTGATGTAAAAATGGTCTAGGGACTAAAATGTTGTGACAACCCTAATAGAACCCAACACCCTTACCATTGCAAAACACTATACAGTGTGTGTTTGGAACTTTTACCATTGAATACCATTTGAGACCATAACATTGAAACCATTAGAACTGCTGTAACCTAAAGCCGCCGGCATACTAGGTTCTGTTTCCTCCTAGCAGAACTCGGCTAGGCAAAGCGAATGTCTGTGCCTCACATACTCCCTTAAAAGACCTTCGCTTGAAAAACAAGAAAAAAAACAGCAATATTACTGTTTGTCCCTATTGAGACGCTGTAGCAAAACGTAGCCAGTATACAGTACACTTCCTAAAAATCAAGAAATCTTTCATTAATGCAGAGGAGGTCTTAGTCATGCAATTTTACATCTAACTAAGGTGTTTTGTGCAGTACTTCTCAAGTGAAAAAATGTGCATGAAAACTAGTCGTCTCTCATTGAATGACAACAAACACTTAATTGAAGAATCCCGTCCACTACTAGGAGTAGTACTGTTGACCAATCAGCAACGAAGGGTAGTAGACTTCGGCTACCGAACTTCGACTTGCCCCAGCAAAAAAAATGGTGTAAGCGAACAGCCGAAAAAGCCCTGCCGAACACCAAAACTAACAAAAGCGTCATATGTCGTCATAATATATGCTCAAACTGTTTTGACTGGGAAGAATGTGTGGTTTGCTTGTTCACCAAGAATGATCTAACAGTAACTAATCCAGACTTTTTTGAAGGGAATAAACCACAGATAAAGCATAAAAGAAGGACAAACTGAATTGCTTTCATGGAGGACTGGCTTGAATTGTGAGGATGACCAAATCTAAGGACAAACTGCATTGCTTTCATGGAGGACTGGCTTGAATTGTGTGGGTGACCAAATCTATTGGTTTTCTACCCAAAGTTGCAAAGGAAATGTTGTGATGTATTTAATAAATACAAGAGACCAGGGCCCGGTTTCCCAAAAGCATAATCTTAAGGCTAAATTCATCGTTAGAACCTTGGATCCTATGGTGTGGTGATATAGCAGGAACAGCGGCATCTAGTGGTCAAAACATGGTACTTTCACACTACTTTATGGTAAATAAAGCAAGTGACTTCAATTACTTATTGAAAAAAACATTACCAGGTTCACAGGGTAATACATTACATAGTATGGAGAAGCAATACTCCAAGCCGCAGCTTCATACTACTTCTCAAACATAGAGAACTGATACTGTATACTGGTTGTTGGGGTTGGATTGGCATGGGGTGTGGGGGTCCGTGGGTGGCTTTTGACCGTTTTTGGGGGATTCCTCATACTCATTGGTAGGAAGAAGTTTGGTCCAAATTGGACGTTGGTGCTATATTTATTGAATATTATCTGAATCCTATAAATTTAAATGGCCAATTTCGGTGCAATCAAATAGCTTAATTTCTCCAAGATCAAATTACATTTCAACAAAATAATGTTTCAGGAATGCCAATCTTACCTGTTTCTAACTACAGAAACAATTTCAGAACAATCTGATAGTGGGTGTCATGGCTTGCTGAAATAACATGGAACAACTTGTAAAGTGCGTTCGGAAAGTACTCAGACCCCCTGACTTTTTCCACATTTTGTTACGCTACAGCCTTATTCTAAAATTGATTAAATTGTATTTTTTTCCTCATCAATCTACACACAATACCCCATAATGATAAAGCAAAAACAGGTTTTTAGAAAAACGACGGAAATATCACATTTACATAAGTATCCAGACCCTTTACTCAGTACTTTATTGAAGCACCATTGGCAGCGATTACAGCCTTGAGTCTTGGGTATAACGCTACAAGCTTGGCACACCTTATTTGGGGAGTTTCTCCCATTCTTCTCTGTCAGGTTGGATGGGGAGCGTTGCTGCACAGCTATTTTCAGGTCTCTCCAGAGATGTAAGATCGGGTTCAAGTCCGGGCTCTGGCTGGGCCACTCAAGGACATTCAGAGACTTGTCCCAAAGCCACTCCTGCGTTGTCTTGGCTGAGTGCTTAGGGTCGTTGTCCTGTTGGAAGGTGAACCTTCACCCCAGTCTGAGGTCCTGAGCGCTCTGGAGCAGGTTTTCATCAAGGATCTCTCTGTACTTTGCTCCGTTCATCTTTTCCTCGATCCTGACTAGTCTCCCAGTCCCTGCTGCCGAAAAACATCCCCACAGCATGATGCTGCCACCACCATGCTTCACCGTAGGGATGGTGCCAGGTTTCCTCCAGACGTGACGCTTGGCATTCAGGCCAAAGAGTTCAATCTTGGTTTCATCAGACCAGAGAATCTTGTTTCTCATGGTCTGAGTCCTTTAGGTGCCTTTCGGCAATCTCAAAGTGGGCTGTCATGTGCCTTTTACTGAGGAGTGGCTTCCGTCTGGCCACTCTACCATAAAGGCCTGATTGGTGGAGTGCTGCAGAGATGGTTGTCCTTCTGGAAGGTTCTCCCATCTCCACAGAGGAACTCTGGAGCTCTGTCAGAGTGACCATCAGGTTCTTGGTCACCTCCCTGACCAAGGCCCTTCTCCCCCGATTGCTCAGTTTGGCTGGGCTGCCAGCTCTAGGAAGAGTCTCTTGGTGGTTCCAAACTTCTTCCATTTAAGAATGATGGAGGCCACGGTGTTCTTGGGGACCTTCAATGCTGCAGAAATGTTTTGGTACCCTTCCCCAGATCTGTGCCTTGACACAATCCTGTCTCTGAACTCTATGGACAATTTCTTGGACCTCATGGCTTGGTTTTTGCTCTGACATGCACTGTCAACTGTGGGAGCTTATATAGACAGGTGTGTGCCTTTACAAATCATGTCCAATCAATTGAATTTACCACAGGTGGACTCCAATCAAGTTGGAGACACATCTCAAGGATGATCAATGGAAACAGGATGCACCTGAGCTCAATTTCGAGTCTCATAGCAAAGGGTCTGAATACTTATGTATATAAGGTATTTCTGTTTTTTATAAATTTGCAACAACAAAAAAATCGACAACCTGTTTTCGCTTTGTCATTATGGGGTATTGTGTGTAGATTGATGAGGAAAAACGTTTATTTAATCAATTTTAGAATAAGGCTGTACTGTAACAAAATGTGGAAAAAGGGAAGGGGTCTGAATACTTTCCGAATGCACTGTATATGAAATTGCCCAATGTTTTAATGTCTGTCGAACAGTTATTCCATTAAATGTGACATATTTAGGCCTTGCTGCTATTATTTTCGATGTGATCGTTTTATCCAGAGACCCTGCTTTTTCAAGGACCCTCTGAAAGTTATCTGAGGCCCCTGGGGGTCCTATAGGCCCACTTTATTATTATTATTATTATTATTATTATTATTATTATTATTATTATTATTATTATTATTATTATTATTATTATTATTATTATTATTATGTGAATCACAACCCTCCGTGTAGCTCAGTTGGTAGAGCATGGCGCTTGCAACGCCAGGGTTGTGGGTTCGTTTCCCACGTGGGCCAGTATGAAAAAAATAATAATGCACTCACTAACTGTAAGTCGCTCTGGATAAGAGCGTCTGCTAAATGACTAAAATGTAAATGGCCTGGACTAGAGGAAGTTGTTTGTATGGCTGAATGGTGCAACATTCTGTGGTCTGTTTCAATACCCAGGAGATAAGATCAAGGTGAAGGTTCAATGTGCACTAGACAAGAACACACAGCCCTGCTTTTGTTTGTCCGAACCAAACTCACCTCTATTTTAAAAAAGGCAGATAAATAAGCTAGTTATGTGCGCACTAGGTTCGTATTGTGCTATGAGTTTTAGACCACAGCAGTTTTAGACCACAGCAGCACTTACTACTTTGGCACTCATTGTCGATAGAAGTTGTTATTCTGCGAAACGGCGGCCACCGAAGGCTTCTCTGTAATTTGAAACCATAGGTCTAAAACACCAGAATAGCAGGTGCACCACCTTGGAAGTCCCCCGGGGGTTAGCAGTGTGGTTACGGTTAGGGGTTTGTTCAAAATAAAAAAATAATTTAAAAAAATAGAAATGGGCGGGGTTTATGACTTTGCATCTGTTCAGCCCCGGGTGGCCTGAACAGATGCCGCGTGTATGTACTAGTCGGAACTAGGAAACTGGCATTTCCGACTTGCTATCTGGTTGAACGCGGCACTTGTATAACTAGCTACAACCAGTTAGCAAGTCGGACATTTCAGAGTTCCGACTAGTACGTGAATGCGGCAAGACAGACCTTTGCGCGCCGCCTGTCTCTACGTAGGTCACAGAGTTTAAACTCTGTACTGTCTTTGACGTCGGTGTCGTTGGCCTGCAAGTGGCTTTAACTGTAAAACATGGCGAGGCTTAGCGAGCATGGGATTCGTCTCAGTTCCGTATGTATTTTTAAAATAAGTTATTTACTGTACAGAAAACGGGTTATAAGCTATTGCATTTGTATTCGTTCTTATAGGCTAGATAGGTTGTTGACGTTTTGTTTTTATTATAAAGGAAAATACTAAATATCGAAGTTGTTTTTTTGCAGATGAGTCCGTCCTTCCTGAATAGTAATTCAACAAGTCATACGTGGCCTTTCAGCGCAGTTGCAGAACTAATAGGTAACAACAGAAAACTTTCATTTTGATACTTTCTGTGTTTTCATTTCCCCTTCTGCTGAAGACAGGAACGTTGCAAATGTTTGTGTGTAAAAACTTACTGGTGGCATGGCTTCCGCGTAATAAAATACAATAGACGCCTTGTCTGGGTCTGTGGTGAGCTCTCTTCATCGACAGTCTGTCATCCACCTGTTAATTTCTCATCGCAATATGTGTCACATATACTTAACTTTAGTTATACTTAAGTTATAAAATGTAAATATAATCAAGTGAAGTGCCATAACTTACAGAGGAGAAAAAGTTCTGCATACAGTAACTTTGACATGACGTCAGGCATGCATAAAATATTTTCATCAACGCAGTAACACCACTTGCAATGTGCGTAAAATATGTTTTATATTCATGTCTGTTTTTTATCTAAATTCGGTAGATATGTTTCAACCAATCAGCGCTGAGAAGGCTCCACTCTGTGCATGATCATTGGTTGGAATAGACCAGTTGGTTCGTGCCGTGTGCATTGTCTGTTGGTCACCTTCAAATTTGTAGTAGCCTGCGATTTGCATACTTGGAATAACCCGAGTGCGGTGCACCCTGGAGACTTGCATTTGGTTAAGCAACGCAGTGCTTGACTTGGGCAGGAAGTCACCGTAGCTGAGTACCAGCATCTCAAATGTTCTACTGCTTGAGCTGGTCGCCTTAGAATATTAGCTCAAAAGTATTGTGGAGCTCCTGCACCTGAATATAAACAGTACCGGCACCCAACATGTGTACCTGCACCTATTTTAGTCAAGCACTGAATATACATACTGGGTGTGTTTTGAGCAAATCAATTTTGTCAAGGGTGTGTTTTGAGCAAATCACTTTTGTCAAGGCGATGGTCACTACCTTCCAAAGTGTGTTGCATTATGGGGATACAAATAGTCTGACTTGTACCTACATGATGACTGCATGGACTTGACAAAAACCATGTGATCAATGGTCATGAAGTTTTGTCTGCAGTCGCCTGCAAATTTCTGCAGTTGCTCTTAACCAACTTCATCCTGCAGCCATCACCTGAATTGTGGGAGGCAATTGTCAACTAATCATTAGGGTGTTTTTGTTTGACCCACACAAACGTGACCAAAGAAGTGACTAAAACAGGAACTAACTTTGCTACGATTCATGTATAGTTGAATGTGATATTTGAGGCTCTCTTTCACCAATTTATAGTACAATGTACACACCTATATTTACTGCTTTTGAGTGTGTGATATGGGGATTGGTGACGTGTTTATTTTGACATTACAAAGAAGCTTTTAGAAACCACAGCAACACTGCCATGTTGCACCGAGCCTTCCTGTTGCAAAACCACATCCTTGTCCGACTTTAGGCTGTCCCAGATGCACCTCCCCCGACTTCACTCGTCCACTCAAAACAAGCCCATTGTGTTGTAACTTTGATTAAAGGCCCAATGCAGCTGTTTTATATCAATATCAAATCATTTCTGGGTAACAATTAAGTACCTTACTGTAACAGATTTCCATTCAAATGGGCAAAAATAGCTTTTTAGCAAAAAACTATTTCTCAAGCAAGAATTTTGCAAGGACTGTCTGGGAGTGGTCTGAGTGGGGAGAGAACTGAACTAACTGTTATTGGCAGAGAGGTTTGGAGCTCTCTTTGTTATTGGTCTATTAACCAATTTACCGCATGGTGATGTTTCAAGTACAGTGAAATGCATTTCTTGCAAACTCAAAACCCAACAATGCAATAATCAATAACAATGTAATACTAGAAGAAGAAAAAAAACACGAGAAATAAGAAGAAATATGAAGAACACAATAAGTAAGTAAGCATACTATATACAGGGTCAGTTCCAATACCATATTTACATGTGCAGGGATACTGGAGTGATGGAGGTAAGGTGACTATGCGACAAGTAGCCTAGCGGTTAAGAGCATTGGGCCAGTAACCGAAAGGTTGCTGGTTCGAATCCCCGAGCCGACTAGGTGAAAAATCTGTTGATGTGCCCTTGAGCAAGGCGCTTAACCCTAATCGCTCCTGTAGGTCGCTCTGGATAAG
Source organism: Coregonus lavaretus (assembly GCF_964263955.1). NCBI lineage: Eukaryota > Metazoa > Chordata > Actinopteri > Salmoniformes > Salmonidae > Coregonus > Coregonus lavaretus. Next base: position 32,958,989 of record NC_140019.1, on the reverse strand, counting down.
AGCATCTTCTAAATGTCAAATGTGAATAGGCAACAGGATATAATATAAACAGAGTAGCAGCAGCTTGTATGTGAGTGGGTGTACGTGTGTGTAGAATCAGTATAAATGTATGTGCACAATATGAGTGAGTGTGATTGTGTAGGGCCCTGTGAGTGTGCATAGAGAGTGCAAAAACAAAAGGTCAATAAAGATACAAGGTTAACGCAAGTCTGTGTAGCTATTTTGTTAGCTATTTATCAGTCTTAGCTATTTTGTTAGCTATTTATCAGTCTTATTGCTTGGGATATAAGCTATTCAAGAGCCTGTTGGTGCCAGACTTGATGCACCGGTATCGCTTGCCGTGCAGAAACAAAGAGAATAGTCTATGGTTCGTGTGGTTGGAGTCTTTAATGATTTTCCTGGCCTTCCTACCACACCGCCTGATATAGATGTCTTGGATGGCAGGGAGCTCGGCCCCAGTGATGTACTGGGCTGTCCGCACCACCCTCTGTAGCACCATGCAATCGAGGGCGGTGCTATTGCCATACCAGGCAGTGATGCAGCCAGTCAATATTCTCTCAATGGTACAGCTGTAGAACCTTTTCAGGATTTGAGGGCCCATGCCAAACTTTTTCAACTTCCTGAGGGGGAAGAGGCACTGTCGCGCCTTCTTCACGACTGCGTGTGTGTGTTTGGACCATTTTAAGTCTTTAGTGATTTGGACACCGAGGACTTTGAAGCTCTCGACCTGCCCGTTTCCTGTAGTCTACGATCAGCTCCTTGGTCTTGCTGATGTTGAGGGAGAGGTTGTTGCTCCGGCACCACACTGCCAGGTCACTGACCTCCTCCCTATAGGCTGTCTCATCGTCGCCGGTGATCAGGCCTACCACCATTGTGTTGTCAGCAAAGTTGATGATGGTGTTGCAGTCGTGGGTTACAGCAAATACAGGAGGGGACTAAGCACACACCCCTGTGTTGAGGGTCAGCGTGGCAGAGGTGATGTTGCCTACTCTCACCACCTGGGATCGACCCGTCAAGAAGTCCAGGATCCAGTTGCAGAGGGAGGTGTTCAGACCCAGAGTCCTAAGCTTGGTGACAAGCTTGGAGGGGACAATGGTGTTGAATGCTGAGCTGTAGTCAATGAACAGCATTCTCACATACTGTAGGTATTCCTCTTATCTAGGTGGGTGAGGGCAGTGTGGAAAGCAATTGAGATTGCGTCATCTATGGATCTGTTGGGGCAGTATTCAAATTGGAGTGGGTCTAGGGTGTCTGGGATGATGGAGGTAATGTGTGCCATAACCAGCCTCTCAAAGCACTTCCTGATTACAGAAATGTAGTCATTGTGGCATTAAGCCTTAGAGTTCTTGGGGAAAGGAATGATGGTGGTCATCTTAAAACGTGGGGATTACAGACTGGGACAAGGAGAGGTTGAAAATGACAGTGAATATGCCTGCCAGCTGTTCCACGCATGCTCTGAGAACACGCCCTGGAATACCGCCGGGCCTTGCGGGTGTTGACCTGATTTAAAGACCTTTCTCACGTCTGCCTCGGAGAGTGAGATCACTCAATCCTCTGGGTCGGTGACGGCCCTCACACAATGTTGTTGTCAAAGCGTGCATAAAATGCATTGAGTTCGTCTGGTAAGAGGCATCGTTGGGCAGATCATGGTTGGATCTTCCTTTTTAATCCGTAATGGACTAGCCCCTGCCACATGCGGCGGGCGTTGAAGCCTGTGTAATATGATTCCAGCTTATTCCTATATGTCACCATGGAAAGCCGAAACTCCCACCCATACAAACTTGCTGATTAGAAGGTCCTGTGTAGATTGTATTTTCGACCAGCAACTATCAAGAAATAACACTGATCAAATTTGTTAACACTTTTACAGTGTTAGTTTCATTAGCTGTTGTACAATATGATATAAAACACAGGAAAAATATAATTTTGACTGCACAGGGCCTTTTAAGAATAGAATAGATAGCAGTTCACCTACTTCACACCATCTGATAGGCTATACTATCCAGAAGGGTTTCCTAAACTGGGTCCTGCAACACTTTTACATAATGCACACCCATGCTTCAGGATAAGTTGGTGAACTGATTTTAATAATTACAGTACACCCATGTCTAGACAGCGTTACTGTGAAGCACTGTGTGACTTTTACAACTTGTTCTACAACAGTTTTTCATGTAGAAAGGGCTTTATAGATGCATTTAATGATTGATTGACTGAGTGACTTTGTGCTGTGTAGATAATGCATCAGACCCGGGCGTGACAGCCAGGCAGATCTGGATAGATGTGGTGGAGGAGCAGCAGCAGCTTTGTCTGGCCTTCACTGACAACGGCAGCGGTATGACCCCCAGCAAACTGCACAAGATGCTCAGGTGAGAAACACACACACATATGTACGGTTGGCTACACACACACACACACTGCTGTTTGATCATCCATGTTGCAGCCTCTACACACATACACACACACACACACACACTGCTATGTGAACTGTTATACTGTAATAACCATACATAAACCACAGAGATGAGTTACTAACACATAGCGGTCCATTTTGTCTTTTTTCACACCCTTCTTTTCTCTCACTCACGCCTACTCTCCCTCTCTCTCTCTCTCACATAAACACATGTGAACACACACACAGTCATTCTCTTTCTCCTCACACACATACACACACACACACACACATCCTACACACAAACTATCTTTCTGCACACCAATACAGACACACCTCTCCAACTAACGTTGCAATCTCACCCCACTCTTTCTCTTTGTCTGTTCAGTTTTGGTTTCACAGAGAAAGGTTCTGGTAAGGGCAGCCACCTGGCCATCGGTGTCTATGGAAACGGCTTTAAGTCTGGCTCCATGCGTCTGGGTCGTGACGCTCTGATCTTCACTAAGAACGGAGGCTGTCTGACTGTCGGCATGCTGTCTCAGAGCTACCTACAGGCTATAAAGGCACAGGCTGTCATCGTCCCCATAGTGCCCTTCAACCAACAGACCAATATCCTTACACACACACACAGAGAGAGAGAGAGAGAGAGAGAGAGAGAATGTGTGTATGTGAAAAAGTGTGTGTGTGCGTCCGTGTGCTTGCCTGTGTGTGCATCCTGGTTGCTCTCCTTAACTATGTCTTACAGGTGCTGGTAGTGACTGAGGACTCTGAGGCCAGTCTGAATGCCATCCTGACCCACTCTCTGATCCACACCCAGCAGGAGCTGCTGAAGCACTTTGACTCCATCCTCTCCAAGAAGGGCACCAAGATCCTCATCTGGAACATACGCAGGTCAGGATGCACACACCCATGTAACAGGTGTGAAATGGCTAGATAGTTAGCGGTGCGCGCTAGTAGCGTTTCCATCGGTGACATCACTCGCTCTGAGACCTTGGAGTAGTTGTTTCCCTTGCAGCTTTTGTGGAGCAATGGGTAATGATGCTCTGAGGGTGACCGCTCCAAGCCCAGGTTAGGGCGAGAAGAGGGGCGGAAGCAAAACTGTTACACACACATTCTGCTTATTTTTTTGTAATGACACAGTATTGGGTATCATCTCTGAAAGCAGAAGGGATCAGTAATTAAAGATGAATTGCAGATAAGTATTTTATCATTCTATGAAGAAGGAAGCTGACATGAGTAATGAGTTCTACAATATCACATACAGGAACAAAGATGGTAAGCCGGAGCTGGATTTTGAGACAGATGAGTTTGACATCCGGATGCCAGAGATCCACTCAGAGGAGACCAAGACTAGAGGCAAGAAGAAGAGCTTCCCTGGACCGCAGAGGACTGACCACACTATCCCAGAGATGGACTATTCCCTGAGAGTGAGTGATACAAAAAAAAAGATTAGTGGATGGAGTTAGGTGTTACAATGAGTGAGTGATGAGAGACAGGTTAGGATGGTTAAGAGAAAGTAAATTGTCAACTTTTCAGTCACTTTGCAACTCTATTCACCAGAAGATTGTGACCTTGAATGTAGCATAGCCATACAGGGTGATAAAGGAAGGTGAGAAGGTTTGATGGTTTGAATAGGATTCTGAACAGGAAGTCCCCTCCTCACACGTCTATAAAGTATCATTCATTCACACCTTTTCTTTCTGTCACACTCTCTCACTTTCCACACAGGCCTACCTCAGCATCTTGTACCTGAAGCCTCGGACTCAGATCATCCTGCGACAGAAGAAGGTTCAGACCAAGCTGGTTGCCAAGAGCCTGTCGCAGATCGAGAACGACGTTTATAAACCCCAATTCAATGTATCCTTCTGTAGCACTAGAATCTGTTTGTCCAATCATTTCTATCCCAAAACGAATCTTGTGTTTATCAAAGTCTTATGTAAGTAATAGAACCTAACCTCAACCTTAAGCTAACTTAACTTACATATCGACGATGCGAAGTACTGTGGTCACTTGTACAGGCTTCAGTCTCGGTGTATGCCCAGAAAACGTAACTTAACCTTAACCATTTCAATCAGAAAGACAGGGTTAAGGTCACCTTTGGGTTCAACCGTAAAAACAAAGACCACTATGGTATCATGATGTACCACAAGAACCGCCTCATCAAGTCCTATGAGAAAGTTGGCTACCAGATCAAGGTACAGATTAATTAAAGACTGTAATGTTGAGTTTATCTGTCAACAGCTGGGGCCACAAACACATATTGCATGAGGGTTTGGTGTGATAGTTATAGACAATACTGTGCTCTCTCTCTTCAATCCTCTCCCTCTAAATCTCTCACTCCTATATTTACCGCACTCTCTCTCCACCTCTCCCTCTACTTTTCCTTTACCTCTATTTCTCTCTCTTCTTCTTTTTTCTTCCTCTCCCTGTTTCAGTCGTCAGGTCAGAGGGCAGGGGTCGGGGTTATTGGGGTCATTGAGTGCAACTTCCTGAAGCCGGCTCACAACAAGCAAGACTTTGAATACACCAAAGAGTACAGGTACAGCACACACTTATACACATAAATTAATCTGTATTATCATGAATCAGATGAGCAGATTATCAGGTTTACATGCTATTTTTAGTTCTGGATGGGAACCTCCTCGCTGTATTTGTGTGGTTTGAAACACAGGCTGACCCTGTCTTCCCTGGGGCTGAAGCTCAACGACTACTGGAATGAGATGATGGAGAAAAGGGCGAGAGAACGAGAGTTCCTGGCAGCGGAGAAGAGGAATGAGGAGGAAGATTCGGATGAGGAGGAGGAGGAAGTGGAGGAGTGAGTTTTTATGTTTGTCTTTAGGTTGACTTATGTTGGATGATTAATGGTACAGAGTGTCAAAACTTTCCATGACATCACAGTGCGAGTACTGGGCTAACATGGATGGCTCGTGGTGAAGTAAGAGGAAATGAAAAGTGTGTGTTTAACTTGTGTGCCTATAACAAAATGTGCCGTGTGTGTGCATGTGTTTGTACATGTGTGTAGGAGTCCAGTGTGGCTGCAGTGTGAGGACTGTCTGAAGTGGAGGCGTGTCCCAGAAGGGCATTACAGCTCTACTCCAGAACACTGGAACTGCAGCCAGAACCCCAACACCATGCT